>NC_056727.1:1170706213-1170751213 GCF_019279795.1 Protopterus annectens
ATTTATTCTGGTAAGTGGGCTAGGTTCACTACATGGGTCAAAGATCATGACATAAACCCTTTCTCTATGCCTTTTCAGAAGATCCTACAGTACCTGACTACCCTTCTACATGCAGGAGCTTCAGCATTGACAGTTACTGTGCATTTAGCAGCTATCGCAAATTTTCACAATGGATTTGATCATTCTTCTGTTATGTCACACTATCTGTGCAAAACCTTCTTGAAAGGAGTATTACATGTTAAACCTCCTGTCAAGCCCCCCATATAGAGTCTTGGGACTTGACTTTAGTGCTTCATTCATTAACAAGCCCTCCTTTCGAACCGTCTAATTCATGTGATATGAAATTTTTGTCTTGGAAGACTCTACTTCTAGTAGCCCTTACCTCAATGAGAAGAGTATCTGAGTTGCAGGCCTTGAGTGTCAAGAGACCTTACTTGATTTTCCACAGGGAAAGAGTGTCCCGACGTACTGACCCATCCTTCTTGCCCAAGGTCATTTCTGGGTTTTCAATTAACCAACCCATTGACCTGCTGATTTTCTTCCCTCGGCATTCAAATAGAGGGGAATATCTTTTGCATACCCTTGATGTTCATAGGCAACTTCGTTTTTACTTGGACAGAACTAAATCTTTCAGAAAAACGGTTCAATTGTTTGTGGCCTTTGTGGGACCCAGATTGGGTAGGCCTGTCTCCAAAGTGACTCTATCTTCCTGGCTTAGAAATGTCATTGCCTTTATCTAGCATCAGAATAAACTGTCTTTACCTTCCAGAATAAAGGTTAATTCGACTAGATCGATGGCTACTTCTGTGGCTTTTCATTCCAGAGCCTCCATGGGTGATATCTGCACAGCAGCCACTTGGGCAAAACCTCATACCTTTATCACTCATTACAAATTGGATTTGGCCTCCAGGGGATGAGCATCTTTTGGGTCTATGGTGCTCAGGAATATCCTTCCTTAGGGCTACCCAGGACTCAAGTAACTGAGCACTCAGTCCTAACAGTAAGGAATGAGTAAAGATTTGCAACATCAGATAAAGAAGTTATGTCTTACCATAATGTTCCATCTGTGTTGTACATCCTTATTCATTCATTACTTCCCACCCTCCTTCCCCCTGCCTGGACTCCTGGTGGGGACACTAGTATCTCCTTAGTTAAGGTATTTGGTCAGACAGAGCCTCCTACTATCTCTTTTATTACTTTTATAATATAAGAGCGGGCATACTCAATCTGAAGAGACTCTGAGAGAGGCATTATGGGTAGGTCTTTGCTGAGAGTTTTTGGCTGGCACGAGCTTGGTAATGGTCCTGTCGGTTCCGGGGACAGAACCGAAGTCCTAACAGTAATGAATGAATAAAGATCTACAACACAGATGGAACGTTATGGTAAGACATAACTTCTTTTTATAAATCTTCTTTTGTCAACGTCTAGTATTACAGAAGTATCAAGAAAGCTAGCAGTTTGACCTGTACCACTTTTTATTCAACTGATGCTGTTGTTAATCAGCACGAAAAATTGCTAAAATAATTCTTGGTGTCCTGTCCAGATAAAAAATAAGTCATCAGTATACCTTCTATAGTAGGTAACATATTCAAACAGTGGAAACTTTACCAGGTATTCCATTTCGCACCAGCACTGGGGCAACTTTAGTCTCCATTGCTTCACCGCTAATTTATTGATACATGCCCTTTTCAAAATAAAAAAAGTTATTGGTCAAAACTAGCTCCAGAAGCTTACAAATGTTACTAATATGCAGTGCACAAAATAAAAAAAGTTATTGGTCAAAACTAGCTCCAGAAGCTTACAAATGTTACTAATATGCAGTGCACAAGAATTAGCATATTTAATTAAATAAAGTTTTACAAATTCTAAACCATTTTCTTGATCAATACAAGTAAGTAAAGAATTCACATCAATTGTGCACATGAAGTGCTCTTTACCAGTAAAACTGTAATGTTTTAGTTGATTCAAAACTATCCAAGAATCTTTTAAATAATATATACTGTCCTTTACTGCAAGATTCACAATAGCGTCAAGAAATGCTGCAGTGGTGACAGTTTTACTCTTATGAGTGGACACAGTGGGTCTAAAAGGCAGTCTATCCTCATTTCTTATGGATTTTTGGTATGCCAAATAGCATACCTAATTGTGGCTATTCAATGGACAGAAATTCAAACAGCTGTAAAGAAATATAACCTTCATATAACATGTCAAGCAAAATTTAATCAAATAACTTAAAACTTCTTCGAAGTGCATCCTTGGACACTTTCCTCTAGCTCTTAATATCTGAAAGTAATTCTAACATTGAACTGTTGTAATCAAATACTTCCATAATGACTAGCCTGTTACCCTTTCTAACTTCATGTATCCAAGCCCAGAGTAACTTGCAAGTTGTTTAAGGGCTATGTATTCATTATTGCTTAAATTAAAAAAATGGTTTTCCTATGCAATTTTTGTGCTTATTTCTAAGCAAACTATATAAATCAGCTTCAAACAATTTTGAAAAGACATTTAAAGTATCTGTTAGTGGAGGATTAACAATACTCCGTTTCTTAAAAGATATTTTTCAGAAGGTACATTGTCAAAAATAAATTTGTTTCAGTTTCCTAACAAATAGCTTAAAGTCCAAAATAACATCAGTTAAAGATGCTTCTCTGTTAGGAATGAATGTAAATCCTTTAGAAAGAACGCCATGTTCGTCTTCAGAAAAAGTCTTGGTGCCAAGGTTAAAAATATGGCAATATGCAATCACTGTCCTCTCCCTTTCCCTCATTTTTCCCCCGAATAATCTTGTTCCCCTTGGTTATTTGTATAGTGTTTAAATTCGGCCCTCTAGGGGAAACGGAGCTGACCCAGAAGTAAACAGAATATCATTGAGTGAAAAGGAAGCTGCAGTATTGGTTAGGGGGCTCTACACTACACACATTATTAGCCACTCCAGTCATATTTTGAGACACACACACCAAGGCCAATGCATTAGGTTGTTCTTTGGATAAAAAAAGAGGCTAATTGATCCAGTTGTTTATCTTTGTTGGTAATTGTGACAGGTGGATCTTTAAAATCAGCAGTTTCCAAATCAGAAGTGTTCTTAAGCAAAAAGGATTGCCTATTGCTGTAAGCAAACACATCCCTTTCAAGTTTCTTCTTTTTCCAATGGTTACTGTAGCCACGTCTTTGAATTTTAGCCCCAGTACTGTCATACAAATGCTTGAACAGCTTAAACGATGCTTGAACAGCTTAAACGATGGATGATTAATGGTTTGTCTGTCTAACGTTCTGATTTCTTCTTTCAAGGAATACATTTTATCAGAACCAGTAACCGAAGTACCTCCAGGTCTGCTTTATTATACATTTCACATACATCAGAAAAGATTTTGTCCCTATAATGTATGCCATTGGCAAATGTGTATTCTCTTAAGACCCAGCAGTACTTTAGTCATTTCACAGAAAATGGTCAAGTAAAAGTTATCAGTTCCAGAAATTTATAGTTGAGGACCTTCTTCTCCAGTTCAAAAACGCAAGATTTGCAGTCTGGTAACATAGACCCAATGTTTTTTTGTTTTCTTTTCTTAGCTACATAGCTGTTAGCAGAAACGTTCACATGGGATTAATTCCATCACTGGCTAAAAATTTACAAACTGATTGGTTGTAGTAAAAGCCTTTATTATCCCCCACAACCATACCTTCATCAGATGAAGAACACGAACACCCTTCTGGGGTTTCACAGGAAAAACCATGAACCCCCAGACATCCTTGAGCTCGTTGGATAGCAGCTTTTGCTTTGCCAACCACTTCTTCTAATGCCTGAGTTAGTTTACTAAGTTCATCCAGTATGCTATGAACACATAAATTAAGATTCAAGTCACTGTCATTGATCATTTTGGAGGATGAACCAATTGTATTTATTTATTTTACATTTGTTGACCGGGATAGTCCGACTAGATACATGTCCATTTTCAGCGAAGGTCAGGAGAGAAAATCTCCAAGGCAAATCATACAGAAAGTAGCAAAATCATTAAATTATTTCACAGAATTAGAGTTTCCAGACTCTGATCTAACAAGTATTATGAATGGACAATCCACTGAGAACATTGCTGTTAACACCGGGTGCAGCACCAGCCATAGAACCACTTCCTTAAAAAGACCGAATAAAAAACTTGAAAGCCAAGGGATAAAACAACAAATAAACCACAAGTCCTTGAGGTACTTCACTAGTGTGGCAACTAGAAATATGGCTAAAAAAATTCACCAGGCAGAACACTAAATTTAACCGCTTTTGTTCTTTTTACTAGATAGAACTTCAGAAAATGTAATTCCATAAAAACACAGCTTTTTTAAATCCCAAAAAAGGATATGACATCATAATGAATCAACAAATAGAATGCACCAATTATTAAAATATTTAATCAATCAAATTAAGAACCGTGTTCACTGTTACTAAAAAAACAAACAAAAAAAAGCAACTACTAAAAGAAAATAACATTGGTGATAGTGATTGTCTAGGTGCATTCCCCTGTCACACTGGCAGATTATGTAGATTTATTTATTCTTCCATAGTTACTATTTTAAACATTTAGATTATACTTTAGTGGCTAAATGGAGATTTGATTGTAGGTGTGAAGGTTTAGTCTGTTTACCATGCTGCAGCGATTGTGACAGTTTTTATGTTGGCAAACTGTTAGGAGGCTAGCAAAGTTTTTTTTTAAACTTCTTCTAAGGTTGTACACATATATATATATATATATATATATATATATATATATTGTTTCTTTAGTAATAGTTGTTAATAATTAGATTGATTGTTAAAATATTTTATTTATTGTTACATTCTGTTGTTGATTCATTATGACATCGTATATTTTTTAGAATTTAAAAATGCTGTGTTTTTATGGAGTTACATTTTTTGAAGTTCCATCCAATAAAAAGAATGAAAGCTCTTAAATTTACTGTGTTGTCTTGTGAAATTTTTTGCCGTATTTCTGCTTGCTGCACTAGTGAAGTACCTTCAGGGCTTGAGCTTTATTTAATTACCATAACAGTAGATCTGTGTTTCTTATGTTCTTGTCAACCATCCTTTAAGCTGTGCCTCCAAATTGTCTCTATTGTTTGGAGGCTCCTAACTGGCTGTGCGGACTATCCTCAAAGCTGTATGAGAGAAGGCCTTCTTGCTGTCCTTTACCTATTGCCTATATAAATTGTCTTTCCCTTTTGTCCGTTGTTCTAGGGACAGCAAAGGGGAAAACTTAATCTGAGAAGAGACAGAACAGGGAGTTATGGTAAATGAGGCGGAGCTATGAAACTGAAGATTCTGAAGGTGCTAGCATCGGATCTGAGTCGAATCCAATAACCCAGATGTTGAGAAGGATGGAAGAAGACAACACAGCCAGGGCTGTTTTCTTCTTCTTTTTGAGGTGGGGCCAGATCCCCTCCTGAATCTCTTGTCACGGTCAGCCAGCAAGCTTCACTCAGACATTGAAGTAGTGCTTCTTTCCCCTCCAGCAATGTAGGATGTAGACACTTGTGATTGTTAGGTACAGCCGTGCAGCTGTTGTCGCCAAACAACTCCCTAGTGTCAGTTTTCGTCTTGTTTGCTACTTCTTGAGACTTTTGTGTTGTGCTGTGCATCAGTAGAAAGTGAGAGTGTGCACGCCTGATGTTCATTGTGTTACCCTGCTGCAGTCATCTAACTTGGGTTATCCTGCCGTCAGGCGGTCCCGCAGTCGGCCCAAATTCCAAAGTCTTGGTCCGGCGTCGGTTGCTGTCACTTCTTCCTTGACGTCAGTGCGCCAGGGGTATATGGAAGGCATCCAACGCCATTTTCTTCAGTCTTTCTTGCCGCTCGGTGCCCGAAGCAGAAGCATTTCGCAAGTACCGGTCGGCCGACACCTGAGATTTCCAAATCGAGTTTCAGTCCGAAGTCTTCAAAGCTAAGTACCCCATTGGGGAACCTTTTCTTGCGTCAGTCAGATGTCAGAAAAAGTTAACAATTGCATTTCTTGTGGGAAGCAAATACCTCATAAGGACTTTCATTCTTTTTGTATACCCTGCCTAGGCCCAGACCACGACGTCACTGGTTGTCGGTTTTGTGCTAGGTTCAATAAGCGAACTATAAAGCGATGCTTTGATTTCGCACGTCACTACTTCGGTAGGAAATTTAATTACACTATGCCGTCGGAGCAACTGACTACCGGCGTGCATAAAAAATGCAAAGATAAAGATAGGCAGCCTAGATCCAAGCCAGACTCCGAGCCCTCGGCTGGGCCGGTCGCCGGTTCTCTGGATTTCAGTGAGGTGCCTATGCAGCCCCTGGCTACCATTGAATTGGATCCGCAAACTGCTTCAGATTCTCCAGCAGAGAGTTCTAGGCCGACGCAGCCATTTTCTTTAGGCCCTACCGACAACATTGCAGTAGGAGAAGCCGGTGCTGTAGAAACACCTTCGGTTTCTGAAGGTGTCTTCAGACCGACTACTCTCACCATAAAATCTTATGCTAAGCTCAAGACTCCTCTAAATCCAAAAAAGACTACACTTCAGTCTCCGGGTCAAGGCCCTATGCCTAAGAAGCAGATGCTTAAAATGGCTGAAGATTTAATTTCTTTGATCAGGGGTTCCCAACCCCACCCCCCGACAAAAGGCCTAGACAAGAGGAGGATTATGCCTCCTCTGATCAAGTGTCTGTTTCCTCAGGCTCATCTGAGGAACAGGATTACTCCTTTCCCCCTTATGAAGATTCTGATGCTGAAGACTCCATTCCCTCAGCTTCTCCCCCTGAAGATTATTCCTTTGGGGAAACCTTACATACCATGAGGGAACATTTCCACTGGGAAGGTCAGGACTACTCTGACTCAAAGAAAAGGCTCAGAGAGTTTCTTTTACTCCCCCAGCGCAGACCACTTGCTATCCCCCCAGTTTTAGACATTGTGGATGATGTTTTCTTAGAATCTAGTCTAAATCCAGATTCTCTGCCTCTTGCTCCAGCCAAACCGGATAGATACTATAGAGTGCCTGACTCACACAAATTCCTATACAAAAGCCCTGTTGCTGATCCAGAGACAATCTCCCAGGGTCCCAAAGGGGCTAAGGCTTCTATGGCTAAAAATCCTGTACCCTCTGAAAGGGACTCCAGAGCACTAGATAGGTGGGGGAAGAAGGTTTACACCTCAGCTACTCTAGCTATGAGAACACTAAATTGTCAATTTCACATGCTTAAATACCAGCAATTCCTAATGTCTCAAATAAAACAAAAGATGGGTACGCACCCTCAACAGTCTGAATTGAAGGAAATGCAGGATCTGTTGCATGCAGCTGAACAGGTGGGCAAACATACTTTACAATGTGGTTTTGATGCCTTGGA
This sequence comes from Protopterus annectens, assembly GCF_019279795.1. Lineage (NCBI taxonomy): Eukaryota > Metazoa > Chordata > Ceratodontiformes > Protopteridae > Protopterus > Protopterus annectens. The sequence goes on from NC_056727.1 coordinate 1,170,713,565, forward strand.
AGCTTCCTCTAGAGCAGCTGTTACTGGGTCTGTTATAAGTAGACATGCCTGGTTAAAGGAACAATCTCTGCCTGATCATGTTAAAGCAAAGTTACTAGATGCACCCTTACAGCAGGATGTCTTATTTGGGGTTAAAGCAGAGGAGGTTTTAAAGAAAATGGGGGATAAGGCAAAATCTATGCAGACGGTCAAAGATTTCTTACAGGTACAGCCCCCACGCTTCATCAGAAATTGGCCAACAAAAACTGGTCCTTTCCAGCTTCTGACAGACCACAGAGGGGTAAATACAGGCGTCCAAGGGGCAGAGGACAAGCACAAATCCCTTACAAACCTCGCCAGTGGGGCACTGCAACACAGAAGGGAGGAGAAGACAGGCCCCAAACTACTAGAAGGCAAACACAATGACTTAAACCTCAAACTGCCAAGCAAATCTCTCTTGGCAGCTCCCTTGGGAGGAAAATTAGCACTTTTTGCAGACAACTGGCGCATCGTCACAAAGGACAAATGGGTCCTAGAGATTATCTCACAAGGATACAGATTCCATTTCCACACCTTGCCAAGGATAAAAGGAATGCCAAACATGCCATAAAATCAATGGGCAGAGGCACAAAAACAAATTACAGCTCTCATGGACATGAGAGCCATTCAACTGGTACCTACACAGGAGCAAGGCCAAGGATTTTACTCAAGGCTCTTTCTAGTCCCCAGAAAGGACAAAGCTTGGAGACCCATTCTGGACCTTTCAATTTTAAACACCTTCTTGCAAGTACCCAAATTCAAGATGCTAACACTACAGCAGCTTCTTCCCATGTTTGGCAAGAAAGCCTGGCTAGTAATGTTGGACCTCAAGGAGGCATACCTGCATGTCCCTATCAGACAAAACTGCAGAAGATACCTCCATTTCATTGCAGGTTCAACCCATTACCAATTCTCTACATTGCCCTTTGGCTTATCTACTGCACCCAAGGTCTTCACAAAATGCCTGGCACCAGTAATTGCATACTGCAGACAAAGAGGAATTCAAATATACCCATACCTGGACAACAGCCTCATCCAAGCAGAAAGCAAGGACATTCTCTTACAACACCTGGCTTTTGTAAAACATCTTCTAAGTTGCCTAGGGTACACAGTAAACGAAAAGAAATCAAAACTAGTGCCCTCACAAAATATGACATTCCTGGGTGCCAGCTTGAATAGAACGGCCCAGATGGCTTATCTGACGCCAAACAACTACAATTAACTCAGTACTTCAGAGCAATGGCAACAAAGACCCAACTCCCTGCAAGAAAAATTCTGCAGGCCTTGGGCTACATGGCATCTTGCATACTACTAATACCATTTGCAAAACTGCATATGAGGAAATTACAATGGTACCTAAAAAGTGTATGGACTCAACACAGCCGCAGCTTGGAAACAATGATACCTCTCATTCCCTACCTTCAACAGGAGTTTCTATGGTGGTCACAGGCATGTCACCTCAACAAGGGTCAGCCTTTCACCTTACCCCCAGCCAGGCAAACTGTGACAACAGATGCATCGGACTATGCCTGGGGGGCACACATGGCAGGACAGTGCATTCAAGGCATATGGACTGCAGATCAAAGGAATCTGCACATCAATCAAAAAGAAATGCTAGCTGTACAAAATGCTCTGACGGCCTTCAAGGACCTCTTACATCCAGGACAGCTTATCATAAGGACAGACAACACCACAGTAATGCGGTACATAAGCAAGGGGGTACACACTCCTACCCTCTATGCAGGCAAGCAATGACCTTGTGGAACACAGCACTGGCTTACCAAGTTCAATTACAAGCTCAATTCCTGCCAGGAATAAAGAACACATTGGCAGACGACCTAAGCAGAAACATCATGGATCCCCACGAGTGGAAACTGGATCCACAAGTATTTGCAATGATAACTCAAAAATGGAGGCTCCCAGACATAGACCTGTTTGCCAGCCCCCAAAACTATCAACTAACAAAATTTTGCACAAGGACTTTTCATCATCAAGCCTGGAAAGTGGACGCACTCTCATTCAGTTGGAAAATGCTGACAGTATATGCCTTTCCTCCATTACCCTTTCTCACAAAGGTGCTGCTGAAAGTCAGGATGGAGAGACCCCGAATGATACTCATTGCCCCAGACTGGCCACGCCAGCACTGGTACCCACTATTAAGGAATATGGCACAGGGCCCACCATGGATTCCACCACAAATTACCCATCTGCTCACACAGCAGGACAATCAGATTCTATGCAGCCAGCTCAAAACCTTAAACTTGGCTGCATGGCAAATCACCTAAGCAACCAGCCAGCTCCTCTCTCACAAGCTGTTATGGATGTTATTCTGGAGGCCAGGAGGCCCAGCACCAAGAAAGCCTACTCAGACAAATGGAAAAGGTTTTGCACCTGGAACCAAGCTAAAGGCCAAAATACCCTTCAGCCTGACATACCTCAGATTCTGCAATATTTAACTGAGATGTTACACAAAGGGCTTTCCTTTTCATCTATTAAAATCCACACCTCAGCTATTTCAGCTCACTACAACATGGAACCTCCCTTATTTTCACATCCACTACTAAGACAGTTTCTCAGAGGGGCCAAAAACATTAGGCCTCCCAGGAGAGCACCAACACCTACTTGGGACCTCAACTTTGTTCTGGAAAAACTTACGCTACCCCCTTTTGAGCCAGCTTTCTCAGCTGATTTAAAGTTTATATCATGGAAGACTGCCCTGCTGCTAGCAATTACTTCAGCAAGAAGAGTTTCAGAGCTTCAGGCGCTAATGGCAGTAGAGCCCTTCCTCATTTTTCATCAAGACAGAATTTCTCTACGAACTAACCCTTCCTTTATACCTAAGGTGGTATCCAGTGTGGCTCTAAATCAAACCATCGATTTACCCACCTTCTTTCCAAATCCACAGAACAAAGGAGAAAGACTCCTACATTCCTTGGACATTCACAGGCAGCTACGTTACTACTTGGATAAAACTAAGGTTTTCTGAAAATCTGACCAGCGTTTTGTATCCTGTGCTACAGCATCACAAGGAAAGGCTATCTCAAAACAGACAATTTCCAAATGGATAGGACATTACATACATTTTTGCTACACCCACCATGGAAAACCAGTTCCTGCTAGCATGAGGCCCCACTCTACCAGGGCAGTGGCTACATCTACAGCCTTCCTCAGGGGGGTGCCAACCAAGGATATTTTGGAAGCTGCAACTTGGAGTTCAGTACACACCTTCACCAAACACTATCACTTACCACTTTACTCTAAGACTAGAGCTGGCTTTGCCACTGCAGTTTTGCAGGGCCTTCAGCCTCCTCTAAGCCTGTTTGACTCTACCACCCATCCTTAGCTTTGGGATTCAACCCAGGTGTGATGACTGCAGCAGGGTAACACAATGAGCATAGTACAGTTTTGTACCTACCATAAATGTAGATGTTCGAGTGTATACCCTGCTGCAGTCCAGGTTACCCTCCCTCCATTCCATCTGACCTAACTAAGACCTTTCTATTCCTTTAAATCTGTTACAACCTTTGTGGTGTATTTGCTTATAGCTGGAGGGATTTTGTGTTTATGCTACACTTTTTATTATTGGTACTAACTACTGACCACCATTTGGGTGGGGGCACCTGACATCTGGGGCAAGAAAAACTGAAGAAAATGGCGTTGGATGCCTCTCACTGGCGCACTGACGTCAGGGAAGAAGCGACAGCAACCGACGCTGGACCAAGACTTTGGAATTCGGGCCGACTGCGGGGCAGCCTGACGGCAGGATAACCCAAGTGTGATGACTGCAGCAGGGTATACACTCGAACATCTACATTTATGGTAGGTACAAAACTGTACTTTTTGCTTACATCTGATACATATGGCTCCAAAATCTGGGCAAGTACCCAAACTTATGACTTCTCTCTTTTCCTGTGAAACTGCCCCTCTGGGTTCTCTTATCCCCATGTGATGTGGCAACCTGTTAGCTAGCTAGAGGTACCCTTTTATCCTCATCTCTTCAGTAGTGAAATACTCCCGGCCTGCAAACCAAATCTGATCCTGAGGCTGAGTACTGAGGGCACATTTCCTGACTATAAAATCTCCATGCATTTCAGATGTGATGACTTTCTATCGACTCTACCATCTGTAAAACTGAGTGATTTCTGCATTATATTCAGTCAGATTCATTTGCCCTTCTTCTATGTTGTCTAAGCTATTTTCTGTACATTTTAGGATTTAACTTAAAACATGCAAGCAAACATTCTTTAACTGTAGCGAAATTTAGATGGTCAACATCATTAAATTCAAAAGCCACATTCAGTGCTTTACCCATGTGCAAAGGGGATAAAAACCTCACCCAGCTTGGTGTTGATAACGCACTTTTTCAGATGCCAATATAAAACCATCAAAATCACCTCCATCTTTATACTGAGAGAAGAAGTTTTGTACTGACCTGGACTTCTGGGTTTTGGCTTTTTTATCTGTCCACGACTCGTGCTCCTGGAAAAGTATGATCATCTCTGTCTGTCTGTGTCATGCTGGTGCTACTTCTTTCTCATTCTCTTCAGCTAGTATCTGCTCTCTGTTCTCCTCAAGCAGTTGCATTCATTCAGCTTCAGACATTTCAGCTCAAGAACCACTCTCTGTAATTCCATCTGGGGGCTGGGACCTCTACGGATGGAGTAGATTGTTCTTTGTCTGCATCCTGCAGACTCACAGTTTGTGCTAGGCTGTCTCTAGGCTGCATCCCAGCTATGTACAAAGCTGCTGCCATCACCACCTCCTTTTTTAACAGCTTTATTAAACATGACATTTTTGAAAGGTGATATAGATATACGTACAGTAACAGAAAAGTTACTGTACCTAATGTGTAGTAATATACCATTTTCATTGTTATCTTCATGCAGTGTACATATGTTTTTAACAATTTCCATTCACGCCAGCATTACATAAACTGCTGAAGTTCTAACTTAAACTCACTCCTCCTCCTAAACAATATTCTGTTTGTATTTTCCCACAAATTCCTTTTCTGTGTAATTTGCTCCTTCCATTTTCTAAAGTTTCCACCTTCAGTTCATTTATCTCCTTTACAGTATTCAGTACTTCAGTTACAGATGGTTTAGATTTTGATTTCTGTTTTCCAGCAACTGCTTTTTTGGCATTAAATGTGGTAAGGCCTTACTATGGCTAGGCAATTGAGATGGTGTCCCAGCTCAAAAAGAATAATTTCCTCCATTACAACCATGTGATGCCCCAAACTTTCTAATGGGAATTTTTTAAATCTACCAACTCATTGTGCTACCAAAAACATGTTCCCATTTACCTCTGTTTCCCAACACACCTCAAGTATTTGCTGTCTACCTGTAGAACATTTCACTGAAGTTTGCTTGGGGTATAAAAATACCTATGCAAACAAACAAAAATCCTAAACATGATAAACTTTGTTGCATACTTGGGAGCCATACAGAGATGTCCTCCTATTGTTCATTTGTAAATTGCCTTTCCAGTCTGTCTTCCCAACTTTTTCTTTTTCTGCCGTATTTATATGCCATGCTAATTACCTGTTTTTTTTTTGTTTTGTTTTTTTATCAGCTTCTGTTCTAGATTCTATGAAAAATCTCTACCACAGCTGTTGTTTTAGTTAGCATTCCCCTATCCATTTCTCTTTACCTGTATTCTGATATTAATTTTTGTTGAGGAAGGCAGTCTCTAAAATGCAGTCCAAACTTCTGCTTGGCCTCATCTCTCTGTATTACCTTTTCCTCAGTAGTTATTTGTTCCCAGTGCATTGGTTCCTTTGCCAGTATTTCTCCAGAAAATTTCAGCCCCTCTTGTATATTTTCTATGTCCATACTTGCATATGTCCCTGTTGGCAGAACCTCTCTTCTCAATTCCTATGTTGGTGTAGTTCTTAGGATATCATTTTCTGTTTTATGAATATAACATTCTGTATGGTTGTTGCTGTTCTCATTAAGGACCTACATCCAAAATCTTACTCCCTCCGTTATCTCTCAGACTTCCTCCCTATTTCATCATCTTCCCTTTCTACTTTGATTTATAACCTTCAACTTGTGTTACATATATGAGCCTTAACTGCATAGCTCAGAAGCATCCATTCAGATCAGATCATTTTAAACCACTGTGTGCTGTGGAAACAACCAACTTATCCCACTTACCTTTTGTGGTCTTCGCTTCCTGAATAAAATGCTTCAACTCTTCACTGTCATCATCCACATCTTTTCCTCTGGTTGACAGAAATATGCCTGACCCATATATAAAACTAAAGTTACTGCCGCCACCTCCCCCCTGGATGTATTGGACACTTAATTCCTTTTTATTTCTTCACTCCTTATCTGTGAAACTAACGATGTTAAGTTGTCAATCTCGCCTTCATTCTTGCTTGATGGGTTCGGAGCCGATCCCTCGGCTCCGACTCGGCACTTGCTAAGCTCGAGAGTCACTTTTACCAGCTCGAGGCAGCCCCATATCCCATGATGCAAGGCGGTAAGTACCCAGATCTCGTTTGCCGCTTCGCTTAGGAGGTCTTCTTTTTGCCAGCTCCTGGTAAGTTATTCACTTTTGTGAGATTTAAGCCCCTTTTACTAAAAAAAACCTTTTATTGATAGTTTTAAGTTTATTTTGTACTTTTTCTGACAGAAAATCCCTGTCTCCTTTAATTTTGTTAGTCAAACTTTTCCCTATCCCATCCCCCCCCTGTTAGGGTGTGTGTGTTGGTTTTATAGAATACCTTTTGGTATTTTATTTAAGTTAATTTTGACTGGTGTGTGTGTGTGTGTTTTTTCAGCACCATGTCAAAGGAGAGGGTCTCAGGTTTTAAGAAGTGTGACTCGTGCTGTCAGAAGATGTCTCTGACAGACGGTCACACTTCTTGCCTGTATTGTCTGGGCCCTCTTCACCTGCGGGACTCCTGTGCTGTTTGTCATTCCTTCAGCCAGAGAGTCCTGCAGGAGAGTAATAAGCTGATACTTAGGGGCCTTCTTGCCGAAGGGCTCTCCGGCTAAGTCGGCTCCACCAAAATCAGCAAAACCTTCCAAGGCCCAGGCTTCTGTATCTAAGCCTGCGGCCTCGGCTCCGACTCGTACTGAGTCGAGATCGGCTCCGGCTGGAGCCGATTCTGGCTTGAAGCCTTCGGCACCGATGGCTATCGGTGCCGAATCTGTATTGACCACTTCGATGTCGGCTCCGATCGGTTCCGACACCCATGTGGCACAGGCATCGGTGTCGGCTCCGATCGGCTCCGACACCGTTACTTTGGTGGCTGTATCGGCTCCGGCTGGAGCCGTTACATCGAGCGTCCTGTCGGCTCCGAGAGGTCGGCTCCGACAGGATCTATAGTATCGGCTCCGATGGCTCATTCCAGGAAGAGGTCGAGGTCTCCTTCCTTGGAGCCGATACTTTCGCTCGGCTTCACCTCTTTTATCGGAACGGAGCCATCGGAGCCGATCTTCAAGGTCATCCAGGTTGTCAGATCATGACCTAGAGAGAGTGGTCAGTAGATTACTTAAGTCACAGGTACTGGCCCAAATGTTACACAGTCCGTCTCAACAGGCGACTGTTGGTCCACACCCGTTACAGTTCCTCCTTCAACTCTACCCCAGAGCTTGGAGTTGGAGTCTTCGGAATGGTTACTGCTACGGCTGGAGGACGGATGCCCCTTCTGTTCCTTCAGCCTCTACTCTGATCTCCTCTTGAGACCTTCCTTAGAGGGATTCGTGGTCGGGCTTCCATGGTCTCCTCCGAGGGGTGAGTGGCATCGGACCCTTGTCCGAACCCGCTCTTCCCCTTGGAGCCTCGGCCTTGGTGAGCTCGGCTCCGACATCTGCCTCGGAGACTTCCCTTCGGTGGTCCCTGGAGTTCCTAGCTCTTGAGCGGGTTCTCTCGGACCTGCCTGGGAGGGGAGCATTCGAGGTGATGAAGAGTGTACTGGCCACTGGTATCAGTCAGCAGTCTGTTCCGTGGCTCCTCCCTCTATAGTACCTGTTGACATCTCTGCCACTTCTCTTGCTACAGGACCCAGAGATCCTCCGCCTCAGGTTTCCCCATTGGGAATTTCCCCTCTTCCGAGGATTCTCCTGATGTTTCGGGAGATCCTCCTAGGAAGAGGACTTGTAAGAGGAAGCATGTAGACTCCCCGAGTCTGTCACTTGGATACTGACTTTGATGAGTCAGAGGGATCCCCTAGATCCCCTCTGAGGATGTCTCCTTCTCAGACATCCTAGAACTTCTGAAACAGAGGGAAACTGGCCCACCAACAATCCCTCTGAGGATGAGTCAGTATACCTAGAGGCGTTTGGATCTCGGCCCTCCACCTCCTGGGTGTCTCCGCCTTCGACCCCCTTATGCAGGTTATTGCACGAAGGCGTGGGCAGCTCCTGACTCTGTAGAGCCAGTCCCTAGGAGGCCTTCAAAATTTATCACTGCCCCGTGACAAACAATTCCTTACTAAGGGTGTCCCGCTGATGCCATGGTGGTGGCTGCGGCCACCAAAAAGGAACTTGCAGATCCTTCCGTGCCGTCCATCCTCCTAATAAGGACTCTAGGACCATGGATAGGTATGCGTAAGCGGATGTTTTCCTCAGCGACCTTTGCTATGCGTTCGCTGAATTACCTATGTCACTTCACCAGACTCCAGAGGGATATTCTGAAGGAGCTGGGAGAAGTAGTTCAGGATCCTACAGCTGCAGGGGCTCAAGAAAAATTGCTTCTCAGCTAGGAACCCTCAATTCCATTGCAAACTCCTCCATGCGGCTAATATCTTATGCTGCGGATGGAGCGAGTAGAGCCGCAGGCACAGGTGTGGCTCTTAGACGCCAAGCCTGGATGCGGCTATGTGATTTTGCGGATCCCTTTAAGGCGTCCTTCACAAATTCTCCCTTTGATGGGTCAGCTTTGTTTGGCCCTCAGGTGAAGGAAACCTTGACCAGGTGCGAGCAGGACGGCAAGACTCTTTCTGCTGTTGGAGTCCGTTTTCCAACACTTCTAGGCCTTATCCCAAAGGACAGAAGGGTGGGAAGATGTGGTTCCGTAAATCCCAAGGAGTCACGCCGGATTCACGTGGTCAGTTTACCCCTAGAGGCAGAGGGGTAACAACAACAGGCGCCGCTCTAGAGGCAGAGGGGTCCAAGAACCAGGGAAACAGGGAGCCTCTCTGACAAACCCTTTCAGCATCCCTGAGGTGTTGCCCGGCTGTCCCTCCTTGGAGGCAGTCGGGAAGATTATCACTGTACCCAGAAGCCTGGCATTCCCTCACTCAAGACAGATGGGTACAGTCGATCATATCCAAGGGTTACATAATTCCTTTCGAGGAAAGTCCTTCCCTCAAGTTCCCTTCCAGATGTACCACCCGGTCTAAGGGAGATTGCAGAGTCAGAAATCGCAAAACGACTGCAAAAGAGCCATTCAGCCAGTTACAATAGACCATTCAGAGCCGGAATCTACTCAAGGTTCTTTTGGTCCCCAAAAGACGGGAGACTGGAGACCAATATTGGATCTCAGCAGACTCAACAAGTCTGTCAGGAAGACAAGATTCGAATGGTCACTCTTCAGTCAATTCTGCCCTTCTTACAGAAGGACAACTGGATGTGCTCAATAGATCTTCAGGATGCGTACTATCACATCAAAATTCACAGACGCTCCAGGAGATTTCTCCGCTTCGGCTGGGGTCCAGTCATTTCCAGTTCAGAGCCCTGCCCTTTGGTCTCACTACAGCCCCCAGAGTGTTCACCAAATGCATGGCAGTGGTCACGGCTCACCTGAGACGTCAAGGATTCCAGGTGTTTCCGTATTTCGACGACTGGCTCCTGTCAGCCACCACCAGGCATCAGCTTATACAAGCCAGGGATTACACAATAGACCTTTGTTCTCATTTGGGCATCTCAATCAACTTCAAAAAGTCATCCTTATCGCCCTGCCAGTCTATTACCTTCATAGGCGCAAACTTAAACACTGTTCGGATGTCAGCTACCCTTACAGATCAAAGAGTTTCAGACATTCAGAGTCATGTCAGGATCATTCTGGCCAGCAAGAAAGTACAGGCCAGAATGGTTCTAAAGGTATTAGGTCTCATGGCTGCGGCCATTACTCTTCTTCCCTGGCTCGATTCTACATGCGCCTTCTTCAGTGGATGCTGTTCACACAATGGTCATACCAGCAACTTCCAATGCGTCACCAGATTCTGGTGACACAGACATGCAAAGAGCATCTTGCTTGGTGGATCACATCGCCTCAGGTTCACCAAGGCAGGTACTTTGTACCCCCATCCCCGATAGCCACTGTCACCACGGATGCCTCCCTGATCGGGTGGGGGGGTCATTATCAGGGCAGGATGGTTCATGGGACGTGGCAGCCGTTCGAGTACCATCTGCACATAAATGTCCTGGAGATGAGAGCAGTGCTTTTAACGTTGCAAGCCCTCAACGACTTTCTTCCCGTAGGGACAATTGCAGTCCACACAGACAACATGTCTGTAGTTTGGTATATCAACAAACAGGGCGGAACCAAGTCCTACCCCTTGTGTCGAGAAGCGCTCAGACTATGGCAATGGGTGATCTCCTCTCATCGGTTTCTGGTAGCAACGCATATCCCTGGGAAAACCAACATTGTAGCGGACAGATTGAGCAGAGCTATTCTCATGCCTCACGAGTGGTCTCTCAAGCAATCTATAGCGGAAGAGATTTTTCTGGAATGGGGTCGTCCATGTTGCGATCTTTTGCTACTCCCCAAAACAGCAAATGTCCAGACTTCTTCAGCCTCTTCCTCTATCAGGCCATCCCCCCAGAGACGCTCTGACCCAGGATTGGCCCCAGGGACTTCTTTATGCCTTCCCTCCATTTCCTCTGATCCCTCAGGTGATCCAGAAAGCTACCGTTTTGAGAGCCAAATTGATTCTCATTGCCCCTTACTGGCCTCGACAAGTTTGGTTCCCGTTCCTCCATCATCACCTTTTGGTGCAGCCGTGGCATCTGGACCCAGTGCCAGATCTTCTGATTCACCAATCGGGTCAGCTGCACCGGTCAATCCCTTCTCTCAACCTCACAGCATGGTTGCTCCACTTCCTTCCTTAGCCAGGCTTCCTTTGATCTCTAACCCAGTTAGAGACATCATAGTAGCCGCTAAAATCCTCTACCAGGAGGATTTATACAAGCAAATGGAACGTTTCTCTTATTGGGCTAAGGCCCAAAATATTGATCCTTTTACTGCCCCTGTTCAGGCAGTCCTGGACTTCTTAGCAGAGATTTTTCATGCAGGCTCCTCTTCTTCCACAGTCAGAGTTCAATTGGCTGCTATTTCCAATTTTCATGTCGGGATAGCAGATCATAATATTATGTCCCATAGGCTCTGCAGGGCCTTCTTGAAAGGAATTTTCCTACTAAAGCCTCCAATCAGGAATCCTCCTCCTCAGTGGGATCTAAATTTAGTGCTGACATCCTTGATTCTTCCCCTTCGAGCCAGCTGTTTCTTGTTCCCTGAAATATCTTTCTTGGAAAACTTTATTCCTAGTGGCTATTACATCTGCCAGGAGGGTGTCTGAACTTCATGCTCTTCGGTTCGACCCCTATTTGGTTTTTCACAAAGACAGAGTATCTTTGAGAACTAATCCAACCTTTTTACCTAAGGTCGCTTCAAAGAACAATCTGAATCAATCCATTGATCTCCTGTATTTTTCCCTAACTATTCAGATAGAGCTGAACAAAAGCTACATTATCTTGATGTCCACCGTCAACTTAGATATTATTTGGACAGAACAAAAAATTTAGAAAATCTGATCAACTTTTTGTTTCCTATGCGGATAATAAAAAGGCCTTCCTGTTTCTAAAGTGACCTTGTCCAGATGGATTTCTTGGTCATCTCTGAAATTTATACTCAGGGAAAACAGCTGTGCTCAAAACCTAAAGCACATTCAACTAGGAGCTTAGCTACTTCTACAGCTTTTCAAGCTAGACTTCCTTTGGACACTATTTGTGCAGCGGCCACTTGGGCTACTCCTCACACTTTTGTTTCCCATTACAAATTGGACTTGGCCTCCAGGGACAGAGCCAGTTTTGGCTCTACAGTCCTCAAGAGTTTGTTCCATTGAGCCACCCAGGATAGAGGTGCTAGGACGGTCCCATCAAGCAAGAATGAAGGCGAGATTGACAACTTAACATTAAGAAGTTATGTACCTACCATAACGTTCCATGTTAGTTGTCTTCTCTCGCCTTCTTTCTTGCGACCCTCCCTCCTTCCCCCTGGCCTGGACAGACCTTGTATAAGAAACTGTTATGCTGAAGACCATTCAGACCTGGTCCTTCTTCCATCTGTAAGTTTTCTTTCTTCCTTTGGGAAGTATTTTATGCTTGGTGCTATTGCCCTTTGTCATCAAACGAGATGTGGGTACTTACCGCCTTGCATCATGGGATATGGGGCTGCCTCGAGCTGGTAAAAGTGACTCTCGAGCTTAGCAAGTGCCGAGTCGGAGCCGAGGGATCGGCTCCGAACCCATCAAGCAAGAAAGAAGGCGAGAGAAGACAACTAACATGGAACGTTATGGTAGGTACATAACTTCGTATTTTAGAGTAGTTGACAGAGCTATTTCTGCCTATTCATAAACTAGTACGATTAAAAAGATAGAATAGCTGCTCTGCAGAGCTAAATTCTCTGTATATTTTACATTGTGGCTGAGAAGGTATAAACACACCTTTAATACGAAAGCTGCTTTAGGCTAAATAAATTCAGTTCCAACATCCTCACCAGCTGTTACTAAAGTATGACAGGTGTCACTTCTGCCACTGATAGGTGGAGAAACACTCTGGTACTGGATGGGAGTTTAAATCCTACCTTTGGCAACCGATGTACCACCCAGGTGTGTGAGGGACAGAATCTAAGGTTGTTGAATCTGCTGCAGTTTCTCAAATAGGTCTGACAGCTGTTAGAGGGGTGGTCTGCCAAGTCACACTAGAGGTACCCAACAAGTTAAAGTAAAGTGCACAGAAATCAGATTCAGTAACCAATTCAACAAGTGTTGCCTGGCCCCAAGAGCATAAGAGGAATATGCACTGCTATCCTGAATATGGGCTTCGAGCATCAACAGTCATGTTTGTATCACACACACTGATGACTTGTTGAGCCTTTAGCCTAGCACCCCAGGCCCCTTTATCACCCTGTTCTCTATGAACCACAGTGTCTCCCACTGTACCTTTTCAGTGGAAACTGCTTTTCAGACAAATTATTATTTACACAGGCACACACATACACTCACACTCACTCTGTCTGTCTCTCTCTGAGTTTTTAGAGAATTCTGGAGGAAATTTCTAGTTCCTCATAAGGTAGTACAGCAACCAAGCTAGATGTCATTAGAGACCAAATACTCCAGCTAAATGCCCTCTCTTGATTTCCATCCATCCACATTTTTAAGTTGCAGCTGACTCTTACAGTGACACTGTGAACAACCGACATTAACATTGACTGGTTATCTTTGACATCTAATACCCCAACAGCTAGTCTTAACTTGCATGGTTTAAACAGCTGATCTCTTCCCCTACTCTACTCAACAAAGTTAATCATAAAAATTCTATCCTTGGTTAGATTCTTGTCTCTGACCCCAGCAAGTATGCTGTCTTAGGGGGTTCTACCTGATTCCCTTAGTGATCATCGCCCTGTTTCCACCAACAGAGAAATCACCCACCAGCTAAAAAAAGATCAATACAGAACTACCCGAAGTTTCTGTAACTTTTATCCTGATTCATTCAATAATCTAAAATCAGTCAACTGGTCTCTACTCAGAGCTATATCCCTAGACAAAGCTGTGAACAAGTTCAACAATATATTCACGAACACTTTAACTACCCTTGCCCCTACCAGAAATAAGAGTAAAAAATACTCAAACTTCTTAGCTGTGTTATGCTAAAAGAATTTTCATGCAAAAAAACATGACAAAGCTTAGAAACAATGGCACAAAGGTAAAACCCCTCAAACCTTACATCTGCACAAGGAGTTACACAAATTCACTTAGTCAAAAAAATTATTATTCTGATCTATGAGATTAATCATAAAAAAAATTCTAAAAAAATTAGGCAGCTCAGTTAAGAATTTTCAACTTGGCTCTCCTTCACCAAACCCCTATCCAGACATAACCCCTTCAGAAAGGTCTACCAAATGTAACTCTTTCTTTATCGACATCATAGCCTGTATAACCTCCAGCTCTCCCCAACCATTGAATCTTCCTCAAAACTGTGCTAGTCCTGACATCCATGCCTTCAAACTCCAACCTGTCTCCATATCATATAGAGTTACTAAAGAAACTAAAATCCTGTTCTCCTTCTGCTGATGATTTCACTGCAGATTCTATATCATACCCAGTCTGAAATTGCTCTTAACAAATCTGTTCAAGACTCCCATGTCCCTGCCCTACGGAAAAAAAATTCTTCATTACTCCCCTTCATAAAGGAGGCAACTCTTCTGAAATCTCTAACTTTAGGCAAATAGCCATCTTGTCCCTGCTTTCTAAGATCCTGGAAAAGTGTATTCATAAGCAACACCTTCAGTAGCTCTTGCAAAATGATCTGCTGACTCCAACACAACATGGTTTCCAACCAAGCCATAGCTCCACTGCAGCTGTCCTTAACTTTTCTGATACTATTAATAAAGCTAGATACCAAGGAAAGTTACTCTTCTCTTTTTCTAGATCTCTCAAAAGCCTTTGATACAGTGCCATATGAATGTACTTTCTGGGCCTTTCTTGTCAACTTTTCTATGGTTCTCTAACTAGCTGTCTGAAATATATCAATTTGTCAAATGGGTGTCTTCTTTCTCTCCTTTTTCTCCTAGTAAAAACAGGTTTTCCTCAAGTCTCTATTCTCGGTTCACTGCTCTTTAACATTTTCATTAGTAACCTGTATACTTCCTCTCAGCAAGCTTGCCTTACTCAGTATGCAAATGACCCATCTCTCATCTATACATCTGACAAACCCACTACAGCTGCAATCCATGAGACAAAATACCTTGAACTCAGTCAACCTGTGACTACATCAAAACCAACGTTTACTTAATCAATTAAACTACTGCTATTTTTCCAAAGTCCTATGCCAATGCCAAAAGTAACTTCCACATTGCCTATTTAAAACAATGCAGCTATTAAAGGAGTTACCCATACCAAATTGTTTGGAATAACCACAGATGACAACTTAAAAGTTTAATCTTCACATACAAAACTGTATAAAAATAACTCCTCAAAAGCTAGGTCTACTATATAGATCAAAATGATTCTAACTTATTCTAGTAGCATCACCCTAGCTAGCACTCCTCTTTTATCCTCTCTTCTCTATAGTTCACCAATTTTTGACTAACATCCAGATCTCTCTCTTAAATCCTAACTGGAGCAATGCTGTAATAAGATAGCTGAATTTGCATCTAACCTGCCACATAAAGCTCATCAGGTCTTTGCATTATGTGCTGTCAACTGGTGGGAACCCCCATGTCAACTAGCTCATACTCAACTTCTTTGAACCCATAAAATACTATATAACCCCATCTACCTGTTTTTCTGTCTCCTCAGTACTTCATCACTGTCTCCAAGATCACACTGCATACTCTCAAGACAAAAGCCTACTTGAAATCTGTTAAAAAAAAAAAAAAAAAAAAAAAAGCATGGGGCAAAATTTATTCTCACACTGCATATCCAAACTGTGGAATACTATCCCAAATTCAATCAGAACTATATCTATCCTCCATGTATACAAGTCCTTTCTCAAATAATTTCTCGCTAACTCATGGCTGTGCCAATGCAACTCACCTGTATGATCAGTATTAACAAATACTTTACATTCTTACTAACCTAACCTGTCATCCTACTGTTTATCTATACCTTTCAACACCTGCCCTCTCCCCGCTGTTAAGGTGGACTTGTATCTTTTTATTTCCTAGCATAGTGAACTATACGTCTAATACTGTTGCATATGCTGATTGTCATATGTTATAGTCATTTTTTTATTTATGTTTATTTTACATCATTAATGTCTCTTCATGCTTTATTGCATCTTATGTATTCCATTGTTAAACTGTATGTATGTATGTATGTATGATCTGTTAATTACATTTGTAGTAGTGTTTTATTTGCTGTTACTTAACTCCCTAGAGCTTTTCTTCCCAGATCACCACTGAAAATGGGTATTTGTTACCCAGTCTGACTTTCCTTGTAACCAAATATCCATAAGTAAAGTATAAAAATATCTAATTGGTAATATGTTCAACTGATTTCACTTGTGAAGGTAGATACCACAGTTTTGTCAAGCTACACTCCTAAAAATACCTTATTAGATAGTAATTAACATTGCATAAGTAAATAGTAAATACCAGCCACACAATCTTAAAAATGAGTAAATAAATCTTTATTTAAACATTAAAACAGTGTTGATGTGGTTTAAATGCACAAAGGTCAAGTGTTGATGCAGATTAAATGCACAAAGGTCAAGGCAATGTGCAAAGAAAGTAAATATAACAGTCAAATAGGCTATTTAAAGAAACAAACCCTGATATACAGCTAGGTAAATACCCTAGCTGTCACTGCCTGAAGAAATACTTGCCCAAATTATAAGTTGATTAAGTTATACAAGGCAGAATTGCAAATAACAATAGGTGAGTCACCAAGATTTCCTAAGCAAAGACTAGCTAACTGTATAATTTAAGTTCCAGATATATAGAAATCTCAGCTGATCGTTCTCTTTTCACAGAACACTGTGTGGTAGGTTATATAAGA
This sequence comes from Protopterus annectens, assembly GCF_019279795.1. Lineage (NCBI taxonomy): Eukaryota > Metazoa > Chordata > Ceratodontiformes > Protopteridae > Protopterus > Protopterus annectens. Next base: position 1,170,730,315 of record NC_056727.1, read on the forward strand.
TTACATCACTTCTTTTTCCCATACAGCAGAAGAAAGACTATAGAGTAAACATGGTTTTCCCCATTCAGAAATTTCACATACAATGGAACTGTTTCTCATTTGAATACTACGACTGCTTTGAAGTCTTATAATTGCTTTTTATGGCCTTTTTATTCCTAACTCCAAATACTTGTGCATTTTAATTATACACAATTAACTACACTCTTCCTGAGAAACTGCAGTAGGTTTTACTTTACATTTCAAATGCAACTTTCAGACATTTGAAGCAAGTTTCTTCTACCTTGCACCACAACCATCAAACAACAAACCTCCTACTAGAAAACTTTACTGTCAAAGACCATTCCTCCAGTTACCTGGCTGCTTTTCGTACCTATTTCAAGACTCTGACCATTGTAGATAGTTGTTTTAGACCTTTAACTAGCATTATTGCCTGGCCTTTGATCTCAGGAATGAGGTCTCCTTTAGCACGTTTCTACTTGAGGAGGTGGCCTTCTGAACCCTTATCTTCTCATCTTCATCCTGCTCCAGCCTCCCACAGAGGTTTGTTCTTTACTACTTGGGATTCTTCCTAGTAGTCACCCATTGTTAAAGGCTTTTAAAGTTACATAACTGACCATGTGCTTGCAGTGAATATTTATTACCCACATAACATCTTAGCTCTTCTCCATTTACTGTCTGCAATGGCATTTTCCTGAAAGGTCAGCATGGGTATTATTTTTGTCCCCCACCTTGTTACAGTCATTTGGGTTCATCCAGCAAGTATGGCGAGATTCCCCACCAAAGGTACAGTGTCTGTCTTTAGACTCTTCTAAAACAGCATGTAAATCTGGAGATGTTATGTCCAAAAGCTGCCAACAATGCACCAAGAACCAACTCTCAGTGTATTCAAAAAGTAGAAACAAGTAAGAACACCACCAAGATGGCAATATCCAGAAGAACTATATTATTCGGGTTGAGTCTTTTTGGCTCACCATACTGGTTTCAACTCTTCCAATATTTGGCAAGCCAAAATAAGGGAAAAAATGGATTGGTTTGTGACCAGGGCCAATGTGCGATGATATACAGAGCTTCCAAGATCATATTACACCCTGGCAGCATTCAAACGTGGCTTGTCATGAAAGTTCAACTCAAGTTTCAAGTAACAGTAATGCTAGTTCTTAAAATCTATGTATGGAAACAGGTAATTTTTCCATTAATTCTTGGTTACATCGCTAGGTTTATGTCATGACTTTCAGGCCAATAAAGCCAAACCCCACTAGCTGTGAATATGCATATTTTGGCCTTGTTATGTCCTCATCAGCACAGCACAAGCAGAGTGTTTGACTAAGCATTAGAAACACAGGGCTGTTATACCCAGTTGAGGTCCAAGTTATGGGCCTTCAGCATCACCAGTTAGCTGAAACATCTGATGTTCATAAGGATCATTTGCATATATCCCACGTGCCTCTGATACAAGAGGTTTGGGAGGTCACTCATTGGAAGTTCTAGCTTTGCTGGAGTTTTCATTTTGTTTTTACTGATTGGTTTTTCAGTTACCTTCTCATTCACTGTTTTAGTTTGTTGTTTGGGATATTTTTGCAGTGACCCTAATGGTAATAGACATCAGCTGGATATAACAGCCCTGTGTTTCTAATGCTTAGCCAAACACTCTGCCTGTGCTAATGAGGTCATAAGGCTGAAGTATGCATATCCACAGCTAGTGGGGTTTGGCTTTATTGGCCTGAAATTGTCCATTAAAACGACAAAACAAGTCATAGGCATTCAGAATTGCCAATTAGCTGGAACATCTGATGTTCATAAGGATCATTTGCATATATCCCACATGCCTCTGATACAAGAGGTTTGGGAGGTCACTCATTGGAAGTTCTAGCTTTGCTGGAGTTTTCATGTTTTTTCTTTAAGAAGGAATTGGGTGAATTAGTCACATGGTTTTGTACAAGATTATGTAAATGGAGGTTGAAACATATGGTCTTAGTTATGAAGAAGTCTTGACAAAAATACAAGTCAAAAGCGTTAAAGTTGAATAAAGTAGTAACTTCTTGTGGACAGACTGTCGTGGTGGTGTTCTTGTTTGCTCAGAGTTGCTACTTCCTATCGATGTTCCTTACCTAATGGTAGTTCTGTGCCTGCCCCAGGAAAGGAAAATATCTCTTCATCCTCCGTTTCTCTAGTACTCATGCAACCTTCCAAAAATGTTGATTTATCCCTAGATTATGTTACCAAAACTGCAGAATGAATTTAGCTACAAAACCAGTGAACCCAAGTGTATACCCACCTGGCAAACTGTGTGTATGTATGTGTGTTTGTATTACTGTTTTATTCACTTCAACACTATCTGATGATGACTACTGCAGTGTTTGTTTGATAGCAGATCATAAGTGAGTCACGTTGTTCCACTTCTAGTACATTTAAATACCACCAACTTCACCTGCCAACTGCCAGAACAAATCACAGCAAGTGCCATTCTGCATGTGCAGCTAGTGTCACCAGCCACTAGTTACACTGCATGCTAGTAACCACTGCAAATTATGTACACATGTCAAAACAGCTGTAAACTGTACTGTCAACACAGATGTGATGTATCTCTGTTGGTTCAGACTCCTGTTGTTGTTCTGTAATGTATAAAGTGGTAAGTTTGAACTTGGAGCAGGTAAACACAACGGCTTAAATTCTAATTTTGCCTTATGTTTGTCTTCATAGCACATGAATCTTGAAACTGACATTTATTGTATGACATTTTGCAGTGTGTGTGTGTTTGGATGGCATCACACGTTATACTTTTGAGTGTGTTGATCCTGTTTCCGTTCTTCTTACTATATCTTTTCCTTGATTTAAATTCCCCATATCCATTTGCAGTAAGCACTACATCCCCCTGTCTAAACAGCACATACACCAGGTAGCAGCTGCTTCCCGTCACTACTCCATGTAGATATATCTTCATGATCTATGAACTGAGCCACACAGAAACCACTTTACAGCACAAAATAAAAAATGGCAAGAACAATCTCTAACCTATTATCTAAATTCTGTAAAAATGCTAGTGTTTATAAAGGAATAAAAATGTTAATTACAGTTGTGCAGAACTGATATAGGCATGGAAACAGTGTTTTTCGTTAAAGTTCAATCAGCTTTCAAACAGTATCAGTATAGTATCAGTCATTAACCGTGTTAAAATCCAGCTTTACACTCACAATGTGTTTGAAGGTAGTTAACATTGCATGTGGTTCACAAGGACATTGAGAGGACTAGCTCCATTTCCTAGATGTCATGCAGCACTGCCTGGTTAAGTCACTTGTTCACAGTCGTACAGTAAGCAAAGAGAGGCAGATGAGATCAAACTATAGACTACAAGAAACAACACTAATAGCTCATACCCTTAATCCTGTGTACTAACTGCTAGTGTATGGTGTTTATCTTTAGTAAATCCTCCTCCTAATCCCACATTTCAGTATCCCAGATTTTGTCATTACTCCTGATTGTTGAAGTCCTTAATTCTAATGATAATTTTAATTATCTTGGGTTGTAATTTTCAGGTTTTATGTAATTGTTATACTTTATGATGTATAGGACTGCTAGTAAATCATGAAAAGGACTACAGCAAAACCTAAAAGAAGTATAGTGATAAATCTAACCATTTTACTATCAAAAATATACCAACCTGTGACCCTGAAGACAGTAATTAGGAATATTGTATTATTCCATTAGTCAGGGTGGCCTAATGGGTAAGGTGTTTGCCTTACAAACAAGGTGCAGGGTTTGAGTCTCACAAGGGATAAGTGGCTAGGCTTAAAATGGCTCAAAGCGCAGTTAGCCTAGTACTAATCTATGAATCAGTACATTGAGTTACAAATGAACTGATGTATCCAACAGAAGGAGCATTCCATTCAGTCAAAGCCTTGTTTTCTAAATGCTGATTTACCTAATTTGATTCACAGAATGTACCACTATACCACTAAAACAGTCGGTAAAGTTGTCAGTGTTAAGTATCTTGAAGCTTGCAGTGTCCAACCTTTTCCATATTAGTGACAGATATGTAACACATTAACCCTCTGTAATAGTAGGCTTTAACTGCACCACAATTAAAATCTTGCATCTTCTAAGCACTCGCATCAATAGCATATGCAGGAGACCTTGCATAATTAACTTAACATTGTAGTAAGTTTTAAGTATCCTAACTAAGCAACAGTCTGACCTTATGCAACACAGTAAGCCACAATATTAAGCTTAACATTGTTTTGGTAGACAAGTCTTCCCCTCGTCATACTGTCTACATAGCTCACCTTTACAAAACAAAAATATAGTTAGAAACCCAATTACTCGGGTTGAAAACTCTTTCTCTTTTGACCATCATGTGATGACTGAAATCCCTTTTTTTAGGACAGGTACTTGACAGATGAATATCACCAAGGTCTTGAGAGGTAATCGTTCCCTGATACTTAGCATTGTTTAGGCCATTTGTCAAGTACAATGCCCCCTTTCTCATGTATCTCAGTAAACCTATCTTGACAATTAGAAAGACCCCACAGGCTCCTAACTCAAAATATCAAATGTCTAAAGTCCCTGAGATCCTGGTAATTTTGTCCATGTATTCAGTGTCTTGTAGACTTTTGGGAAGAAATCTCTTTAATTTGAAAACCAGAATGGTCCTAGGATTGTAACTGCAATGCGTACTTTCTCAGAAGGTATGCCCCAAGTTATCTGGTGCCATGTGCAGTGTGAGTTTAAGCACCATAGCAGTATATGTTATTGAATACATACGTCTGATTCACACCATAATGCCAACATTAATATTGTACGTGTCCACCCCTGCCTACAGATTCTTGCTGACCTTTTCCTGACCTGAGCAAGTCTTCAAAAACTTCATTCAGTATTTGAAGCTGTCAGCACAAACTCCCCATTGTTAGACCTCTTCTCCTTCAGGTTGGGTGAAAATAGAGTCATTAGTAGTGCATCATTCCAAGCCTCCTGAGCGGTGGGCCTTTACCAGGGAGTGTGCAAGTTCTGTAGATGAGATGGCATACAGAAAAGATGTTTCTTTAAATCCTTGATTTAGGAGATTGGCCCAGCCCTTCAGGCTGCAGTTCCAGGGTTCATTCCTGAACTGGCACTAGTACTGGCATTGTACAAGGCCAAGACAAACACTTTCCTGAATGACTCACCAGGTAGCACACTCACCTTTGTTGCTATAAGATTAGAAGGCAGTGGGGTTCTATTCCCACACCAGGTAGATGGATTGATTTTTCTAATGCTGACACTGCAGTGTAACATAAGGTGGGGGGTGGGTACTGCAGTCCTGCTTATGCCAAACGCTTTCCTGAATGACTCACCAGGTAGCACACTCACCTTTGTTGCTATAAGATTAGAAGGCAGTGGGTTCTATTCCCACACCAGGTAGATGGATTGCTGATACTGCATTGTAACATAAGGGGGGGGGGGGTACTGCAGTCTTGCTTATGCCGTCCTTCTGTTGAGATTTTAAACCAACATTACATATGCTTGAGTTAGTGGTAGGGTAGCTCAAGTAGATGTAAAAGATCACACAACACTTATCAAATAAAGAGCAGGGGAAGTTTGCCAATGCCTTGGCCAAATTTCTCCTAGTCTGTAAGAATACCACCTCTGTCTCTCATGAAAAGAAGACATTGGTCAAATGGGACTCTCCTGGTCAACAAAGAGTAAATAAAAAATAGTATGTGTCTTTTGCCATTTTTTAAGCTGTAAGCACATGCTGGTCTGTAGTGACATCCTGTTGTGAGTCATGTGACTGTCACCCTCTTTGTTAGCTTATTTTTCATTGGCTGTGAAAAAAAGAACTTTTATTAAATGTGAAGCTAGCTGTTAGCCACTGCAAAGGCTGTAATATCTTAATTTAAAGGCTTCACACAGTATTTTGTGGCAGACTGTTATTTTGCTCACAAATTCAGATTTTTTGTGCAAAATACCAGGCATTTTAGAAGTATATACCCAACTCTTTAAGTCAGAAGACATATTTTCACTGACATAGTAAAATAACAGTATTGCCTTCAGAGTTACCATACAAGTTGTGGTATGTTTGATCAACATTTTATTGCAAGCTGTTTAAATGCATAATTCCTAAAAATTGCTGCTAATTCTTTCACGTTCCGCATTCTATATTAATCAATAGATCCGTTAAGTAAAACATTGTGCCTAACATCTGGAAAAAATTCAATGTCATACCTTTGCATACAGGTGGCAACACAACTGACCCCTCAAATTTCAGACCAATTGCCATCCTATCTACCCTTTCAGAAATTCTAGAAAAATTAATTTACAAGTACCTCCTCGATCACCTTCTCCAAGAAAATCTTTTTACACCCCCCCCCCCCCACCATGGGTTTTGCCCAAAACACAGTACTGCTACTGTTCTAGCATCCTTCATAAATACTATCGCAAAATCCTGTGACAAATATAAGTTAGTTTCCTGTCTGTTTCTTGATCTATCCAAGCCTTCAATACTGTTTCCCATAGACTACTTCTATCCAAACCAGCTTCACTTAACCTCTCTAACTCTGCAATATCTTGGTTTTCCACCTACCTCTCAAATAGGTTCCAGGTTGTGAAATGGCAGTCTAACTTCTCTCCCTCCCTACCTGTACAAACTGGGGTACCCCAAGGCTCCATCCTTGGACCCCTACTTTTTAACATCTTTATTAATGACCTCCACTCTTCTTGTCCACACTCTACCGTTATTCAATATGCTGACGATTCCACAATCATGTCCTGCTCTGACATCACTCACCTTCATGCTCTCACCCAAGAGTCCCTTCACTCTGTCGAAAGATGGCTTACTTCCAGCCAATTGCTACTGAACCCAAAGAAAGCTAAACTTCTCTTATTCCTCCCTACAGTTCTCCAACATCATATAACTACCTTTTCTGTCTCCTTCTTGAACAACACGATCATTTCTACTGAACCTCGCACAAAACTCATAAGTGTTATTATCGATGACCATCTAAAGTTCGATCTCCATACTCAGCAATCCATTAAAAAGACCCATCAAAAACTAGGCCTGCTATACAGACATAATAAATCTGTCACAAATGCTTCCTGACTCTCCCTTGCATAAGCCTTCCTACTCCACACACTGCTCAATGCAGCCCCTGTACTCACATACCTCTGATCTAATCTTCTGACTAAACTAGAACTTGCCTGTAACAAAATTGTATGATTTGCCTCAAACCAGCCTTACTACACTCATCACTGCATAGCCCTAAAAAAACTGTTGTGGCTGGAATTTCATCACCAAATTCTGCTACCTCACCTTCTCATGTCTCATTTAGTCTTACATGAACCATCATGTTGTCCCTCTCGCTCTACTTTCATCCAGCCTTACAATTCCCATCCATGCTCTCCATAGCTCTCAACAAAAACTACTGCAAGTTTATTAGCCCAGTAAAAATATTGGCAAACTACTCCACAGCTGTTCCATAACAATTGCTTGGAGTAAATTACCACGAAATGACAGATCTGTCACTAACCCTAGCACCTTTAAAATAGCACTCAAAGCTTCCATAAGTCATGATCATGTTTCTGTAATGAGTCAACATAATCTATCTTCCTGTCTTCTTCTCCCCCCTGTCTATGCTGCTTCCTCTATAAAATAGAAGAACTCTACTAACAGTCTGTTGTGCTCTCAGCTTCTACTACACTAGTCTTTTCACTAACTTCCTACCTGCGGTTTTCCTCCTGTATATATTTCTATACTTATTTTCTCTGTTTCTATTTACTTGTTTTGCTAGCTTGTGACCTCTTATTACATTTATCTTCCTAGTTATGCTTCTAACTGCCTGTACTCTATTATCTTTTACATATTGTGCATTCACATTCTGCTGTTTTTTTTCTGATTTACTTCTGACATATTTGTACTGTGTATGTTTAGTTATTTTTTTTATATATATATATAATTTTGTTCACCTGTAACATTTGATCTTGTTATTTACTGTTAGTTGCTAGCTGCTGACTTTGTTTTCCTACAGTTTGTGGACTTTTGTGCGTTTTTGGTTGATTTACTGTTAGTTCTTATATACTCTTTGTTTCTCATAATAATTAACCATGTTATTTGCTGTTAGTTCTTATATACTCTTGTATCTCTTATAATAATTAACCATGTTGTTTACTGTTTGTTTCTTGTCCTATTGGAACTTTTCTCCTCTGGCCTCTGCTAAAAAGGGCTTCTGTCCAGTCAGACTAACCCAGTTAACAAATGTCAAATAAATAAAATAAAACCATCTGTGATCTTGATTTAATTGGTATTAATTATTCTTTTTATATGTATGGATTAGTATGAAATGCATTTCAGTGAATGGTCTGAAGAAGTGGGAGTCATTCCTATGAAAGCGCTTACCGAATAAAGAACTCTGTTTTTGTAAACTAATCTAACTACTCTTTTGCATTGTTTATGATCCTTGAAGTCCTGTGTGCTGTTCATCTGTGGGAATCATTCAGAGACTTGGGTGAAGAAAAGAAAAAAATTTCAAATCTCACATTACGATGCTCCAATAGAAGTCATCATCTTTAGAACTGTTAAAATCCACTACTGGGTCAAGTTTAGCTAGACACTAGCAGCCCAGATGGAAACTGTCACAATGATGAGGATTTAGTACACAGCTCTGAATGCATAGTTTGTGAATCCTTTCTGGTCAAAACCAAAACTCGGACTGTTCAGCAGACTATTTTAGATCAACAAGCAGTCACATCATGCATAGACGCAAGATGTACTGACTCATAAGAAAAGCATGCAAAGAGATTAGGTGCAGCACATGGGCAAAAGTAGGAAGAGGAAAGTTTACAGATAGGAAGGGCCAGTGGTAGGGGACAGGAAGTGAAGAAAAAGAGAGCCAGTATAAGGATAAAGAAGAGTTTTTTTTTTCTTGACTGGAGAATATATCACAAAGGAGATTGAGACTGTAAGCAAGGGAGAAAAGAGAGACCAGAATTTAGTGAAACCAATCTAAGGGCTGAAACTCCGTAAGACATGGGAGGAAGTGACCAAAATCATTACCATGAGTGAGAGGGATGTATATTGTTGTATTTGCGGGCACCAATGACCAGAAAAGAGAACTGAGTTGTAGAAAGTAGAACTAGGATAGGGGATTGAAGATGGCATTCTTATAAATGTTACCTGTCTCAGCAGCAAGCACAATGAGAGAAGAGAAAGAGAAGATTAAGGAGTATAGTGAGTTGCTGCATTAGTGAACAAGGGAGAAAAAATTTTGATTTAATGACATTATAGGAGACCTAGTATAGAAATCGGGTCTATGCATGGGACATGATCCACCTTAGCCTAGAAGGGACAGTTGTGCTGGATTTTGCAGGTACATCTTGACAGTCATACATTTAACTAAGATGGGAGGAGGAAGGTAGTGACAGAGAAGCAAAAGAGGGGGATATATATTTATTAAGATAAAAAGACATGCATGATATAGCACAGGAACAAACAAAGTTGACTTGGAGTACGGCTGAGTTGTATTACTCTGCTGTGCAAGGAGTCTTGGTAGGAAGCCTGGGGGAGCTGCAAGCATTGATGCAAAAGGAGAGAGTGGATATTGTTGGTATCACAGCAACATGGCCTAGTGACCAGAGAGGGTTCAAGTTATTTAGAAATGAGAGAGAGAGAATAGGACAGGATGGTGGAAGTAGCATTCGTTATAAAGAAGAGACTTGGATGCTAGCTTAAAGAAAAGAAAGAACAAACCAAGAATGGAATGAATGAGCAGGCAGGATCAGACCCTAGGATCTAGTATCATCCAACCCATCCTGTTTAGACTTGTAAGACTTGGCATCTGATGACTTTCCCAAACTCGCACATTGTTCTGGTCGCAGCTCTCCATTTTCTGCTCTTCGTCTACACACTGGAAAGGTGACCATTTGAAATGTTTGGGCCTTGCATGACCGTGTCCCAAAACACAAGAGACTGAATGAAGTAAAGGATAATTTGGAAGGGCTGGCCATGTTAGCAAAAAGGTGTCAGCAAAGGTTTGTTGCAAGTAAATGCAGTGTACTGCAGTTTAGGCCACAACAACCAGGAAAATGAATCTGAGCAGTATAGATCACACCTGGATCAGACCATTAGGAATAGAGTAGGAACAGTAGCAGCTGCAGATAGAATTACAGATTGAATTATGGGCTGTATTCTCATGAGGATCGACACTAGAAACAAAGTAGTAGTGATTCCAAATATATTACAGGGCCTTGGTCAGAGCGTACTTGAGTATTGTTTGTAGTTCTGGAGGCCAGAAAAAGAAAGGGATATGACTAGAGCTTAGATCTCTTCTCACTGGAAACCAGAAAAGACTGGGATATGATATTGATGCATATCATGTCAGGCAGATCATTCAGTTACTCTAACGTAAAGAACAATGAGACGGAAGAGGCACAGGCAGCAGGTTATAGGGACTAACTACTCCCTGGATCTTCAAATGTACCTTTTCACAGAGAGTTTCTAGATCCAAGAAACTGATTATTGAAGTTAGCAGTGGAGAGGGAATCCATAGAGGCATTCAACAGGACATGGAAAAAGGTTAAGAAGGAAAGTTGGAATGGAAAAGAGGTAGATTTTTAGAAATGTTTATAGGCAGGCTATATAAGTATATTGTAACCGTCTTTCAATAGACAGGATAGCATGTATAGTATAATACAAACTTTCACAAAGCATAAAAAACTCTTAATGCTATCCCATTCCCAGCTAGAGGACCATCTACTAGTGGGGTTAAAGTCAAACTGTTCCTATGACAGAAAGATAAAACAAGCTGATAGATTGTATCAGCATGGAGCACCTGGACTTAAAGACCATACCAGCTGCTATGGGTTTGCAGGTGTTGGTCCCAGCTACTCTGATGTAGTGCCTGCAGTTTCAGTATCTCAGCCTATATTATATTCTTTGGAAATGGTGGGATTCCAGCTTCCCATGTGAGCTGGGCCTCAGGGTCTGAAATTAGAATGTTCATAGAGAATAATCAGTTAGGGACAAACTTCTCATCCTGTCAACCAGGTTCAGCAGGCAGGATCTCCCCTTGACAAACTGTGTGGGGTCAAGAATTTGGAGATTGCTTATATCATTGTTAAGCAGGTCCATGATGATGCACTCCAAATGGCATGTGATGTGCTCATGTGCCATTTGGATCATTCATTCTAGTCATAGAGTTCACAAGATGTTGGCCTTCATGTTTTTCCACCTCAGAACAAGGGAGTTTTGCATGCACCCCCTTCGCTGGATGACTACCTGTTTTCAAGCCTCTTTAAGGAGGAAGCTCCTTTCAGTTTATCATTCAGTGCCTCACAGTCCTGGTCATTGCCCTGAACTTGCAAAAGGCCTGCCTGACAAAAACACCCACAAAGATTTTTTGGATGGTGTTAGATACCAAAATAAGCAGAATGTATTGTTCCCTGAAAATGTGCATCTTCTAAGTCATTTCTTTGATCACCAAGCCCCAAAGACACACATGACAACAAGGGTCTTACAGAGACTTGTATGGCTGCATTTTGACTATTCTGGTAGCCAGACTAGACATGATGAAAATATAGTGTGACCTAGAAAATCTGTAGGAGCAGCATAGTCACTTTTTGAGGATGTCCCTTACTGCCACCAAAGAAGCTAGCCCATCCTTAGGGCTTGCTTGAACTTTGTGAGAGAGAAAGTGACGTACCTCCTTTTGAGCCAGCTATTTTGGCAGTATTAAAATTCCTGTCTTGGAAAATTCTGTTCTAAGTGGCCATAACTGCAGCCAGGAGGCTCTCAGATGTGCAAGCCCTGATGTGCAGAGACATTGAGTCTTTAGAGCCATCCCTTCCTTTTTGTAAATGTGGTGTAGGTGCTGGAATTAAATCAAACAAGTTATTTGCTGGTCTTTTACCTTAGGCCACCAAAAAAAGGGAAATTCGTTTTGTATTGAGGGATGTTAGGAGTCTCAACAAGAAGCTGCACTCCCTGGTAGTGCTCCTCACCCTGGCGAACGTTGATATCTGTGCAGTTACTGACAAAAGTTAAAGCTGTGTAAGGCACCCCAGCAGTATGAGGCTATAATGCCTTCCACATGTTTAGATCATCTGTAGCACAAGAAGTGACAAGAGGTGAAGGTGTATTAATGTACATAAAAAGTAAGCCCACGTCGATTGATCAAGCAATATGACATGCTTCAGCTACTTCATGTCCATCTACCTTTAGGTAAAGTCCAATACTGTACCCTTGCTAGCTGTAGATCCCCATCAGTGACCCTGTATAACTATACTTTGTACTTGAAAGCACTGAAGTCATTCACAATTCATCCCAATGCCATATTCATAGGTGATTTCAACTATCCCACCATAAACTGGGATACATAAACAACCACTAACATGCAGGCTGAAAGATTCTTGGATTTTGTCCATGCAAACAGCCTGGAACAGCAAATCTGCTCACCTTCTAGGGGTGCAAATATCCTGGATCTCATACTCATACATATGAGGGAATGTTCCACCCCCTCCCTTCTGTAATATCCTCACTGTTCAGATCAGACCACAGAACAATCACCCTTGAAGTAAATATAAAGGCTGAACTCCCAGAAGATCCCAGAACCTTTAAGAGCTTTTGCAAGGCTAACTAACGTTTGTTAAGCAATGACATAACTAAATCCCAAGCCCCCCTCCCCAAAGTCAGAGAATGAGATAGTTTGAGGAAGTGTTTACAGAAACCCTGTACAAGCATGTAAATAACTGCATAGAAACAGCAATACCAAACCAAATTAACCTTAGGACAAGCTCTAAAAACAAGCCCCTTTAGTGGACCCCCAGTATTAATAGGTTGTACAACTAAAGAAAGAAAATCCTGTCCAAAAATACGAAGGGATATGCCCAAAAGACAAAACAAAACTCCCTCATCAGTCTCAACAAGCAACTCAGGGGACTAATCAAGTCCACCAAAGCCAACTTCAAGGCAGAAGAATAGCCTCCCAGACAAAGGATACCCATAGGACATTTTTCAGTTGTGTATGCAGCCTTAAAGGAACACCTAACAGTGTGCTGAACTAATAGTAAATGGAACTTTCTATACCGGGCCAGGGGATATGGCAAATTTGCTGGCTGATAAATTTAGCTTCAGTTTCACAGCAGTTTCCCGTCCCCTATCACCCTCAGTTTTCCCCCCAGGAAATACCCTGTACCATTTCTCCCCCAACTATCACTAAAGAACAGGTTCTCACTGCACTCTCCAGAGCTCAAAACACTGCATCACTAGGTCCTGGTAGTATCCAGGGTTGCCTCCTAAATGGCTTGAAACTTGACCATTCAGACCCACTAGAGTTTTTATTCAACCACAGCCTTCAGGCAGACATTGTCTGTAGGGAATAGAAGACTGCAGTGGTCATTCCTCTACACAAAGGCTGACCATCAAAAGACCCAGGGAACTATAGAACGATAAGTTTGACTAGTCTTTGATGCAAGGTCATGGAATGAGTTATTGTAGAACTGATAAAGACAAAGGAGATCTCGAACACTGGACCCATCATAGTTCAGTTTCGTCAAGGGCAGGTTACGCTTTCTAAACATGGTGTACTTCTTCATGAAGGACGAGGGCAGAATGGTACATACTGCCTACCTTCATCTGGCAAAGGCATTTGACACAATACTTCACTCAGGTATTACAGACAAACTGACAAATTTAGACATAAATCCCTGTCACCCGATGGGAGTCCACTTCCACTAAGAGGCCTGTTACTAGTGGTGTCTCACAGGGCTCTGTACTGGGACCTCTTCTGTTTGGAATATACTTCTCTGAAGTCAAGGCAAATGTAGAGGGCCTTTAGCTGACCAAGTTCTCTGACAACTGCAAGTTTTCTGCAGTCACTGAATCTCCCAAAGATGTGGATATCCTGTAGGAGGGTCTCACACAGACAAGTAACTGTCACCAGAACCATGGCCTAAAACACCATGCAAAAAAAAAAATGCTTAATTGTACTCTTGCTGAAGATGACCACCCCTGCAAATTACAACCTTAATGTCACTCCCCTGAGAGTAGACCCATAGGTAAGGAACTTGGGAACTCAGGTTGACAGTAACCTGAACTGTGATCACCATGTGTTCATGGTGGTGGGAAAATCCTTCTATGTGGCACAACTTTTAATTAAGTTCATGGTATCTAGATCTAAGGAGATCATAGTCCCACTATATTTAGCCCTCGTCAGACCAGTAATAGAGTGCAGTGCACCTGCCCATGCATTTGCAACAGCTGGAGCGGCCAAGGTTACTCACTAAAAGAATACAGGGTGTAAATAATATGTCCTATGCAGGCCACCTCAAAGCTGTGTCCCTTCAGACTACTGAGGAGCGATCTATGCCTAACCTACAAGGCATTCTGTGATCCAACCCCAGTGGATCTGCTACACATTCACAAAACAAACAACACTAGAATTAACCGATCTAAGGATCATAACCTGTTTTGTGACATAAGCAGAAAATGTTGGAGAGACATGTATGTGTTTCAGAGATTACCCACGTCTTTGGAACAAATTCTAAATTCATGTGGAGCAGAGCTCTTCCTAAGCCTATTCAAACCCAATTTATCTCAATGGATGGGAAATTGAAATTCACCCCTGGCTTGTTGCCTCTGGCCCTTATAGAAAGGGGTAGTTTGTAGATGCCCTAAGTCACAGGCATATAACAGTCATTCTAGCCTGTGGGCATTGATAATTGGGAAAATTGGGGCTTTAATGGCTAGACTTAAAAAGGCTCTAGGGCCATTAGCCATGCTCCCACCTAAAACTCCCACACTACTAACTCCACACCTAAATCATCATTTCTTTGCCTACTTTAACTTAATTCAGAGATCTTGCTCAGGACACTTGTTCATAAATCTTTTGCATGCATGCCTCTGGCCTACCTTACTCATATTCTCAAACTTTCATTGTTTGTTTTTCTTATCCATTGTACCCATAATATTGTTTTCCTCTGTAATATTGTTAATTTGTCTCTATTTGTATGTATTTGTATGTCTGTTTGGGGCTTTTCCCCTCGGGTCTCCACTGAAAAAGGGTAATTCTTACCCAGCTGGACCAACCCGGTTAACAAATGCAAATAAATAAATGTGAAAGGCAGTAACAGAAAGAGAGAGATAAGCAGCTTGACCAGCTGTTTGTTTCTTGTCTACCAGGAAAATAAGGCAGACATAAAGAAACAAGTGCTATTAAAACATCTAACTACATTCTGCTTAGACTACCATATGCATTAGTAGGGCAAGTAAAAGCACATTCTGCAACCGCAATTAGAGCTACAATGGTTTTCTTCAGAAGCATTTCAGTTCAGAGTATTTGTGAGGCAGCTGGGACCACAATTCACACTTTCACCAAGCAGTATGTACTACGAGTACAGTCGTGTGGAAGGACATATTGCACTAGTGCATTTCTGCAAAGCATGTTGTTGCCTCATCCCAGATCTGAGATCAGGCTGCCCCTTGACTATCAAACTGCTTTAGTTGTCTTCCAGAAGTAAGGAGATATACTGCAGCTGTCAGCCGTATGATAGATGTAGTACAGTTGTCCAAGCATTGTCACCATAATGTTTGATACAGGAATAAGGTGGTCACTGTTACAATATAGGTTGTTAACCATCCACTGTCCTTCAGTCCTTGGGGTTGGTTGTTTCTATTAAGTCCTCAAGACTTTGCAGGGCCTTCCTTCTAGGCCAACTGAAGTACTTGATGGGTTGAGGAGAGGGCCAAGTCCTGGATGCTTCCCCAAAACATGCAAGCACAATTGTTGATTTCTTACTCCAGAAAAGATGGCACAGGTTGTTGTCCGTTTTCTGTTGAATGCCATACTGGCATCTTCAGTGAGGGGAAGAGATCATTTGCTACAAGAAAGTATAACAGCTTTCAAAATTGGTCTGGGAGGACAGATGCCTGCCAGGGTAATTCTCAGATATAAGGAGCAATACTGCAGCAGTGAACCTGTCAGAGAAAACTCTGCTGCTGTGGTGATAATGTGACCTTTCTTAAAATGTTCAAGTCATATTTGAGGCTTTTATTAAAGTCTTCAAATCTGATTTATGCCATAGGAGTTAAAACCATTTGGTAAATAGAAGTTTCTCAGGTTGCCAGACACCCTTTGCCCTTCTCACAAAGGATCATATGAATCTCATTGCCCATTTCTTTTTGTCACTGCATTATTTGAAAAAAAAAAAAAAAAAAACCTAAACTGCCTTTTTTTTTTAATACCTTCTGTGTTTTGTGGTGTTTTATGAAAGATGTCATCTCAGCAAGTTGAAAACAACACCTACTCCTGTTTTATTAAGACTTTAATAAAAGCCTCAAATCTGACTTGAAACATTTTAAGAAAGGTCACATTATCACCACAGCAGCAGAGTTTTCTTTGACAGGTTCACTGCTGCAGTATTGCTCCTTATATCTGAGAAAAAACAAAAACAAAAAAAAAAAAAATCTTGCTTTTTTCCCACTTTTCTGAGATTTAAAAAAGTTCAAGTTACAGGCTTGCTGTTCTTGAACTGTTTTGTAAGTTTCTGTGAGGCCATTTTTGCTTGGGCTAAAGGAAAGTCTCTCTGTTGATCAGTGGCAGTGAAAAACATTGAGCTGCTTCCCTGCCCCCCGTGGGAGTGGTTACTGACTTGAAACTGTAGTTTTATTGGCCGTTTTGGGTCAATTCCTGGCTCTTTCCAGCCCCTGCTATCAAGCACGCTTTAGAGTGCTTTAGCGCGATTTAGCGCAGAGTTGCCACTAGACCAGCATCTGGCAGTGCTGGTTTAACAAGGTTAAACTTTTTCTGGCTCCATAAAGTCTGTTCTTCATTTTTTCCCTTAGAACTGCTCTACTAATAATCTAAACAGTATATCCCTTAACTAAAAAACGCAGCACTTGTTCCTAAAAGCTTTTACTTGTCTTAAAAGCATCTTCTTTTCAGGTTTAGCACTTCTGTATTATACAAAGTCCCTCACTAGCAAACCCCCCCCCCCCCAGGAGTACCCACTTCCTTACTAAGTCCTCTCTTATTCAGTTACACCCCTAACTTCTAAATTTCTCTAGCATGTCGAAGGGCCAGATGCTGGCGTCCTCTCCTGTCCAGTTGGTGAATTTGGGAATATTGAGGCAATGTTACAATTGCCTCATGTACACTGACAACCCTCTCCTCCTCCCACATAACACAAATACTTGCGAGAGATGCAGCTATTTAGCCAAACTGGAGGCTGAGCTCTCTCAACTCAGGACTGGCAAGACCAGACAGGAGGAGAAGGCAACTACACACACCACAAAACCAGTCTCCCATAAAGCTATCACAACAATGAATCAAACACATAAACACACAAAGTCATACTCGCAGGCTCTGAGCAAAAATTTACCTAAACAGCAGAGGCCTCCAAAGCAGACATCCAAGCAACTGCCACCTCATGACACACCACAGGCAACACATAAACCACAAAATCAGTGTGCAAAGCAGTCATGGCCCTTAAGGCCAAATACAACACCAAACATACTTGTCATAGGTGACTCCATAGTCAGACACACTGACGTCCCACTCACCAGGCTGAACAAGGAGAGGGTCACAGTAAGCTGCCTATCGGGCGCTAGAATCCGCCACATAACACAAGCACTCGGGTCACTCCACAGCAAGTACAAATATGACACAGTCATTGTCCATGCTGGTGTGAACGACCTGAGACATACCTCCCTGGACTACATGAAAAGAGACATAGAGGAGCTCTCTGATTATGTAGCCCAGGCAGGTATGACCCTGACCCTGAGCAGTATCCTTCCTTCACCAAGAATGATGCCACAACATAGAGACAAGATGATCAGCTTTAACAATTGGCTTAATTTCTGGTGTCATTCAAAGGGGATCCAGTGTCTGTCTGCCTGGGATGACATGCTTGACAAGCCACGCTGCTTCAAGGGATGGCTTGCACCTGTCACCCTGGGATTCTGGATATTGGCTAAGGCTCTTGCCACCCCATAGTGCCTTTTAGGCAAGGCTCAAATTCTAAACCTACCACCCTAGAAAACAAAAATGGGAAGAAACTAAGGGTAATGCTGCTCAATGCCAGAAGTCTAAATCTCAAAATGCACGCACTCGAGGCCCTTCTCAGTATGGAGAACATCGATGTCTGTGCTGTGACTGAAACCTGGTTCAAGGCTCCTGAGAGCACCCCGGCACTATCAGGTTTTACCTCATATCATGCGTTCCGGCCCCAAAACCCGGACCACACCACAAAAGGAGGGGGTGTATCCATATTCATCAAGGATACCCACACCTCCAGGTTGGTGGCAATGCACGAAGCATCGGAAACCATCTAGGTGCAATTCACCATAGGCAAAACTGCTCTACAATTTGTAGCATGCTACAGGCCACCCTCTCAAACTCAGGAACCCCACACAGCCTTCCTGAAGACACTGGAGGGTATAAATGTATCTCCAAACACCATTATATTGGGTGACTTCAACTACCCGAATATAGACTGGGAACATTACTCAAGCCCCAACTTTCTAGCCCAAAGGTTCCTGGAGTTCATAAATTCATATGCCATGGAACAACTAGTCACCGTTCCCACAAGAGGAGAAAATATACTAGATCTCATCATCACAAACATGGGGACAAAATGCTCCACACCGGAAGTATATCCCTCATTGGTGAGATCAGATCACAAACTTATCTCACTGGAAATCCACATCCCGCCCCACCCCAAACAAAAAGACCACAGTGAAGAACTTCTCTAAAGCAAACTTCACACTACTCAAGACTGGTGTGGTATCCTTCAAGGCCCCCGAGCCAGTGGAAACCACAACCCAAGCTGCGGAAGCCCTTACAAATGCCTTCTACGCACACCTCCAGGACTGCATGGATCAGGCAATCCCTAATAAAACCAAGACTCTTTCCACCAAGGGCAAACGTCCAGTCTGGTGGACCCCAGCCATAAACAAACTTTACAATAAGAGGAGAAAGCTGTTACATGATAGAGCAAAATCCATAAAAGAAGAAGACACCCTTGATCATTATTAGTAAAAAAATACGAGCACTCATAAAATCATCCAAGGCCAACTTTGAGAGAAAAATTGCAATAGATTCAAAAGACAATCATAAGGCCTTCTTCAGCTATGTTAGAAACCTGGGTGGAAACTCCCAGATATGCGCAGAATTAGTCCAAAATGATACAAAAATCACTGAACCCACAGACATTGCCAACATACTGGAAGACAAGTTCAGTGCAAACTTCACCCCCCACTCCCCCCCAAAAGGAGAGATAACTATCCCAGCGGAGTGTAGCCTCCCAGACATCTCAAATGCGCAGGTGAAAGCTGCTCTCTCTAAAGCTAAAAACACAGCATCAATGGGACCGGATGGTGTCCCCGGCTGTGTGCTACATGAACTCAACGAGGAACTAAACCCGCATGTAAGGCAGCTGTTTAATCTTAGCCTTACCACAGGATACGTGCCCAAGGAGTAGCGTACGGCAACTGTGGTCCCACTCCACAAAGGCGGTACCTCTACGGACCCTGGTAATTACCGCCCCATAAGCTTAACAAGCCTGGTCTGCAAAGCTATGGAGAGGATCATAATGGAACTCATAAACAAAGACATAGGGGACTTGCAGACATTGGACCCGACCCAGTTTGGCTTTGTCAAGGGCAGATCATGCCTTTTGAACTTGGTCGACTTCTTCGAAACAGTCACCAAGGCCATTGATGAGGGAAATGCAGTTTATACAGCCTACCTTGACCTTGCAAAAGCTTTCGACACAATACCCCACTCTGGTATTATAGAGAAACTTACCAGCTTAAATGTAAACCCATATGTCACAAGATGGGTTGCAAACTGGCTAAAGGACAGAACCCACAGGGTTAGAGTTGCTGGCGCCATGTCAGACTCCAAGCCGGTCACAAGTGGTGTCCCACAGGGCTCAGTCCTTGGCCCCCTGTTGTTCGGCATCTACTTCTCAGAAGTACAGGCAAACATAGGAGGACTATGGCTGACAAAGTTTGCAGATGACTGCAAACTGGGCGCCATAGTGGAAAGTACATCGGACACAGATATCCTTCAGAGGGGTCTCACAGAAACTGATAACTGGTGCCAGAGCCATGGCCTGAAGTTAAATGCCAAAAAATGTATAGTCATACCCTTCGGGAAAAACAAGGTAACCCCAAGCTACCATATAGGTGGCAATCCATTAAGCACAGAAGAGGTCATCAGGGACCTGGGGACCCAGGTTGACAGTAGTTTTCTTTTGACACTTACATTGCTAAAGTGGTTAGAAAGACCTACATTGCCCACCTGATCATGAAGGGATTCACATCCAGATCAAGTGAGGTCATTGTTCCCCTGTACTCTTCACTTATCAGACCAATGATCGAGTACAATGCCCCATTCGGGATGTATCTCACCCGACACCTGCAGCAATTGGAGAGACCCCAAAAGTTCCTCACCAAAAGGATAAAGGGACTCCAAAATCTGGCATATGCTGCCAGACTGAAGAAACTCCAGCTCTATTCAGTCGCATACCGCCTGCTCAGAGGTGACCTGTGCCTGACATACAAGGCCATGTCCAACCCGGAATTAATGGACATGCTCCACCTCAAAAAATCCAAATCTACCAGATCCACTAGAGCAAGCGACTTAAACCTTAGCACGGATATAAATAGGACATGCTGGAGGTTTAGATTTGTCACCCAGAGACTCCCTATGCTGTGGAATAAAATCCCAGTCCATGTGAGGCAGAGCACCTCGCTGGCTCTGTTCAAGAGAAATCTTGACCGGTGGATGGGAGATCGTAGGTTTACCCTGGGAATCATCTCTGTGTCACTGCTGGACAGAGGCACAACAAACTAATGGGCACAGTATTTTTTAACATAAGGGGTGGCGTAAGCCACAAAACTTTGGGCTAGGCTTATAAATGCCTTAGGGCAGAT
>NC_056727.1:1171088713-1171153713 GCF_019279795.1 Protopterus annectens
ATACTTGGCAATTAAGGAGAACTTCATGACATCACATCCTGTTCTAAAGGGTTTTTAAGACTTGTGCTGGGGAGGGCACATGTTCTTGTTTCTGAAGAAGTTCACGATTTTAAATAAAGTGAAAGAAAGCGCTAATTGTATCAGCCTTTATTGTACCGTTCCACCACTAAGCTGTGTTCTAATTTCCATTTGCAGTTTGCGGCTAGTCCGTTCTTTTTGTCTTTTTTTTGGTTACATTTTAAGTTTATTTTATTACATCTTATACCTAAATTTACAGTTGCATAAATGGTACTGCCCGAGCAAAATGTATTTCCATTACAATACCGAAAGCAAAATCACACTGCCCATTCAGAAAATGCTGTGCATCTAAAATTCTGCACATAAAAAAAATTTTTCTTTCCAAAATGGTATGGTAACTATACAGGCAGTATATACATTTGTTAGCTTGTCACAACATTACAAGTCAAATAGAAACAGCCAACTACTGTGCAACTACCGTTCAGTGTCACTTAAAATAAACTTATGAAATGTTTTTTATAGTATGTTCAGTACAACAGAAAACATCATATTGCATTATCAAACAATGCTCTGCAAAAATGCTGTATAAATTGTAATATGAGGATATCATACATAAACAATATACAGTTTCTTCCACTATTTAGCATGCAAACATTTAACTCTCACAGTTCTGTGAAATCACTGCAAGTCTTGCTTCATAGCAAAATGAAATGCAGCAGTCCCACTTTGTAACTGTGTGAGTTATTGGATGATTCTCCTTGTCTTTTATATTAATAAAATTGCAGATCACAACACTGTCCTTTCAAGTTCTAGAAATTATTTTCCCCCTTAGCAAACCTGTTCTCTGTTAGTTTCCATAATTTCCTGGGGTGTCCATGATTATTGCTCCACCACTTGTAAAATTTCAGGTTTTGTGACAGATCAGTAATGAATGTGTTAAGTAAACAGAATTGGGCATTAAGTTAAATGCTTCTTATTCTACATAACACTTCTCCATAGAGCAAATCATATTATTCCATCAAAGTTCTAATTGATTAGTACCAACCTTTAAAAGGTGTTTCTGATTTATGGCCTTTATCTCAGAGCTATGTTTATAGCTTTGTTGTAGTGTACCCATATAAATAAACAGAGTAACATTAACAACAGACCATTAAAGCTACTATTGTAGAACGCAAAACTTTTACAATTCAATATGTTTTTGTTTCCATAACCTTAATTTTAAAAATATCTACACTGATCTGTTTTAGAGTTTTTGTGCAGTATTTTATGTTGTTGGTGATTCAGTGACATTCAGATTTACTTAAGAAATCATTGCAGATAAGAAAGCTATCACTTCAGGTGTTCTACAGTTCTTTGGTGTCACACACTAATACATGTACACTCACTGTACTGTTTTCATTGCATGTGATTTTTCTGAGTTTAATTTTAATTATTTATTTTCAGTTAGTTAACTGGGTACATGGTCCAGCACTCTCACAAAATGGAATCCAGTATCCCACATATCATAAACCTTTACAGTGAAGGCTTAGGTCATTCAGTCTGCAGAAGTATGAAATTGATCATTGTTGACGTGATGCACATTTGCAGTAATGAACAAGAAGGTTAAAAGCTGTGCTTTCTCCCTCTCTCTCTGATGAAGTTAGAAAGTTTTGCTTTCTTCTGTAATAGCTGCTAGAGAAATACAAATCATTGACCTAGTAGTGTTTTCTGTCATGAACTCTTCATTTGTCAAAACTGCTAGAGAGGGACACACTCTCACATCGTATAAGTTTCAGATGGGTTAGATTTTTTTCATAACCTGCTATAGTTATTGGATGAAAGGCAAACAGATGTGGCATCTTAACAGCTTGACTGTTCAGCAGTTCATACCTACTCAAGAAATGATTTCCCGTCAATAAAAACCTGTTATCTCTTACCAAACCTCAATAAATAAATAACTCCCACAGATGTAGGCACCAAGAGATCCTTCTCTGCAGCTCACACCCTTCATTTTCATTTAGCACCATCGTTCCTGTCACTGCAGGATAAAGCCAACCCATTTAAAAAGTCTGTATGTCTTTTGATCTATAGGTGTTTGGAACTACAGCTATTAAATTTGTTCAAAAAAAGTCATTGATTTTTTTTGTCTAGCGATATCTTGAAAACTACTTCCTTTTTAGTCTTTCTGTATACTGTATTCAGTATTAGAAACAATATGGTGGCTGGATGCCATGCAGTATGCTTATCCTTGTTTTTGTAATTTCCCCTTCTCACACTGCAGATTACAGTTGACACACACCATCTTCAGGTACAGAAAATAATGTGGGATAGAGTTCATCTTGCAATGTTCTGATGCCGTTCACAAAATGTCTATTTTTCTGGCATTAAACATTAAAAAAAACTAACAGTAGCCCAGAACAAAGGGTGTGAAATTGTGTCCATTTTTTTTCATTATATGTCCTTTGCATTTTAAGATCCTAAGAAGTGTGATTGCAAGCAACATCAAAAAATAAGTTATAAATAGAAAGTTTAAAGCACAAATACTGCTATTTAAGCCCTTCCTGACAATACTAGTTGTCCCTGATGCACTGGGGTCAAGCTGCAGTGTGTGGGAGTACAAGCTACCAATGTAAACATATCCATAAAGTAATGTGCTGGCCCCAGTATCATGTCATTTCATACTAATCAATTGCGCATGTAAGCACCAGAGTAGAAGAGACCCTCAATAATAGACTTAGAAAACATGACTCAGTAATGCAAAGGATGCATGTCTGTTGCTTATTCAGAGCTCCCAAGCATGTTCTCAGGGCTCTTTGTTCATTTTCAGTCCTTAATTGCTGGTTAATATGCTGAGCTAGGGAGGCTGTGTTTTCCCAATTGCAGCAGTCCCTTTTTGTCTATGCTTGTTTCATCTTTGCCTGTGTTGTACACTGCACATTAGTGCCTCAGATCCGTGCAATGCACAAGTGAAATAACACTACTACAGCCTACATGAGGAAACAAAGTTCACTGTTGCTAATACCAATTCCTCGGACTACAGTACTAAATTAAATAAGTAAATAAATAACTGCACTCAGTCAGGAAGATAAGGAGCTGAGGTAGAGAAGGTGAAAAAAATTCCAACGTGCCTGTGTATGGGGCAGGTGCAGACTCATGGATTTGGGGCTGTCATTGTCTAAATCAGGATGCTGAGACAGTATGCAGATGTACTGTTTAAATAGGGATGTCCTGGCCAAATAAGGACTCTTGAGAGTCTTGGTTCCCAAGATAGCTTTGCTTGTTGAAGACAGCTCTGTCTTTGACTATTGCACCAGTTGAATATGATCAAACAGAGCTTTCCAGGTCTCATAAACTGCAGGTTATAATCATTGCATGTATGCTATCCTAGTATCATGGTCTACAGCATTCTACTCGTCACTTGTTTCTCAGCAGGCAGCTGATGTAGTTAATGCCTTTATTGTCACATCCATCAGTTTTGTCATAATTAGTCTTAACAAACATGATACCCTGCCATACCACTGAGCTTTCTACTAGTTATATGTGTGGCATGGTGTCACAGGTATTGCTGAATTCTAAGTATCCCTTATCGGTTGTGTAAGGTTCCCCTTCTCCACTTTAGCTGTGATGCATTAGTTGTATTATGTCAAACTGAGCTGCGAAAATTGTCACTCCATGTAGCTGTACCACAAGATTCTTTCCATTTGATCTTAATGCAAAGTTCTTCAGCACTACACTGTGTTATCATAAGACACCTTCTCTAATTACTT
The DNA here is from genome assembly GCF_019279795.1 of Protopterus annectens. Classification (NCBI taxonomy): domain Eukaryota; kingdom Metazoa; phylum Chordata; order Ceratodontiformes; family Protopteridae; genus Protopterus; species Protopterus annectens. Next base: position 1,171,092,478 of record NC_056727.1, read on the forward strand.
GTCTTACTGTCATATTTGTCAGTCATGTGACTGTCCATCTTACTAACAAGGATCCCATCTGTACCACTAAGCTTCCAACCAGTCTCCTGCATTTGCTGAATTCCAAGCATATCTTACCGGTTCACTTTGTTACGTTAACTTTGATCTAGCAATATGAATTGGTAAAATGTTCACAATGTATAGCTGCCTTGCTTGATTGTCAGGGCAATAAAATGATGAGCCTTCTGTGCAGAATTCTTTCCATTTCTTTCTTGGGATGAAAGGGAGGTAGCAAGCCTGTAATTGCTCAGCTTCCTTCTGGACCTCCTTGCATTCATCTCAGCTGCTTAACTGTAGCCCATCTTTCTCACCCTCAATGCTACTACACAGCCAAAGAATGATTAAATTATTTTGCCAAAGGTCTTTCTGTCACTTTTGACAGTTCTTTCCATATACAGGCTAAGTATGGGATCATCGTACCTTTTAGCTTTTCAACACATTATGCTTATTTTGTTTCTACCCTGGTTACTACTTAATTTGTACTACTTTTAACATTCTACTCTGCTGTTTCCTCCAACTACTACCCTCCCATAAAGATATTCTTTTCGAAGGAGGATATAAATAATACATTTTCCTCCTCTGCCTTCTCTCTGTTGTTCTATTACTCTTTTTTACTCTTTAAATAACATTTCATCATATCCTCGTATACTCCTTAGTGTATCCAATGTACTTTTGTCCATTTGTAAACAATAATAAAAATAAAAAAACGTGAGCCACCAAGGCAGTATTTGCATGAAACCACTAGTTTATTTAACATTAAACACTGTCAAAGTAAACCAACTAAGCGCTTTTGCCAAGAAACATGAATTGGCTTCATCAGAATCACTCAATTATGATGTGACTTCCTTTATATACTCTAATTACTTAAGCAACTATTCATGATTTTGCTTGCATCAATAAATTTACCCTGACTAAACATAAAGGCATACTTCCCCTGAATATGTAATGTACACAATAACATGCTGTAAACCACAATAACAAGTACATTCAAGATAAAAATATAAGTAATAGTACTAATAATGAACATAATAATATAAAAATACTTAAATAATAAAATCAAATACTTATATGCAAAATGAAGCACACGGAGGATATAAAACCAAGTCGTTTACCCATGGACTACTCTTACTTTGCTACTACTTAAAAAAATAAACTTAAAAATTCAAAACATAGTTAATCCATTTGTTGCAGTCAGATGTTTTCACAGTACACTTAAAATTAAACCTCTGCTGTCCTTTACTTCAAAAAGGGATCTATTGAACAGTAGTCATTTAAACCTGGCTTGCAACAAGCATTCAGTCTCAGTTGCCATTTAGTTTCTCTGGCTTCTAATTCTAATTCTAATTCATCATCCCCACTCCTAGAGTCACTCTGTACTCTATCAATGACAAAAATAAAAATCTCTTGTAGTTGGGACATTCTAGAGTGTGAACATATAAAGCATTGTTCATTTTTTTATTTTTAATGTCTCTAAGGTGCTCAGTAATGCAATCCCGTAGCCATCTTTTGGTCTTGCCTACGTAGAAACCAGGGCACGATAAGCATGTAGCTAAATAAACCACCATAGCAGTGTTGCAGTTGCACCTACCAGGGCATCCTATAGTACGTTCAAAACTTCCTATAAAGACATTCGTACCATCATTTATATTTTTTACAGGTCTTGCAAGCACCACATTTGTACATCAATGACCTGTGCTTGCCTTATTTTCTGTTGACACTTTCAAAAATATTCTTTATATTACACCCTCTACTGTACACAACCTTAGGTTTATGCCCCAACATTTCCTTCATTTCTTTGGCAAAATGAGTTTCCCATATATTATTAACACTTGATACCAAGTTTGATGTTTCTGTATTGTAATACCAGAACATTGGTGTCTAGCTTGGCCGTGTTGGTTCTATTAATATTTAGACCTGCTTTCAAAATAGGCTTAAATGTAGTATTTCTTTTAAGCATAACTTCTCTCTTCACTTTCAGCAGAAGACTTAAGGGGAAGCCTCTATTTAGGAACATTCCAATTAATGTATAGATAGGTTCATAGGTAAGTAATAGACTGTCTGCCTGAAGGCATTTATAAGCCTAGCCAGAATGTGTTGGCTTTCGCAGCCCCCTGAGGTTAGTTCCCTGTGACTCTGTCCAGCAGAGCCATTGAAGTGATCCCCGGAATAGACTTTGTTTCCCATCCACTCGTCAAGGTTTCTCTTGAAGAGGGTTAGTGAGGAGCTCTGCCTAATGTAGATTGGAATCTTGTTCCAGAGCATGGGAAGTCTCTGGGACAGGCATCTCTCCCTCCAGCACATCCTATTTATTGTTGTGGTGAGGCTTGATCCCTAGAGCGTGTGGCTCAAGGGGATATGGTTTTCTTTAGGTGGAGCATGTCCATCAATTCTGGGTTGGACATGGCCCTGTATGTCAGGCAGAGATCACCTCTGAGTAGGCGGTATGCAACCAAGTACAGCTGGAGTTTCTTCAGTTGAGCTGCATAGGGCATCTGTTTTATGCCAGTGATCCTCTTGGTGAAGTACTTCTGTGGCCTTTCCAGCTGTTGCAGGTGTCTTGTAAGGTACATCCCAAATGGGGTGTTGTACTCTATGATGGGTCTGATGAGTGATGCGTAGAAGGGTACAATGACCTCTTTTGATCTGGATACAAACCCTTTTGTGATTAGGTGGGCCACATCGAAGGATTTTCTAACTACTTTGGCAATGTGATTATCAAAAGAGAGGTTACTATCTACTTGGGTCCCCAGATCCCTTATTATGTTTTTCGTATTTAGAGGGCTACCACCTATGTGATAGTTTGTGGGTACTTTGTTTTTTCCAAAGGGGATGACTAGGCACTTTTTGGCATTTAGCTTGAGGCCATGGTTTTGACACCAGGTATCTGTCTTAGTGAGACCCTTTTGGAGGATGTCTGTGTCCACCGGAGAGTCAATTATAGCCCCTAGTTTGCAGTCCTCTGCAAATTTGGTCAGCCATAGTCCTTCTGATGTTCTTCGTGTTTCACTTTTGCAGTCATTACATTTGGGTTATCCTTCTGGCAGGTTGCCCTCAGTCAGCCTGAATTCCAAAGTCTTGGGTTCTGCGTCGGTTGCTGTCACCCCTTCCCTGACGTCAGGTCATCAGGGGTATAAAAGATGCAGCTGACACCATTTTCTTCAGTCTTTCTTGCCGCATGGTGCCCAAAGAAGAAGCAGTTCGCAAGTGCCGGTCGGCCGACTCCTGAGATTTTCGTGTTTGAATTTCAGATCTGAAGTCTTCATTGAAAGCTAAGTACCCCATTGGGGAAACTTTTTTCTTACTCCAGACCGATGTCAGAAAAAGTTAATAATTGTATTTCTTGTGGGAAGCAAATACCACATAAGGACTTTCATTCTTACTGTATTCTTTACCTAGGCCTTGACCACGATGTTGCTAGTTGTCAGTTTTGTGCTAGATTTAACCAACGCACTATTAAGCGTCGGTACGATTTTGCATTAAGCTATTTTGGCTGAAAATTTAATTATACAATGTCGTCGGATAGCCATCCGACTACCGGAGTTCACAAAAAACACAAAGAAAAAGACAGGCAACCGAGGTCCAAAACCGACAACAAGGCTTCTCCTAAGCCAGTCGCCGGTTCTCAGTGAGACACATTTGCAGCCCCTGACACCGGCTACTTTAGAGTCGCAGGCCACTGCCGACTCCCACGTGGAGTCAGCCAGGTCGCTGGAAACTCAAGGTATTGGAGCCTTGGAGACTATTCCCTCAGATGGGTCCGGATCCGCTGAGCAGGCATCGGCTTCTGAGGGTGTATTTAGACCTAAACAATTATACATTAAAACAACTTCAGCTTCAAAGGCAAAGACTAAAGCACCTTTAAAGACAAAGAAACAAGTTCAACAGCCTCATGGTCAGGCCTCCATGCCCAAAAAGCAGATGCTCAAAATGGCCGAAGACTTAATTAGCTCGATCAGGGGTTCCCATCCCCCTCCTGATAAGAGGCCTAGGCAAGAGACAGCCTATGAATCTTCAGATCAGGTTTCCATTTCATCTGATTCCTCTTCTGATCAGGAATATTCTCTTCCTCCCTATGAGGATTCTGATGCTGAAGAATCTATTCCTTCAGCTTCTCCTCCTGAGGACTACTCTTTTGGGGAAACCTTGCATACCATGAGGGAGCACTTCCACTGGGAGAGCCAAGATATTTCAGAATCTAAGAAAAGGCTCAGAGACTTCCTTTTACTACCTCAACACAGGCCTCTAGCTATTCCACCTGTGTTAGACATTGTAGATGTGTTTTCAGAGTCTAGTCTGACCCCTGACTCCTTACCTCCAGCTCCTGTTAAGCCGGACAGATACTACAGGGTTCCTGACTCTCATAAATTCCTTTTCAGAAACCCTGCCGCAGACCCAGAAACTATTTCTCAGGGTCCCAAAGGGGTCAAGGCTTCCACTGCAAAAAACCCTACCCCCTCTGACAGAGATTTTAGGGCACTGGACAGATGGGGAAAAAAGATTTACACATCTGCTACCTTGGCTGTAAGGGTCTTAAATTGCCAGTTTCATGTGCTCAAATTTCAGCAATATATCATGACACTGCTTAAACGAAAAATTTTGATAAATTCTGAATGTGCAGAAAACAAAGAAATGCAGGATTTATTGCATGCAGCTGAACAAGTTGGAAAGCATACTTTGCAATGTGGTTTTGATTCTCTGGAGGCCTCCTGCAGGGCCGCTGTTACGGGTTCTGTCATTAGGAGGCATGCTTGGTTGAAGGAACAAAATATGCCTGATCATGTCAAAGCAAAATTATTAGATGCTCCATTACAGCATGATACCTTGTTTGGTGTTAAGGCAGAAGAGGTGTTAAAGAAAATGGAGGACAAAGCTAAACCTATGCAAATGGTCAAGGATTTCTTACAGGTACAGCCTCCTAGGTTTAGCAGACACTGGCCTACAAAGAATTGGTCCTTTCCAGTGTCAGACCTCAAAGGGGCAGATCCAAGCCACAAGGTTCGTACAGATCTAAGCAATGGGGTGCTTCTACCTCCAAAAGTGGAGAAGACAAATCACAACCATACAGGAAACAGTCCCAATGACTTCCCCCTGCCTGCACCAAGCACTTATCTTCTGGCAGCACCCTTAGGGGGAAAACTAGCACTTTTTTCTCGAAATTGGCAAATTATAACCCAGGACAAATGGGTTATAGACAGTGTCACAAGGCTACAAGTTTCACTTCCATACCCTGCCAAGGGCAAACGGTTGGCCAGACCTGCCAAAAAATCAATGGGCAGAGGCTCAAAAACAAGTCACATTTCTCATGCACATGGGGGCTATTCAACAAGTGCCACAGCAAGAGCAGGGACAAGGATTTTACTCAAGACTGTTCTTGGTACCCAGAAAGGACAAAGCATGGAGACCAATACTGGACCTATATATTCTAAACACTTTCCTGGATATACCAAAATTCAAGATGTTGACCTTGCAGTAGCTTCTGCCCATGCTGGGCAGCAAGGCTTGGTTCGTGACTTTAGACCTAAAAGAGGCATACCTGCATGTCACAATCAGACAATCATGCGGAAGATACCTCAGATTCAAGGCTGACTCAAAGCATTACCAATTCTCTGCACTGCCCTTTGGCATATCTACTGCGCCTAGTTACTTCACAAAGTGGCTGGCACCAGTAATTGCTTTCTGCAGACAAAGAGAAATACAAATATATCCTTACTTGGATGACTGCCTCATTCAAGCAGAGAACAAGGACATTCTGCTACAGCATCTAGCATTTGTGAAGAGACTTTTAACATGCCTAGGGTACACAGTCAACGAAAAGAAATCAAAACTAGTATCCTCTCAAGAGATAATATTCCTGGGTGCAAGCTTAAATGCAACTGCCCAGATGGCTTATCTCACGCCAGACAAACAAAGGCAACTGACTACCTATTTCAAGGAAATGGCAACAAAGGCCCAGTTATCTGCAAGGAAAATTCTGCAGGCTTTGGGCTTCATGGCATCCTGCATCCTACTAATTCCATATGCAAGACTGCATATGAGGAAACTTCAATGGTACCTAAAAAGTGTCTGGACACAACATTGCCACAGCCTGGAATCAATGATTTCTCTCATTCCCTGCCTGCAACAGGAGTTTCGATGTTGGGCAAAGGCTTGTCACCAAAACAAGGGACAGCCATTCTAACTACCCCCAGCCAGGCAGAACCTTACGACGGATGCATCAGATTATGCCTGGGGGGCCCACATGGCAGGAAGAGGTATTCAGGGCACCTGGCCCACAAACCAAATGCATCTACATATCAATCAAAAAGAGATGCTAGCTGTTCAAAATGCCCTGATAGCCTTCAAGGACCTAATTCATCCGGGACAACTTCTGATAAAGACAGACAACACCACGGTCATGTGGTACATAAACAAACAGGGGGGCACTCATTCTTACCCCCTTTGCAGACTAGCCATAGCTTTAATGGACACAGCATTGACTTACCAAGTTCATCTGCAGGCACAATTCCTGCCAGGAAAGGAAAATACTCTGGCAGACGAACTAAGCAGAAACCTCATGAGTGGCACCTGGATCCACAAGTCTTCAGCATGATAACAAAGAAATGGGGACGCCCGGACATAGATCTATTTGCCTCCCCTCACAACAATCAACTAAAAAGATTCTGCACAAGGACTTATCACAGACAAGCATGGAAAGTAGACGCCTTATCTTTCAACTGGACAAACCTATCAGTATATGCCTTTCCTCCACTGCCTCTCCTCCCCAAGGTACTCCTAAAGGTCAGACAGGAGAAACCAAAAATGATTCTGATTGCCCCAGTCTGGCCATGCCAGTACTCGTATCCGAAGGAACTTGTCTCAATGCCCAGCCTGGACCTTACCTCAAATACCTCATCTACTGTCCCAACAAAACAATCAGATTCTGCACAGCCAACGCAGGACCCTAAACCCGGCAGCATGGCAGATAATGTAGCCATACTAAGCATACCTCTCAGTAAAGCTGTGATGGATGTCATTTTAGAAGCCAGAAGGCCCAGTACTAGAAAATCCTATGCTGGAAAATGGAAGAGATTTTGTGCTTGGAACCAAGCTCAAGGAACTGATACAGCTGTCCCAAATATTCCTCAGATGTTGCAATACTTAACTGAGATGCTGGACAAAGGCCTATCTTTTTCATCAATTCAAATCCATGCCTCTGCCATTTCAGCTCATTACAATACAGAGCCACGACTCTTTTCCCATCCTTTATTAAGGCAGTACCTCAGAGGAGCCAAAAATTTAAGGCCTCCAAGGAGAACACCAATACCTGCATGGGACCTCAATTATGTCTTGGAAAAACTCACCTTACCTCCTTTTGAGCCAGCTGCTACTGCAGATATAAAGTTTTTATCTTGGAAAACAGCTCTGCTCCTAGCAATAACTTCTGCAAGATGAGTGTCAGAGCTACAGGCTCTCATGGCTGTGGAACCCTTTATCATTTTTTTATCCAGACAGGGTCTCTCTGAGGACAAACCCTACATTTATGCCTAAGGTGGTATCCTGTGTAGCCCTTAACCAAATTATTCATTTGCCAACGTTTTATCCAAATCCATAGAACAAGGGGGAAAAGATTCTGCATTCTTTGGACATACACAAACAACTTAGATTCTTCTTGGATAAAACTAAAGTTTTCAGAAAGACAGAACAATTACTAGTGGCATATGCTGCAGGATCACAAGGAAAGGCTATCTCCAAGCAGACTATTTCAAAGTGGATAGGTCACTGCATTTGTTTCTGCTACTCACAGCATGGCAAACCAGTGCCTAAGGGCATTAGGCCACATTCAACCAGAGCTGCAGCCACTTCTGCAGCCTTTCTCAGGGGAGTACCAACTAAAGACATTTTAGAGGCTGCTACTTGGAGTTCAGTGCATACCTTTAAAAAAACATTACAATCTGTCACTTTACTCTAAATCCAGGGCAGGATTTGCCACTGCAGTTCTGCAGGGCCTCCTCATAGCCGCTCCTAATGCTGTTTAGCTCCAGCCTCTCAACCATAGCCTTGGGATTCAACCCAAGTGTAATGACTGCAACAGTGAAACACGAAGAACATAGTACAGTTGTGTACACTTACCATAAATGTAGATGTTCGAGTGTATTTACTGTTGCAGTCCAAGTTACCCACCCGCCATCCCCCTTATTTTTGCTGGAACTTATCTTTACTTCTCTGATCTGTACAACCTATGTGGTGTATTTGCTTATAGATGAAGGTAAAGTTTATTTTGGTGCATGAATGTTTTACTTACATATATTTAGCCTACCCTTTTGGGGGCACCTGACATCTGTGGCAAGAAAAACTGAAGAAAATGGCGTCAGCTGCATCTTTTATACCCCTGATGACCTGACATCAGAGAAGGGGTGACAACAACCGATGCAGGACCCAAGACTTTGGAATTCAGGCCGACTGAGGGCAACCTGCCAGCAGGATAACCCAAATGTAATGACTGCAACAGTGAATACACTCGAACATCTACATTTATGGTAAGTGTACACAACTGTACTTTCTTGCCTGTACCTCTGAGAAGTATATGTCGAACAGGAGGGGTCCTAGGACTGAGCCCTGGGGAACGCCACTTGTAACCGGTTTAGAGTCAGACCTAGCTCCCGCAACTCTTACCATGTGGGTTCTGTCCGTAAGCCATTTGGCAACCCATCTCGTGGCATAGGGGTTTATGTTCAGGCTGGTGAGCTTGTCTATAATACCTGAATGGGGAATGGTGTTGAAGGCCTTTGCGAGGTCTAGGTAGGCTGTGTGAACCACATTTCCCTCGTCTATAGACTTGGTAACTGTCTCAAAGAAGTCCACCAGGTTTAGAAGGCATGGTCTGCCCTTAACAAAGCCGAACTTGATTGAGTCCAGTGTTTGGAGGTTCCCAATGTCTCTGTTTATGAGATCCATGATAATGCGCTCCATAGCCTTGCAGACCAAGCAAGTCAGGCTTATAGGGTGATAGTTCCTGGGGTCTGTTGTGGCTCCACCTTTGTAGAGTGGAATAACTGCTGCTGTGTGCCACTCTGTGTTTGAACAGTGTGTTTAGGTGAGGGGTTAGTTCATGTAGGATGCAGTCTGGGACACCATCTGGGCCCATTGATGCTGTGTGTTTGGCTTTGGAGAAAGCTGTTTTAACCTGAGTGTGTGTGATTTCAGGGGCACTACATTCTTCTGGTATGGTTATAGGCTCTTTTGGGGTGAGAGGGGGTGAAGTTTGCACTGAACCTGTCTGCCAGGATGTTGGCGATATCAGTCGGTTCAGTGTATTTTGTGCCATTCTGCACTAACTCTGAGCAGATCTGAGAATTGCAACTTAGATTATTGACATAGCTAAAGAATGCCTTGTGGTTATCTTTGGAGTCCTTGGCAATTTTTCTTTCGAAGCTAGCCTTGGATGATTTTATGAGGGATCATAGTTTCTTGCTGATACTGATCTGGGATGTCTTCCTTTCTTGGGATTTTACTCTCTTCTGTACTAGTTTCCTCCTCCTATTGTATAGCTTGTTTATGGCAGGGGTCCACCAGACTGGTTTCCTTTTCTTGGAGGAGTGAGTCTTGGTTTTGCTTGGGATAGCATGATCCATGCATTCTTGTAGGTGCCCATAGAGTGCATTAGTAAAGGATTTTGCAGCTTGGACAGTGTTATCCTTTGGCATGGGGGCTTTGAAACTTTCCACCTCAGTCTAAAGTAACATGAAGTTTGCTTTTGAAAAGTTTTTCATGGTGGTTTCTTTGACCGGGGGTGGGGGCAGAATGTGGATATCCAGAGTGATTAGTTTATGGTCAGATCTAATCAGCGAGGGGTTGACCTCCATTGTGGAACACCGGTCGCCCATGTTGGTGATGCCCAGGTCCAATATGTTGTTACCTCTGGTGGGGGTATTGACCAGTTGATCCAGGGCATTTGAGTTCATAAATTCAAGGAAATGTTGGGCAAGGGAGTTCGTACTTCAGTAGTTCTCCCAGTTAATGTTTGTGTAATTGAAATCACCCAATATCAGGGTGTTTGGTAGGACCTTTATGTTTCCCAGTGTTTCCAGAAATGCGGAACGGGGGTCCTGGGACATGGTGGGGGATCTGTATCAAGCTACAATTTGAATTTCAGTTTTGCCCATTGTTAGTTACATGTGGATCTCTCTGAAGCATCGTGCTGTGCCACTAACCTGGAGGTGTGGGTATCCTTGATGAATATGCATACGCCCCCACCTTTTGTATTTCGCTCCAGGTTCTGTGGCTGAAATGTATGGTATGCGTTGTAGCCTGGTAGTGCTGGGGTGCTCTCTGCAGCCTTAAACCAGGTTTCTGTCACTGCACATATATAGATTTTCTCCATACTGAGGAGTGCCTCGAGTGCGTGCATTTTGAGGTTTAGACATCTGGCATTGAGTAGCATTATCCTCCGTTTTTTGTTACCTGTGCTATTTACGGATGTGGGTTTGTCTTTTGAGCCTTGCCTAAAAAAGGCACTATGGGGGTGGCAAGAGCCTTGGCCAGTATTCGAAAGCCTAAGGGTGACAGGTGCAGAAGCAGTGTGGCTTGTTGAGCATGTCGTCCCAGGCTGACAGACACTGGATCCCCTTTGAATGACACCAGAAGCCTAGCCAATTGTTGAAATTGATAATTTTTTTCTTTATACCATGGTATCATTCTTGGTGAGAGCAGGATGCTACTCAGGGTCATGGTCATACTGGCCTGGGCTACGTGATTAGAGAGCTCCTCCATGTCTCTTTTCATGTAGTCCAGGGAGGTACGGCTCAGGTCATTCACACCAACATGGACAATGACAGAGTCGTATTTGTACTTGTTCTGGAGTGACCTGAGTGCTTGTGTTATGTGGCGGATCCTGGCACCCAGCAGGCAGCTAACAGTAACCTTCTCCTTGTTCAGCCTAGTGAGTGGGACGTCAGTGTGCCTGATTATAGAGTCACCTATTACTAGTGTGTTGGGTATGTTATTTTGCCTTAAGGGCTGTGATTGCATGGCACACTGGTTTTGTGAAGTATGTGTTTCATGGTTTGTGTTGGGGGTTGGAGGTTGCTTGGATGTCTGCTTTGGAGGTCTCTGTTGCTTTTGCAGATTTTTATTTAGAGCCTCTGAGTATATTTTCATGTATTTATGTGTGTTTTTTGCCGGTGTTGGTTTCATAGGTCTGTGTGAGATTGGTGGTGTGATGCAAGTAATTCCCTTTTCCTCTTGACTATCTGGCCCAATCTTGGGTTGAGAGAGCTTAGCCTCCAGTTTGGCTGTATAATTGCATCTCTTGCATGTATTAGTGTTTGGTGGTAGGAGGAGCGGGTTGTCTGTGTACATGAGGCAGTAGTAACATTGCCTCAAAATGCCCAGATTCACCAGTTCGCTACTAATGAGCCTACATAACCTGACCATTTGGCCTTTTATTATACCCTCCCTCTGATGGAAGGGGTGGCAACTGTTACAGTACAGTAATATATTGGAATATGTTTCCTTTCTGTGGATGCTACTGTCCAAGGTACCTCCAGCAATGTCCTTAGTCAACTCAATATCTAAAAATTCTATCTTATCACAGTGCCATTTATATGTGAACTCAAGGAAAGTGGTTGTGCCGTTGATGTATTTTACGAAGTCGTTCATCACGTTTCTCTCCTTGCCATAAAATTAGTACGTCATCCAGAAACCTTACATACAACAATACATTGGCCATAAAAGCAGAGGAAAAAACATATTTTTTCTCCCATTCTAGGAGAACCAGATTCAAAAAGCTAGCTAGGGGCACATTTGGCCCCCATAGCCACTTCTGCTTCCTGATGATAAAATTCACCTTCAAAAGTCATAAAGTTGTTAGTCAAGACCACTTCCATGAGTCCAACTAATAAATTGGCCTTGGATTGATCTATTGATTTGCTACCCATCAAACTTTCCCTGAAGAAATCTAACCCTTCATTGTGGGGGATTACTGAGAACAAGTTGACCACATCCACAGTTAGGAAACAAAAATTCAAGCTCTCTGTATTTATTTGTCTTAATTCCAAACAGTGCCATGAGTCTTTTAGTATATGCTGTGCCTCACTTACCACTAAACTTGCCCATTTATCTATATATGCTGCTATTGGTTGAGTTTTAGAACCTTGGGCTGCTACTATTGACTAATGAAGTAGTGTTACAACATAAAGTACTGCATGTAACAACAATACTTATTTTAGAACTTCTTGAATTGGTACTTAACAATAACGTCATTAGTTTTGACCATAAATATTTCTTGCAGAAGAGAGGTATAGCTATGGGCTCACATTGCGGAGGAGCCTATGCTAATACCATAATGGCTTATTTGGAGAAGAATTTTGTATTTAATACCAAGTACATGATTCACCTTAAAACCTATCATAGGTTCCAAGATGACATAAGCATAATATGGAATGGACCTATGAGTCTACTGGAAGAGTTTCTATTATATATTAATACTACAACGACATTTTTAAAATTTACATGGAAAATTGATACTGAACATATGGATTACTTGGATGTACATTTATTTAAATATTATACATGTAATAAATATGCTAACATATACAGGAAGCAAACATATTCCGACTCTTTCCTGCATTTTAGCAGTGCTCACCCGTATCATCAGAAAACATCTGTGGTTAAAGCTCAGTTAAGGTGGCTCGAATGGTTTCTAAAATGGAAGATTTCATTCATTAATGCAATACATTATGACTTATGTTCATTCAACGAGCCTACCCAGTAGACCTAATAGAGGATTTAGATCAAGAAGTACAAAATAAAAGAATGAGTTTTTTTAAACCCATTTTAAGTAGTAATGATCAACTTATTAGTTTAGCAACAGAAGAACTTTCCCTTTCTCCCATGCAAGATAGAAATGAGAGTAATGTGACACATGATACTGTCAAAAAACAGATAGACTATACAAAAGTTTAGTTATTACTTTGTGTGGATCATAAGTTCTTACTTTCCATATTCCAGAAAAACTGGACCATCTTGTTTATGTTAGACAACATGTAGGTGACAAACCAGTCATTGTATATAAAAAAGGCTTGAGCTTTAAAGCTTCGTTAAAGAAAGAACAAGCTATTGCTTATAATAATAAATGTGGAATGTTTAAATGTGGTACATGTACATGGTGTAACAAAATAAGGGAAACAGATAATTTCATTATAAGAAATTATAAGTATGAGTTAAAAGGAAAGTACAATTGTAACTCTAAAGCAGTAGTCTACCTGGCACACTGCAGTTCATGCACCGCATTTTATATAGGAAGAACAGAGAGAAAGATTAGCCAAAGAATTTATGAGCATGAATATGCCATAAGAAAATTCAACATAAATAATGCCTTATCTAAACATATTATGGAATTTCCAAGCCATAAGTTCTACGTTATTATCATAGACCATGTACTTATAAATGACAACCGTGGGGACTGCAACTAGAATTAAAGGAATTAAAATGGCAGCTTTAGCTGCAAGCAGACTCATGGCCAGGTATAAATGAATGTACCTCAATTTCTGCAATGTTAAAATTAAAGGCTTTAGAAAGAAAGAAATAAAGATCGAATAGCAAGCCTATATGAATAAATATTTAGTAGATTTTAAACTACAAGGAATTTTAAGAAATATGTACTTATGTGTTGTATATGTATTTATAATTCAACTCTATGATGGTAGAGATGGTGTCTTATGTTCTTATAAATAGTGACAAATTTTCCATTGAAAATATTTTTGAGGAAGTATCACTTTAAATAATTGTCTTAGCCAATGAAATGTTTTTAGGTTTTATTTAAAGGAAGTGATAAACTGTATGTGTTGTCTGAAGTTTAATATTGGATTAAACGAAAGCGCTAACCATTTTTAGCTCGTATGAGTATTTTTACAGCTTGGTGCATTGATTTGTATGCATTTATTTAACTGCTGACAGTCCGGTCGACAGTTTTTGTCATGTTCATCAGTTTGTTTTTGGTGTTATAGCTTTCAAGAGTCTAAAAAAGGGTCATGGAGATCAGTGCTCAACATTGATAAACAAATAAATAAAATAAAATAAATTTTCCTGAAAGCATGAAGATTATACCATGCTTTACCAGTGCTTCCTTTTGCTTCTTATTTTCTGCTATTCCTGTATTGAAGCTTATTGTAGCTTCCAGGTTCATTGCAATCTCCCTTATTCAATTTGTCCTTCCTCTGTCAACAGCAATAGTGGTGTATCATTTCCTTCATGATCCATATTTCTTTTATGCAGGCTGTTAGGGCCTTCATAATTAACACTGCATATGGCTGACATCTTATTCCCCAGGCTTCAGAACCTGTACCCTGGTACAGTCCACCCCTGTCCACTTTACCCTTTTGATACCTCCCACTGTTACATTTTTTCCTTCCTTTCCAGTGACCTGATTAACTATAATGAGATCTTAGTTTTGATATAGTCCTCCAGTGTGGCCCTTTGCATCCATTAATATTAATGCACTGGTGCTATTTCTGTTTCACATCCCCTGGTTTTGCTGCTTTATTTCCTATGTTTTTCACCAGTCTTGCATTTTTACTTGCTTCCCTGTTTCAGACATTCATAGTGCTCCAGACTATTTTCCTTGTACTAATTTAGTGGTCTGTTAGTACTTCCAAGAATCACTAGGTATCCTCTAGTTCTCCCTTGTGTATTGTTCTTTTTCTTCTTTTTTCCTTTGTCCTGTGCCATATTACTTGTTTTCACATACACTGCCACTTAGGAATTATATATTTCATTATTCTGGTTGTTTTTGCCAAAGCTTGCTTTGTATTCCAGTGTCAGATCTGGGACTGTTGCAATTCACATTTTTTTCTTCTTATTACTCTGCCTTATTTCTTATGTTGCTGAGTTACATAATACCAGCTCCACACAAGTGCCCCCTAAACCTCCCTAATCCCTCTGTCCTGCTCCCTTTCTGTCCAAGTCCCCTTTTCAAGCCCTCACAGCTCCTGGATATAGCTCCTTCACTTTCCCATTACCCATCTGTTATGCCCCATCCACTTTTGCTCTTCTTTAGTAATCTTCATTCCTTTCACTACCTTTCTGTCCTGTTTATGTTGCATTTGGTGATGTTCATCGTGTTACACTGCTGCAGTCATTACACTTGGGTTATCCTGCCATCAGGTGGTCCCGCAGTTGGCCAGAGTTCCAAAGTCTTGGTCCGGCATCAGTTTCTTCCCTGACGTCAGTGTGCCAGGGGTATATAAGATGCATCCAACGCCATTTTCTTCAGTCTTTCTTGCCGCGCAGTGCCTGAAGCAGAAGCAGTTCGCAAGTGCCGGTCAGCCGACTCCTGAGATTTTCGAAGTCGAATTTCAGATCCGAAGTCTTCAATAAAGCTAAGTACCCCGTTGGGGGAACTTTTTTCTTGCCTCAGACCGATGTCAGAAAAAGTTAATAATTGTATTTCTTGTGGGAAGCAAATACCTCATAAGGACTTCCACTCTTACTGTATTCCATGCTTAGCCCCTGATCACGACGTCACTAGTTGTCGGTTTTGTACTAGATTTAACAAACGCACTATAAAAAGACGTTTTGATTTTGCTTTGCACTACTTTGGCCGAAGGTTCAATTATACTATGCCGTTGGATCAACCGACGACCTCAATACCGAAAAAATGCAAAGACAAGGATAAAGACAGGCATCCGAGGTCCAAAATCGATGACGAAACCTCTTCTAGGCCAGTCGCCACTTCACCAGTTCTCAGTGAGGAGCTTTTGCAAACCCTGACACCCACTACCTCAGAGCCACAGGCCACTTCCGACTCCCACGTGGAGACAACTAGGCCTCTGGAAACTCAAGGTATTGGGCCTATGGAAACTAATCCCTCAGATGGGTCTGGAGCCGCTGAGCAGGCATCGGTTTCTGAGGGTGTTTTCAGACCTTCACAACTTACCATTAAAACAACAGCCAAGACAAAGGTACCATTAAAGACAAAGAAACAAGTACAGCATTCTCCTGGACAGTCCTCCATGCCTAAGAAACAGATGCTTAAAATGGCCGAAGACCTCATTACTCTAATCAGGGGTTCCCATCCCCCTCCTGAGAAAAGGCCTAGGCAGGATACAGACTATGATTCCTCTGATCAGGTTTCCATTTCCTCTGATTCCTCTTCAGACCAGGGATACTCTCTACCCCCTATGAGGACTCTGATGATGAAGAATCTATCCCTTCAGCCACTCCTCCTGAGAATTATTCTTTTGGGGAAACTTTACATACCATGAGGGAGCATTTCCATTGGGAAAGTCAGGATTACTCAGAATCCAAGAAAAGGCTCAGGGATTTCCTTTTATTGCCTCAGCACAGGCTGCTGGCTATTCCGCCTGTGCTAGACATTGTGGATGATGTGTTCTCTGAATCCAGCTTATCTCCTGATTCTTTGCCCCTTGCTCCAGCCAAGCCAGACAGGTATTATAGAGTCCCTGACTCTCACAAGTTTCTTTACAAAAACCCCTCTGCTGATCCAGAAACTATTTCCCAGGGTCCAAAAGGGGTTAAGGCTTCCATTGCAAAAAATCCAGTACCCTCTGGCAGAGATTCCAGAGCTTTGGATAGATGGGGGAAGAAAGTATACACTTCTGCAACTTTAGCAGTAAGAGCTTTAAATTGCCAGTTTCACATGCTTAAGTACCAACAATATTTAATGGCTCAGTTAAAACAGAAAATGCTTGCAAGCTCAGAAGCTCCTGATTGTAAAGAAATGCAGGATTTATTGCATGCAGTTGAACAGGTGGGAAAACATACTCTGCAATGTGGTTTTGATTCTTTAGAGGCCTCTTGTAGAGCCGCAGTTACAGGTTCTGTGATTCGAAGACATGCTTGGTTAAAAGAACAGAGTTTACCTGATCATGTTAAGGCAAAATTATTGGATGCTCCTTTAAAGCATGATACCTTGTTTGGTGTTAAGGCAGAAGAGGTGTTAAAGAAAATGGAGGATAAAGCTAAATCAATGCAAACAGTCAAGGATTTCTTACAGGTACAGCCACCTTGGTTTAGCAGAAATTGGAAAACAAAGAATTGGTCCTTTCCAGTGTCAGACAGGCCACAGAGAGGCAGATACAGACGCCCAAGAGGCAGATCTCAACCACAAGGCTCAAACAGACGACGACAGTGGGGCACCTCAACCCCAAAAGGAGGTGAGGACAAGTCTCAACCTTACAGGAAACAGTCACAATGACTTTCCCCTTCGTACGCCAATCACGTCCCTTTTGGAAGCCCCCTTAGGGGGAAAACTAGCACTTTTCTCCACAATCACCCAAGACAAATGGGTTCTGAATATTGTGTCTCAAGGTTACAGGTTCCACTTTCATACTTTACCAAGGCTAAAAGGAATGCCAGACCTGCCACAAAATCAATGGGCAGAGGCACAAAAACTAATTTCAGCCCTCATGGACATTAGAGCTATTCAAAAAGTACCACAACAGGAACAAGGACAAGGATTTTACTCAAGACTCTTCCTGTTCCCCAGAAAGGACAAGGCTTGGAGGCCCATACTAGACCTTTCAATTCTGAATACTTACCTGGATATTCCAAAATTCAAAATGTTGACATTACAGCAGCTTCTACCCATGCTGGGCAAGAAGGCTTGGCTTGTTACTCTGGACCTCAAAAAGGCATACCTGCATGTCCCTATCAGACAAAATTGCAGAATATACCTCAGATTCAAAGCTGGCACAATGCACTACCAATTCTCTGCACTGCCCTTTGGCTTATCTACTGCACCCAGGGTCTTAATTGCATTTTGCAGACAAAATGTAATTTAAATATATCCATACCTGGATGACTGCCTCATTCAAGCAGAGACAAAGGACACTCTTCTACAGCATCTGGCGTTTGTAAAAAGGTTGCTAATTTCTCTAGGGTACACAGTAAACGAAAAGAAGTCAAAACTAGTGCCCTCGCAACAGATCATATTCCTGGGTGCCAGCTTAAATACAATGGCCCAGATGGCTTACCTCACGCCAGACAAATAAGTTCAACTAACTCAATATTTTCAATTACTGGCAAAAAAGTCCTATCTCTCTGCAAGAAAAATTCTGCAGGCCCTGGGATTCATGGCATCCTGCATTCTACTAATACCATATGCCAGACTGCATATGAGGAAATTACAATGGTACCTAAAAAGTGTTTGGACTCAACACTCTCACAGTTTAGAAGCAGTAATACCAATGATTCCCTGCCTACAACAGGAGTTTCGATGGTGGGCACAGGCATGTCACCTAAACAATGGTCAGCCTTTTACCCAACCCACAGCCAGCAAACTCTAACAACAGATGCTTCGGATTATGCCTGGGGAGCACACATGGCAGGAAAATGCATTCAGGGCAAATGGACCACAGGCCAGATGCATCTTCACATCAATGAAAAAGAGATGTTGGCTGTTCAAAATGCCCTAACAGCTTTCAAGGACCTTCTGCATCCAGGACAATTATTACTAAAGACAGACAACACCACAGTAATGTGGTACATAAGCAAGGGGCCACTCATTCATATCCCCTATGTAGGCAAGCCATGACCTTGTGGAACACAGCTCTAATGTATCAAGTTCACCTGCAAGCACAATTCCTGCCAGGAAAGAAAAATACTCTGGCAGATGATCTAAGCAGAAATAGCATGGACCCTCATGAATGGAAATTGAATCCACAAATCTTCAGCATGGTGACGCAAAAATGGGGATGCCCAGACATAGATCTTTTTGCCTCCCCACTGAATTGCCAACTACAAAAATTCTGCACAATGACTTATCACAAACAAGCATGGAAAGTGGATGCTCTTTTGCTCAGCTGGAAAAACCTAAAAGTTTATGCCTTCCCGCCACTGCCTCTCCTTTCAAAGGTATTCCTAAAAGCCAGACAAGAAAAACCACAGATGATCCTGATTGCTCCAGACTGGCCACACCAGCACTGGTACCCTATCTTAAGGAACTTGGCTCAAGGACCACCATGGATTTTGCCTCAAATTCCACACCTTCTGACTCAACAATACAATCATATCCTGCATGGTCAGCTCAAAACCCTGAACCTGGTTGCATGGCAGATACATTAGCCAAACAGACAACACCTCTCTCTACAGCTGTTATGGATGTCATTTTGGAGGCCAGGAGGCCTAGCACCAAGAAAGCTTACTGAGAAAAATGGAAGAGATTCTGTGCCTGGAACCAGGCTCAAAACCTTGACCCTCTTGTTCCAAACATTCCTCAGATTTTACAATACTTAACTGAGATGCTGGACAGAGGCCTATCCTTCTCATCAATTAAGATCCACGCCTCTGCCATTTCAGCACATTACAACACAGATCCTCCTTTATTCTTTCATCCCTTGCTAAAGCAGTACCTCAGAGGGGCTAAAAACATAAGACCGCCCCGGAGAGCACCAACACTGACTTGGGACCTCAATTTCGTTTTGGAAAAACTGACCCTACCACCTTTTGAGCCAGCCAATGCAGCCGATCTAAAATTTTTATCATGGAAAACAGCTCTGCTCCTGGCAGTAACTTCAGCACAAAGATTCTCAGAGCTACAGGCATTAATGGCAGTGGAACCTTTTATAATTTTTCATCAGGGCAGGGTTTCTTTAAGGACAAACCCTACCTTTATGCCAAAGGTGATATCTAGTGTGGCTCTTAACCAAACCATCCATTTGCCAACTTTTTATCCAAACCCCCAGAATAAAGGGGAGAAACTTCTGCATTCTTTGGACATACACAGGCAGCTACGCTTCTACTTGGATAAAACAAAAGCTTTCAGGAAAACTGAACAACTGTTTGTAGCATATGCTGCAGGATCACAGGGCAAGGCAGACTATATCCAAATGGATAGGACACTGTATTCGTTACTGCTACACACAGCATGGAAAATCAGTCCCAAATACCATTAGGCCACATTCCACCAGGGCAACAGCCACTTCAACAGCCTTTCTCAGAGGAGTACCTACCAAGGAAAATTTGGAGGCTGCAACTTGGAGTTAAGTGCACACCTTTACCAAGCATTACCACCTGCCTCTTTACTCTAAATCCAGAGCAGGATTTGCCACTGCAGTTCTGCAGGGCCTCATAGCCAATCCTAACTCTTTATAGACCAGTCACCCAACCTTAGCATTGGGATTCTACCCAAGTATAATGACAGCAGCAGTGTAACACGATGAACATAGTACAGTTTTGTACCTACCATAAATGTAGATGTTCAAGTATTCACACTGCTGCAGTCCAGGTTACCCTCCCTCCATCCCCTCTGAACTAGCTGGACTTATCTATGCCTTTCTATCCTATACAACCTTTGTGGTGTATTTGCTTGTAACTGAAGGTATTGTTTTTATTTTATATGTATATTTTTTATTAGCAATATTTATTGCCTACCTATTGGGGGCACTTGACATCTGGGGCAAGAAAAACTGAAGAAAATGGCGTCGGATGCATCTTATATACCCCTGGCGCACTGACATCAGGGAAGAAGCGACAGCAACCGACGCCGGACCAAGACTTTGGAACTCTGACCGACTGCGGGACTGCCTGATGGCAGGATAACCCAAGTGTAATGACTGCAGCAGTGTGAACACTCGAACATGTACTTTCTCCATACCCCACAGATCATCCCCCTCCTGCGACCTCTTACCTGTCCCATTGTCACATATTTCATTTGTGATGAATGTGTTCTGTTTCCTTAGTGCCCTACTTAACTACTTCAAGTTGCATATTCATTGTGCCTAGCTTTACACACAGCTTATAACTGTTTCCATTGCTTCCTAGACACAGTACTGCCCCCTCCACTTTTATTTCATGTTAGCCACCCCTCTTGTTCTCTAGACAGCCATAGGAAGTGATGTCAGAATATTCTGACTTTGTGCTCCAAATGAAAACTGTCTCATTGTTTTCCATGGAACAGCATGACAAACTTTTAACTAGTAAAGTTTATAATAATAATAATTTAGTACATCAATGTAAAGACTATTTTATTATTGGCTTTACAGTAGACTTTATGCCTAAACAAATCAATAGCATCTCATCTGCAATACCTGGCTAGCAGTAAATTAATCTTTTTCAAATTTAAATCTGTTCTGTTATCTTTATTTTTCTATGTTTTATGAGAACTGAACACAGTTAAGTACACACATATGAGCACTCTATTTTCAATAACCTGGAGCAGTTTTAAAGGGAGTTTAGTTCTGATAAGAGGTTCAGCAGAAAGACTATGTTTGTTTTCCATTTACTTAAATACATCAGTAATAAACTCCCATATGCAAGGAAAAGGTAATACAAAATATTTTATTTATGCCTTTTCTGTTAGCAAAGCATAGATTTCTCCCAGCAGAAAGATGCAGAACATAAATAACTGAGAATTGTTTTTATACACTTAAGCCAGTTTTTTGCACTCTTTGACCCCAGTATCTGTTTTTGCATCACCCTCTTCCATGGCCAATCAGCCCCTTTCCCCTCATCACTGAGAAGTGAGTCTGCTGTGAAGATCCATCATTCAGACAGCTATCAAGGGTGGTTCAAGGTTTTATTCTTTAGTTTCTGTGGTCCTTGTCACATGTAATAGGCAAGGCATAGGAAAGGGGAATACATTGATGATGTCCTCTTATTTCTGCAAGAGGCATTCCCAACAGACATCTTTGCCTTACCCCCAAGGCACAAGTTTCCTGGTCTCCATAAGGAAGTTAACACCACCCTGTGCACCCCCAATTGCCCCAAACTCCTCCCTCCTCCTGGAAGAGGAAGATGACCATACCCCTTCACCATCTCTGCCTGGCTTTTTCAGTGCTGGGGCTGCTAGTCAAACCCCATTTGCCTGGAATGCAGTTGGGAATCTGTCCCTTGCACCACAGAGCCAGGTCTGAAGCACTTGTTTTAATGTAAGAGTTTATACTTAGTGTAAACAGTGGTCAGAATGTCTAAGATAGAGCCATTATTCGAAAGCTGCTCTTGTCATGTTAAACTTGCTCCTTTCTAACACAGCTGATTGAGGTTCTCTGTCTTTGCTTTAACAGAACATTGGAAGCTACTTTTAATAACTGACTAGGAATACATTTATAGAAGCCACTGATATTTTTATAGGTTTATATGTTTATAGGTAAGTACCAGGCCAGCTGCCCATGTGGGCCATTTTAATCCTAGCCAATTTCCCTTTTGATACTTGAACTAACCTATCCCATTTCATATTGTATTGGTTTTAGTCAATGCATGGCTGATAATTATATCTTAACTCTGTTGAGTTCGTATACTGTAGATACTTTGCGGAGACACATGAATGGGGTAAAGCATTTAGGAGATGCCTCTGTTCACTAGTTGTACAGGGGACAATCCTGAGGCAAATTTGCTGTTTCCCATCCATTGATCCAAGTTGTGTTTGAATATAGACATAGATGGGCTTTGTTTTAAGTGGATAGGTAGTCTGATTTATTGGACTTGTAATCAAAAAATTTCCCCCCATTAAAATTCTAAGTAACCTTGATAATAACATTTACAAAAACAACATTGTTTAGTGTAGCTGGAAAGCCAGAGAGAATACATGAATATGTATAACAAAGAATCACACATCACAAACATTGCCCAGAACTCGGATTTTTCACTAACAGTGAAAACAGTAGTAAAGGACCTTTATAAAATAATGTAGAAGGCAAAATAATTGAAGCTTTGGGATACAGAATAAACTTATAAAACCAGAAATCCATTTTTGTGGAACATGTCATAACTGAAATATAGAAACATAATGCAGTTATGGGTAGATTACTTATTAGTGGTTAGTGATACTTGTACTGTAGGTCTAGGTTGTCTGGTTGCAATACCAAATGCCCAGATAGTATTTTCTGCATAAACAAAATAATTGGCCTAATCTGTAAAGCCAAATTCATTTTTCTGTGGTGTTGATTGGGGGAAGGGCAAAATCTTCTCCAACTCTCATGCAGGGGACTGTGCCCTCTACTGCTGTAGCTAATACAATCAGCAATGTAATCACTTTTTCTTGTGGTTGGAAGGAGTAATGCCATTTCCAGCTTTGAATGACACCATTCACATTTCAGCCAGAAATGTTATTCGACCATCTGGATATTGACTAGATGTCCAGATCAGATTATACAATTGCGTAGAACCTTTTCTGATCTATTTTGACCAGAAAATGATACAAAGTGCAGAAAGAAATAAGGTTGGGAAGAAATTTTTGAACATTAGTGTGAATGATTACAGTGATGTCTATAGAATTGCTGAGTTTAGTATACTTTGGACTGCATTACTTGTTTGTGGTTACTAGGTATAAAATAACTGAAAATAAAGATAGGTAAAATATTGCACGTTTTTAGAAAATTTGTAATAGGAGCTATTTTGCCTGAAGTGGGGGAGATTTGTGACTGGTGCATTGGATACCAACAAAGTACTGCTTAGAATATGAGTATTGAACATGGCACTAAATGTAGACAGTAGCTGTACTAGCCAGAAACTAATATATAGCTTCCTCCTTGTGTGTATGTCATGTAAGAGATGTTTATTACTGAATATGCAATCCTTGGAAGGTGCAACAACTTACATAATCAGGGACTTACTACTTTGTATTCCATCACTGGAGACACAAGGCACTATACTCTGATTTTCACATTGAGAAACAGATTTTCTGAAAACTTTTATTGGGTTGGAGCAGCTGTTTGTTACAAATTTGAATGCTGTGATCACTATACTTTGGATTATAATGATAATCCATGCATATAAGCATTGCTTACTTTTATTAGGAGGAAAGTTGTACATTACATGATATTGATTTCTGACATAGTAAACGTTCTTGTGCATTAGACCTGTTTGATAGGTTCATAGCTTCATTCATCAAGTTTATGATGAGCTGGCCATTAGGAAGCTTAATTTCATTGTCCACATATTAATATTTTCTGCTTCCCATGCACATGGTAGTATCTTGAAGGAGGTTAATGTCTGACTTCTGCTTGTAAGGAACCTTTGTTCCATAATCTTGGAAGGTGTTGTGCAATGCATAAATACATTTATGTATCTTTTTATTAGGTTCTCCAGTGGAGTAGTAGCTCCCACAGCACTGTGTTCCAGGCATAGACTTTCAAACAAGGACTGGATCGGCCATTAACTTATGGACCAGATGGAGGTCACTAATTAGTAACTTGTAAGGAACAATATGATGAAGGTAGCTAAAGCCTTTCTGAATAGTTATTTTTCCATCCCAATGATTTTTATCATGAGAAATCAAATTATTTCAGGTGGTTTGTTTGTGGTTAAAGTCCAGTAGTGGGTTGGATAAATGAGGTAAAAGTGCTACTGCTATGATTTCTCCTTATAATCAGACATGCTGTTTATAATTAGACTACTGAATATAGTTTTTTGACTTTGGTATGCACACTGGTTTAAGTTGAAATTGCCTACTATTTCCAGTAGATCTTTAATGAATGCATAATTTTTGTGATTTTTTTAAAATTATTCTTTATTTTTTTAATTTATAACAGTAATGTATATTCTTTTTGCCACATTTTGTGATGCTAGATTTACTAGCATTAAAGATGGAGTCATTACTAATGTAGTAAATATGTATATTTTATAAACCATTTTAGAGAGCTTTGACATGCTTTACTGAAGTAATTACATTATCCATTTTGCGCTAGTCAGCAGAGGTAATCCACAGGGCTTGAGTGAAGTCTAGTATCCCACCTGTGACTCAGAGGGTGACAGAACTAATAAAAGACAGAGTATAAAGAATTAATCCAGATCACTTTAGCTAGCAGATCTAGGAGACTCTCTCTCTGATACCCGCCCTGTGGGAGGAATAAAGACAGCTTGTTGAAGTTTCCAATATTTTATTTAGTTAAGTAGGTTGATGGATGAGTGCTCTAGAACAAAAACACTCATCCATCTACCTACTTAACTGAATAAACTACTGGAAACTTCAACATGGTGTCTTTAGTCCTCTCACAAGGAGGGTATCAGAGAGAGAGAGTCTCCTAGATGTGCTAACTAAAGTGATTTTATCTAGACTAATCCTTTGTACTCTGCATTTTGTACTAGTTGGGATATTTGGTTATCCATAGCTCATTTCCTACTACTGTACCTGAGAATAGTCCAAACAAGAGGTGGTCTCAGTACAGCTCCATCTGGGATGCCATAGTAATCTCCTTTGGAACAGACTAGTACCCCCCTCCGACTTTTTGCTTCCTGATGTTTAACCAGCCTTTTACTCATTGAATTGCGCACAATTAACATTTAATACTTTTTAACTTATTAATTATTCTTTTACATGGAATAGTATAAAAAGCATTAGCAAGGTACAGGTTTGTGAGACCCCCCCCCCCATAAGCTAAATTGCTTTGGTAATGATAACTTTAGTGAGATATTCAGTATTATCTTTCAGAGAAAACAGAGCAGATCTAATTTCTTGTGGTATTCGCTCTCTCAGCATTTATGTATTTCTTGTCCAATTAATTTTTGCACGAATCTTCTACATTTCTAAGACATTTCCCTCATTTCATCCCTTAAGTAAACTGTTTTTCTTTTGCAACTTTTAGTACTGGTCAACATATGTACTCCATACTGTTAACATCATAGTATTTTGTCCAAGGTTAGAGTTTTTTTTCATCAGGGTAATGTAAATCAATGAAAATGAACCTTAAATTTCACTTGCCATGGTACTGTTACTTTTGGCTTCCGTTTTCTTTCATCAAGGACAATTAAAGTTTGCCTTTATTTTAGTTTCATGTTATATTTAGGTTATAGCATTTTAATGTTATGACTGTTTCATATTAAAGTTTTAAACTATTTATTCAGCATCTAAAATATGTCAGACAACTTTCTGTGATACAAAATTAGAATGACTGAGTCCATACAGCCTGATGCCTCTGTGCTCATTTTAGGAAAATATTAACAATAAATTATTTTATTACATTGTATTGTCTATTTTGCATTCTTAATCAGACTTCAGTACCCAAAAGGAGGGACTTTACAGCTTGGAAGGTGCACTTTGTTTTTATTTTATGTTTTATCTGTTTGATATTCTGTTACCTTAAGAATCAAGCCCATAAGTGACAACACTTCAGCTGACCATCTGGTTAAAAAATAGAAGCAGTAGTTTGAGGCCTTCCTTGACTCTCCTGTTGAAGGGTGTACAGTACTATCATCTGCAGAAGGGTCACTCATTAAGTACACGGTGGTGCCAGACCAGTATGCGAAGGTGAGAAAGAAGTTAGAGATGAGTCATGCCATCCTCCTATGAAGTATGCCGATGAGACTGCCTCACTGGACTGTTGCTACCAGCTTCCTTTCAGTTAGCAGGAGACTGAGTTCTTGTCCCTCACTGATTGAGATGACTATGTAAGGTGCAGCTTGACAGCTACCTTGGGGTGCATTCTAGGGTGTTTACACTGCCTGAAACATGGATGAGTGTTCAAAGCATAAATATATCTAGTTTACTTCTGTGAAGTGTTTCCTTGAGTCCTCTACCTTGGCTAGATAGTCTTTAATGAGAGTGATGAATCTTCTCCTCAGGCCTCCCTGAATCATAAAGAGCTCACCTGGCTGGGTTAAGGTGGCTCCAATGGGACATTCTGTGCTATTGCAGGGCGTGTGAGCAGGCCTAGTGTTCGATGCTCATCAGCTCTTTAACATGTAAAGGGATCAGCCCTTATGGATAAAGGAGTGCACCTTCAGGGAATATTACCTGAAGTCAGTGTTAGACCCTTTGTGGGCCTCTCTAATCTCAGCATCAACTTTAGTTAGTGTTTTTCTCAGCTTAGAGCATTATTTTCTGACCCATGTCATTTGTCCATCACATACTCAATCCCTGTCATGTGAGGTATGCTCAAGATGCCCCTTTATGGAGCTACAGTTAGGGGTTCTACCTCATTGCCTTGAGAAGGGGATTCAAAAGAGTAGGATGACTGTATCTGTAAAATGGATAAGTACATTCAGTCCTGTCCTCCTTGCAGCTCTCTTCAGATGATTCCTCCTTTGGAGCGACACTTAGCCCTTTGAAGTCCTCTACAGGCTGGCCAGTGACACATCTGCCTTTGAGACCTTTATATAGGAATCAGTGTCTGGACACAAAGAATGAGGATCAGTCAGTCATCTGCATGGAGCCTAGCCAATGTTATCTGTCACCATGAAAACATCCATATTTTGCTACCTCTGCTCATTAGAAGGATTTTGTCTTCTACAAGTCCCCAATGAAGTGGAGCAGCATCCTGACCAAGCATAAAAGGGCATAGCTCTTTGTGTTCTCTTCAGTGCAAACCTTTGTGATCTCTTCAGTGCAAAACAGATTCAAGAGACCTTTTTACCTTTTGATATTACTGCCAAATATTGTGTCTGAGGCTGTGCAGTGAAATGGCAAAAAAGCATTTTCATCTGTGACATTACAGCCAATACTCCTCAGCTGTGAGTTTCATCTGTGCAGTCTTCCCTTGTAGTTCATGTAATAGAAAAATTGGTACACTTCCCTTACTCTGGGATAAAGGAACATCTGGTAAAGACCCTTACTAAAGCCTTTGCAGTGGCCTTCCATATATCCCATTATAATTTGGTTTGCCATTTCTGTTTCTTGGGCAGCAGCCTCAGGACTTTGCCTGCACAAAATGGCATGGCCCTGACCATCCAAGATACATTCTTGTAGAGAGAGAGAGGTCCTTTTTGGGTAATCTTCATGGATCTGTATGAGGACCTGCAAAAGAAGAAATAAGGGCCAGCCCTGCAGAGGGCTTCTACAATACTCCCTTGTCCCTTTTGCTTCTTCTAGCTTGTCACAGTACTATAAGAAGAACTCTTCACATAATAAAAGGAGAGCTCCTAAGCTGTTTTACCTCTCTTAGCTTTACTACTTTAATCCCCTACAACAGGGATTTCACTAGCCTACCAGCCTATGTAGGACTCCCCATGGGAGGAACATTTTTTTCTGAGTTCACCCTAGCTTGACACATCATAAGATACCACTTGGTATTCAGCATGGTCCTGGATGCCCATATCTTAGACCTTATCACGCAAAAAAAAAGAAAAAAAACTCTATTCAAAAAACAGGCTCTCCCTGCATAGTTCATCAGATATGCTCAGGCTGTATTCTTCAAAGGGAACCTAGAGGCTGTCAATCTTTCAAACAAAAGCAAATTCTGCTCTTTTAATTTTCTTTTTAAGGATGAGGTGGGAGATTTTCATCTTGTCTTACAGCTCAGCATCAGTGAGTGTAACAAATTCCAGAAGATGTTCTAGTAGGGCATGCCCTGTTGCTCCAGTGTGCCTGGATAGTGTTATTGCGTATGATGGTTGTCTTCTGACTTATTTTCTGAGATCAACACAGAAGGTACCTTTGGTCTATTCTTGATGGGTACTATGATCAGCACAGAGTATTGCTGATTGTGGTACCCATGATCAGCACAGACCATTGGTGTTTGGTATTTCATCTATACCAAGAGTGTTTTCTGTGGTAATAACCACTGTGGCAGACACCTTGCAGGATGAGGAACTTTATTCCTTCACTTTCTTGACTGAGTCATGAAAGGCCGTATGTTGCTTCTTAGTAGTATCCTTCAGTCTGCTGCTGCTGTTGTCATTGACTACGACGGCCTCTATAAAGTGTGAGTTCCCCTTTATGAGCCAATCTCAAATTATCACTTTTACTTCAGCACATTGGAGCACTGTTCTGTGCCAGTCCTAGCAGCTCATAGTGAGTACACAGGATGTTATTGCCTTGGCATCCACAGGAGACACTCCAGGTGCAGTTAACCATTGACAGGACCCAAGCTAGGTACTGGCCCCCAAATCTGACTCAAGATGCCCAATCCGCCTATCTGGACCTCTTCGAATCTATCAAGATTCAACCATTTACCCTGATCCTGGGTGACTTTAACCAAACATAGACTAGAACTGCTCATGCCGAAACACAAATGCTCAGAGATTCCTCAATATGGTCAATGCAAATACTTTAGGACAGCTAGTCGATACCCCCACTAGATGTGATAATATCTTGGAGTTGGTATTAACCAACATGATTAACCACTGCAGCATCCATGCAGTATCATCCTCCCTGGTAAGATCCAACCATAAAGCGGTCACTTTTGAAGTCACCATCTCCCCCGACCCCCCCCCCCCTCTAGCTACAGTGAAACAAAAAAACTCGAAAGATGATTACAGCCACCTGAGGGATGGTATGAACAGCTTCACAGCCCCCCCCTTAGGAACTAGCACCAGTATCCAAAACTATACCAAAGCACTATATGAGCATTTATATAGATGCATGGAATCGGGAATACCTGACAGCACTAAAATCATCCTCCACAAGAAAGAATAAACCTGTCTGATGTACATCTGCAATAAATAAACTCTATAACAAAAGAAAAATTGCTGTTCAGGACCAAGAAGACACAGGTTCCCAATTGGAAGGAATATCTCCTTAGCCTGAACAAGCAAATAAGAGCACTAGTGAAATGCTCCAAAACAAACTTCGAGTCCAAATTGGCCACATCTAATAGAAACAGTCGTAAAGCCTTCTTCACATATGTCTGCAATCTAAAAGGAAGCACCGAGATCTGTTCAGAACTGGTGGTCAAGGACACCACATATACCAGTGCTGTAGATGTAGCAAACTTGCTGGCTGACAGATTCAGTGAAAACATCACCTCTGTGTCCCCCACAGCAGTAAATCAGGACATTCCCAGCACCTACCCCCTTCCCCTTATATCTGTCAAACAGGTCATCACTGCTCTCTCAAAGGCAAAAAATACAGCCTCCATGAGACCCAGTAACATCCCAGGCAGGAACTTGCAGCACCATTAGGCGCCCTATTCAACCAAAGCCTGATAAATGACTGGTGCCAGAAACATGGCCTCAAGCTGAATACCAAAAAGTGCATCATCATCATCATCATCATCATCATCCCCTTTGGGGATAGTGATGTCCCCACAAATTATCGCATTAATAACAAGGTCCTAAGCATGCAATTAATCGTGAGGGACTTGGGCACCCAGGTTGATAGCAAACTGACTTTTGACCACTATATTACCTCCATTGTATATAAAGCTTTTTACATGGCCCACCTCATTAGTAAGGGTATCTCATCCAGGATTAAGATGGTCATAACATTTCTGTATTCATCCCATATAAGACCTATTATTGGGTACAATGCCCCTTTCAGCATGTACCACAAAAGCACATGCAGCAGCTGGTGAGACCACAGAGGTTCCTCACAAGGAGAATACATGGCCTCAAACATCTGCCCTACACAGATAGGCTAAAGGCCCTGTCCCTCTACTCAGTCTCATACAGACTCCTCAGGGGTGACCTCTGTCTGGCATACTAAGCAATCTCACACCCTGCCTTGATGGGACTGCTGCATATCCACAAGTCAAGCTCCAATCAAGTAACCCACACGCGTGACCTCAACCTCATCTGTGACATCAATAGGACTTGTTGGCAGGACAGATTTGTGTCCCAGACTCCCCCCCTTTTGTGGAATAGACTCCCTCTCCACATAAAGCAGAGTACCTCATTAAACCTTTTTAAGTGCAACCTGGATAACTGGATGGAGAACAGAAAATACACCCCTGGAATTCCATCTGTATCCCTGCTGGACAGGGGCATTGGGTGCTGACTTGTTGGAACATGGGCTAAATTTTTGGCTATGCTTGTAAGGGCCTCAGGGCCATTAACCTAATAACTTCCTATGATCCTATGATATTCATAACACCATATAATTGTAGAGAGGCACTTACATGCCTGATATTGGGCTATATAGACAATGATATAACCATAAAAGCATTTCCATTCTGAGGAAAGTGAACATTCTGGTGTACCCTGTAAGTCCTTTCTCTTGAGTTGAAGATTTATATGGAATCATGTCTGATCAGAATGATCTTGGAGTGAGGTATTCTACAGGCTGAGCTGTTTGCCACATGGGTGAATATGGTCCTTCTTCTTATGCTTCCTGTAACAAGTCGATTGAGAGTTAATGCTGGATGTATTTTCTCTTTTGTGACAGGAAAGATTCCTGTTCACTCTCCTCCTGTTTTCTGTGATTCTGTTTTATTGCAAAATTAAAAAAAAAAAACTCACCCTCATTGCCCTTCTGTGACTGGGAAAGATGTGGTTTCCAGCTTTTAGGTAGCTGACAGTGTAGGAAGATATCCCAGTACACAACCACAAAACCATCTTTGGGTGGGGATATGTCTGTCTTCTTACCAGAGCTTTATTGCTTGCTTCAATTCCACACTTCCTCTGTACCTCCTGGCCACAGTCTCAGAGGTACTTAAAGCCACCAAGCAGCCTTTCATATGTCAGATTATTCTGTTAAGTGGAAGAGGATCTCAATTTTGATGGCAATATAGCCTATAACACCATATTTAGTTAGCAGAATATGGGTCCATCATTAAGACCAATAAACCCGAGTAAAGCATGCATCCCTTTTTGCGCATTTGTTATATCCAGAGAGACTCCATCAACCATGAGGGAACCCAAATTTAGTGAAAATCGCAAATAAGAATTCTCAAGAGAGAGAGTCAAATTGGCTGCATGATGAAATACTGGCAAATAATTGTTTGAATCTCAAATGTGTGAACATTGAACTGACTAAACAGCAAAAAAACTGAAATGTGCATGGTGGCCTTATGCTGTAGAAGTGAAACTTCTGAATTCAAGGACTGCAGGTGCTATGAATGAGCAGCACAGCTGTAGTTTGTCTCATTTTCGATCCAAGTCTTGACAGTGTTTCAGAGATATGGCCATACAATTTTGTTAACATTTCCAAGAGTTCAGGAAAAAAAAATCTAAGTACCGAGCCAGTTGAAGTTTTCTTTCAAGAGAATAATACCACATTCACCAATCAGCCCAGATCTCATCCCTGGCATGGAATGACTTATCTTGCTGTTGAATAACTGCCTTGCCAAAATAAGCAGTTGGATAACTGCCAGTTAGCTGAAATATAATCCATTTAAGAAGGTTATGGAATAGATCTTGATTTGTTGTGACTACCTGTCTACTCTATAGTCTTTCTGAAATATTAGACTGAGTGGAGATTGGGAAGGGTTTGAAAGGCAGGAAACATGTCGTAAATGAGTAATCGAGGCATTTTTATAAAAGGGACCTAACCTTAAAAAAAAGTTGTCCTCTGTTCTCAGTTCTGCATTAGCATTACCTGTCTATGTGTTCCAGTTGACACACCCAAGTATTCTTACTAGGCCATGGCTTTGCAGCCTTTTTTGGATTACCCCAGCACCCCTTTTTAGGATCCCTTGAGGTTAATACTTGGTACGTCAATCAGTGTAGAATGTTGTGTTATATTTTTAGACTAGTATACCCAGACAAAAACATATCCTTTTGTTCTCCACATCCCCATTGGCTGCCACCTATCTTGTAAAACACTTTCATATACTTTCACAGCAGCTTAGTGCAGGAGAGCTAAACTGCATAATGATCCAAAACCAGACCAGTCAGGAAACCCCTATACAGATTGCCCAAGCAATGACAACTAGGAATCAATGTCACCGAGTGCTTTCTCTCACAGGAGCAAAACAGTAGCACTAATTCAAAGCTGGCTGCTAAGTAGCAGCTTTCAGGCTTTCCAGTGATTGGTGGTCTGTAGGGTGATTACAAAATAAGGTCCTTGAGCTCCTTCTCTCACCAGGAGGAAAACAGAAGCACTGTTTGACGTGATTCCTGTGAAGGAGTTTATATATGGATCTAGTTTATATTGTTGAACAACCACTTGCATGAAATTCAAAACGTCAAGACCACTTTGCCGAAACAGCATCTTATCGAACACCTGGAACATCGCAATTTTACTCTGGGAAACTAACCACTTTTCCACCACACAGAAAAAACAAACCAAAGCAAATCAAACCCAGTACCC
The DNA here is from genome assembly GCF_019279795.1 of Protopterus annectens. Classification (NCBI taxonomy): domain Eukaryota; kingdom Metazoa; phylum Chordata; order Ceratodontiformes; family Protopteridae; genus Protopterus; species Protopterus annectens. The sequence continues at coordinate 1,171,125,356 of NC_056727.1, forward strand.
ACCCATATCAGGCCTGCCCCCCCCCCCCCCACTAAATATACCAACTCTGCGATCGCATTATAGTGGAGAAAAGGGCAAAGTTGACCATGATGGCCCAGTGGTTAGTTTCCTGTAGTGAAAGTGCGATGTTCCAGATGTTCAATAACATGCAATTTTGGCAAAGTGGTCTCAACATTTTGAATTTCGAGTAAGTGGTTTTTCGAGAATATAAAGTAGATCCTTCTGTGTTACTAGTGATTGGTCTGGCCCAGACATTTGTGATTTTAAAGGTAGAATGAAATATTCTAGATAGTGCAGTGTACATTAAACAGTGATACAATATGAAGTGGAGTGTATGAAATGCAGAGTAACTGAAGTTTCAGCTTTTTACGAGCAGATAAGATGAGACTTGGAGGACCTTCCAAAGTCAATTGGACTCTTTTGGCAATGAATCTGCTCCCCATGGCCTGCTTACAGAACCTGCTGATGTTTCTCCAACTTCAAATCGGTGGGTTGACATTGGTTCCAATTCAGTAGAGGCGACGAGTGATTTTTTTAGAAAGGAGAAATATGAAAATACAGCTACAACTCTCTCTACAAGTGCAGGCAAGAGGTAGAGACCGAAGCAGCACAAGATGTACAGCATATACAGAAACAACTGGGAGCAAGATCGAAGGTAGGCCCTGTGACAAGGAGCAGGAGGACTTAGCTGGGCATACTGTTGTTAATTTGTCTAACTGTGACTTTACTAATATAGAACTACTGTTACTGGACAAAGATCTGTCTTTTATTCAATCTGTCAATGGCATGTTGAATGAAAGCATTACTGAATTACGGATGTTTGCCAGGAATTTAGATCTAAAGATGCTGTTTGGTGACAACGGGTCTATATCACCATTTTGAATGGTGAAAACTCTGAATGCTGTTTAATCGAACTCAACAGTTCAAAATCTGTAAACAGCGCACTCATGGAATCCCAGGGAAAAAATTGCTGCTCCGTGAAAAAAAAAATTAGCAACTTTAAACACAAACAAAAGTGGGGGGCTTCGCCCCCACACCTCCCCATACTTAAATATATCAACTCCGAGATCGCACCACAGTGGAGGAAATAGCAAAGCCCTGAACACGGCCCACTGATTTTTTTTCCCTGGAAAAAAAATCGGTGTTCCGTGAGTTCACTGTTTACGGATTTCAAACTGTTGAGCTTGATTAAACAGCGTTAGGAGTTTTTACTATTCAAAATGGTCATATAGACCTGGTGACAACACCTGTAATACTAATATTAACTTGAAAAGAAGTAGCACTTTAATACCTAATAGTATGGCAACTGTTGCCGCTTTTCTAAAGATGTGTGAAAATGATCTTTATGAGTTATTTTTTTAAAGGAAAAGCATCAAATTTTTACAAATTGAATATAGTGTAAAGGAAGGCTCTATTTGACTTATGTGCTAGGACTGACATTATCAAACCTGCCGACAAAGTTGGTAAAACTGTGATATTAAGTGCTGATCAGTATTATAAGTTGATGTTTGATTTCTTGCATCTTGATAATACATTTAAATGTATAAATAGTTCTGAGTTGAATCAGATGATTTATAGGATTAAGACTGAATTATATGATTATTTAATGCAAGCAACTTTTACTCCTGAACAATATAACTATTTTTATATTGAACACCCAATTTGCCCTATGATTTATGGCCTACCTAAAATACATGAGTTTGTTGCATCCCCGATGAGACCCATTGTATCAGAAGGTCAGTGGGCCACCACGGCTATCTCAAAATATTTGGATCAGCAATCGAAGCCATTATTGAAACACAGTAAGGCTTTTATTAAGGACACCTGTGATTTCTTGGAATCTTTAGGGGAGTTTATGGCTGGTAAAGATATGACTGATGTTCTTTTTGCAACCATGGATATAAAGTCTTTATTTATTGTCATTCCAAATATAGTAGGAATTGATTATGTTAGAGACTTTTTAGTTATGCAGAGTAGCTTCATAGGTAGGCACTAGACTATCAGCCCTGGGGCCTATACAAGCCCAGCCAAAAAGGCACTCTGGCTTTTGCCACCCAAGAAAATTATTTTCCTGTGCCACTGTCGAGCAGAGCCACAGAGGTGACCCCCAGGGTGAATTTCCTATTTCCCATCCAGTCATCAAGAGTTTTCTTGAAGAGTGCTAATGAGGAGCTTTGTTTGATATAGATAGGTAGTTTATTCCAGAGTATGGGAAGTCTCTGGGACAGGAATCTATCCCTCCGGCATGTTCTGTTTAATGTGGTGACAAGATTTAGGTCCCTAGAGTGTGTAGCTCAGAGGGATTGGGATTTCTTTAAGTGGAGCATGTCCAGCAGCTCTGGGTTTGACATAGCTTTGTATGTTAGGCTGAGATCACCTCTGAGTAGGCGATATGCGATGGAGTAAAGCTGGAGTTTTTTGAGACGGTCTGCGTAGGGCATCTGTTTGAGGCCAGTAATCTTCTTTGTGAAGTATTTATGTGGCCTTTCTAGTTGTTGTAGATGTCTTGTGAGGTACATACCTAAAGGGGCATTGTACTCTATAATGGGTCTAATGAGTGATGAGTAGAGGGGAACAATGACCTCTTTTTTTCTTGATTAGAAACCTTTTGTGATGAGGTGTGCCACATAGAAGGATTTCCTGACTACTGTGATGATGTGATTATCTAAGGAGAGACTACTGTCCACCTGTGTCCCAAGGTCTCTTATCACACTTTCGGTGTTAAGTATACTACCGCCTATGTTGTAGTTCATGGGTACAGAGTTTTTACCAAAGGGGATGACAATGCACTTTTTGGCATTGAGCTTGAAGCCATGGCTTTGACACCAGGCATCTGTCTCAGTGAGGCCCTTTTGTAGGATATCCACATCGTTAGGAGTTTCAATTATGGCTCCTAGTTTGCAGTCATCTGTGAACTTCGTTAGCCAAAGACCTTCTGTGTTAGCCTGTACTTCGGAGAAGTAGATACCAAACAGGAGAGGATCCAGGACTGAACCCTGTGGTACTCCACTTGTCACTGGTCTGAAGTCGGATTTGGAGTCTGCTACTTTCACAGTGTGGGTTCTGTCAGTGAGCCAGTTGGCAACCCATCTTGTGACATAGGGATTTATACCTAGTTTAGTGAGTTTATCTATAATTCCAGAGATGGGGATGGTGTCGAAAGCCTTGGCAAGATCTAGATAGGCTATGTGAACCACCTTACCCTTGTCTACGTCTTTGGTGACTGCTTCAAAGAGGTCTATCAGGTTTAGGAGACATAATCTGCCATTTACAAACCCGAACTGGGTGGGATCCAGAGTTTGGAGATTACCAATGTCTTTGTTTATAAGTTCCATGATGATATGTTCCATGGCCTTGCAGACCAGGCTCGTCAGGCTAATGGGGCGGTAGTTCCTGGGGTCCGTGGTGGCTCCCCCCTTGTGGAGTGGGATAACCGTTGCTGTGCGCCATTCAGCAGGCACAAAGCCTGAGGTGAGGCTATGATTGAACTTAGGTACTTAGGTGAGGTGCCAGTTCGTTCTGTAGTTCGTGTAGAACACAGCCTAGGATGTTGTCTGGTCCCATGGATGCTGTGTTCTTGGCTTTGGAGAGTGTGGTTTTTACCTGTGCAGCTGTGATTACAGGAACTTTGCATTCTTCCGGTATAGAGATGGGCTCTTTAGGGGGTGAGAGGGGGATAAAGTTAGCACTGAACCTATCTGCCAGGATGTTGGCAATATCAGTTGGGTCTGTATATTTAGTGCCATTGTGCTGTAACTCAGAGCAGATCTGAGTGTTGCCATTGAGATTCTTGACATAGCTATAGAATGCTTTGTGGTTGTCTTTAGAATCAGTGGTGATTTTGTTTTCGTGACTAGCTTTGGAAGATTTTATCAGAGATCGCAGCTTCTTACTGAGGCTGACCAGGGAGCTCCTCCACTCGTGGGATTTTACTCTCTTTTGCACGAGTTTCTTCCTTCTGTTGTACAGTTTGTTTATGGCAGGGGACCACCAAATTGGCTTCCTTTTTTTGGAGGATAGCGTCTTGGTTCTGTTTGGGATAGCACGATCCATGCACTCATGTAAGTGCTTATAAAGTGCAATTGTGTAGGATTCAGTAGTAGTAACTATATTGTCCATCTGCATGGGTGTCATGAAGTTCACCACTTCTGTCTTAAGAAGCATGAAGTTGGCTTTGGAGAAATTTTTTTACATGGTTTCCTTAATGGAGGGTGGAGGCAGGATGTGGATATCTAGGGTAATTAGCTTATGGTCGGAGCGGACCAATGAGGCATTGACTTCAGTTGTGGAACAACAGTTGCTCATATTGGTAATGACTAGATCCAGGATATTGTTGCTCCTGGTGGGGGTGTGGATAAGTTGATCCAGGGCATTGGAGTTTATGAATTCCAGAAAGTGTTGTGTGAAGGAGTTGGTACATGACTAGTTTTCCCAGTTAATGGTGGGGTAGTTGAAATCGCCCATTATTAGGGTGTTTGGTTGAATCCTAATATTTTCCAGTACATCAAGAAAAGAGGAGTGGGAATCCTGGGGCATGGTGGGTGATCTGTAGCAAGCTACAATTTGGATTGCAGTTTTTCCCAGAGTTAGTTGCACTTGGATAACCTCGGCTGCATTATGCTGAGCAACTAGCCTGGAGGTGTGGATATCCTTAATGAATATGGACACACCTCCGCCTTTGGTGTTCCAGTCCAGGTTACATGGCCGAAAAGTGTGGTATGAGTTATAGCCTGGTAGTGCAGGGGTGCTCTCTGGAGCCTTGAACCAGGTCTCAGTCACTGCACAGATATCGATGTTCTCCATTTTAAGGAGTGCCTCGAGTGAGTGCATTTTGAGATTTAGACTTCTAGCATTGAGTAGCATCACCCTCAGTTTTTCCTTGCCTGTTCCTGTTATGGTGGTGAATTTATCATTTGAACCTTGCCTAAAAAAGGCACTATAGGGGTGGCAAGAACCTTAGCCAGTATCCGGAATCCCAGGGGTGACAGGTGCAAGCCATCTCTGGCAAAGCATCGTGGTCTGTCGACCATGTCATCCCAGGCAGACAGACACTGGATCCCTTTAGAATGGCAACATAAGCTTAGCCAATTGTTGAAGCCAATCATTTTGTCCTTGTACTGCGGCATCATTCTGGGTGATGGCAGAATGCTACTCAGGGCTAGGGTCATACCTGCCTGGGCTACAAGATCGGAGAGCTCACAGCTAGTAAAATATCATTGGTATGTTCCCTTCTCAAATTAGTCCTTAATAATAATATCTTTACGTTTAATGGTGAAATATATCACCAAATATTAGGAGTAGCCATGGGCACACCAGTAGCTAATAGCTATGCTAATATTGTACTGGCTAGATGGGAAGAGCTTAATATGTTTGACTCTCGGACAGATGGGTATTATAACACTGAGTTAATTTTCTACAAACGCTTTGTAGATGATGTCATGTTGTTATAGAAAGGGACTAAAAGCACACTCAAGTAATTTGTAGAACATTTACAACAGAGCACTGATTTTCTTAAATTTGAGATGTGTTGTCTCCACATGATATTACCTTTCTAGATGTGAAGATATGTAATATAGATGGCAATTTTCACATTTCTGTATATAGAAAGGAGGTGCAGACAACTAGATATTTTCACAACTCGATTATGCACCCAAACCATGTCTATAAGGGTGTGGTAAAGAGCCAATTTTTAAGAGCTAGTAGACTCAACACCACAGAAGAAGGTTTTCTGGAAGAAATTGATACCATGACACATGATTTTGTAGCCAGAGGATATAATAGGAATTTGATAGCCAGTAATGCTGAACTTGCTAACTCTGAATGTGAGAATATAGGTAAACCTTATTTATACAGGAACAATAATACAGTCTTTAACACTAATGTAATACAGACTACTGACACACTGAGATTAGGTTATGTTATGAAATATAATAGCCATTCATAGCACATTCAAGCTATAATCAGGAGAAATTGGGCTATTCTGAACTCTGATAATAGCATTAAGAAAATAGTGGGAATTAAAACCAATTTTATTTTTTAGAAGGAAAAGAATTTGAAACAGCTTCTCTGTTATAAAAACTTTAAAACACAGAATGAAGGACTTTAGGTAGCTGCTAAGAACAGTCCCTTGTTATACCTGTTTTTATTGTAAATATATTAACATGGAGGTAGATTTCATACACCGTATTACGCACATGAAATTTATGTTTAAAACTTTTGGTTCTTGTAACAGTGAAAATATAGTTTACTTAGCTAATTGTGAAAAATGCCCATGTTTTTACACAGGCAAAACAAATTGCAAGTTTAAAGAAAGAATAACATCGCACCTATCAGAGATATGTAGAGGAGTTGAGACCAATGCACTAAGTAAACATGTTATAGAAGAGGGTAATGACAATGTATTTAAGTTTAGGATTTTGCAAAGGGTGTTTAAGAACAAGAGGGGAGGAGATAGAGTTAACTTGACAGAGAGAGCTGAATATAAGTGGATAAACTTCTTTAGGGCAGATGAATTCCCAGGTTTGAATAAAGTGAATAGTATAAAACCTATCTTAAAGTTGAAGCAGTCATATGTTAGTTAAGCTTTTATGCATATTTATATATTTTTTATATACTTCTGTATATGTTTTATATACATCTGTATATAGCTTTTGTTTTTATGATCCTTTGCAATGGAGCATTGTTTTCTAATGATCTTCTTAATGAGGTAATTGGATATGTTCTTTGATTGGCTGGTGTTGGATATTTATTGTGTGGTTTTATGAAGTGTTTTTATTCTTGAAAAAGAGCTTTGACTCAAAAGCTTGGATTATAATAAACCTGTTTTGTCTGTGGATGGTCGTGCTTTGACTTACTTTGTTGCTGCCATGGAGTTAGAACAGTGAAAAGCTGTGTGGGTGGTTTGGGAAATTAGTCTCACAGCAGCAGCAGTAACAGATCAGTGGCAGCTTCAAAGATTAAATCTCATCTTAAATAGTAACTGCTGCTTGTCAGCTTTTTCCAAAGATCACGTAGACTTAATGTCTTTGCAGTTGGAGCACAGAACAAAAAAGAAATATTTCCTAAATTACTCAGAGCAATTTCAAGAATACACTCCAAACCAGGAAAATAAGAAAAACTAACCAAAAGACAAGATTCAGGACGATGGATCCTCTTTATTGAAACACACTTTAGCACTTTCATCAATGGTATAAATGACTTCTTCAGAATCCTGGAATCCTTACTGAAGAAGTCATTTATACCATTGACAAAAGCGCTAAAGTGTGTTTCAATAAAGAGGATCCATCGTCCTGCATCTTGTCTTTTGGTTCATTGTTCTAATTTTACTCGGAGCAATTACTTTTGACACTAAAGAAATAAACAGATCAATCAATCAATAAATAAATAAATAAATAACACAAATGTAAAGTGAAACGCATTTCAATAAATAAGAGCAAAAGAATAGAAACTGCAAATTTCATATCCTAAATGAAGAATTCCAAAGTAGCCACAAGTCAGTGTCAGCTTCAAAAGTTACAAAAATGTTTTTGTAAGATGGGAGCAAAAAAAGACAGGAGTAACTGAGTAAAGATCCCTGCATAGTACATGAGCTACCTCTGGAGGTGCATGTAGCGGCTGGTCAACAGTAAAATGAATAATCGAGTGATCAGACCTGATTATTAGTTCACCATGTTATTTACAACTATGCCTAGCTGAAAAATCAGATCAGCATTATGGCCATGGATATGGATTATATTGGACACTTTGTGAATAAATCCAAAACCTTTTATGATGCAAAGTAATTTCCTCACAAAGCCACTGATAAGTCATTAGTTTGAGTACTGAAGAATCACCCTACAAGGATGAGAAAATCAGTGAAAATCTCCAGGAATATTGTCAGACACTTGGGCTGGCAGTAGATGAGGAGACACTAATGGTTTGCTGCAGTACCTAGGCCATACTCAAATGAATAGATCCTGCCAGTTTTCATATGACTTCATCTCAAGAGTGGGCAATGGATAATAGCTACACTACCACTGCTTCAGTCAGGTTCTGATCAGCTGAGAATCTAGGAGGAACTAAGGAACTAATGCATCAAATATAAGGTCATGTTTGCATCCAACCATGTCTTAACTGCTTGTTTATTATTGTTCACACATTCTGCTCTGGTTAATAAAATATGCATGATCTGTAGATAAAACTAAAGGGACTAAAAACTTTTTCACTGCTTATATTTTACCATCCATCTCCACAAACAAGAGTTTCCAGTTTTTTTAGTTTCTGTATTATCTTTTGTTCAGTCTCTTCCCACATATCCATTGCCACCATAACAGAAGCCTTTTTATCCATACTCCTAAGCACTTTATCTTATTGTATCCTCCTAAGTAGGAACCAAAAAATAAAACCAAAGGAAATCAAGCTGCTTTAATAAAATCCAAGGACAATTCCACAGTAAATAATTCCAGTAAGTGCTTCCATCTGTAATAAGACTTCTTCAGGCTGGAAGTTAACATTCAAAAGTACACATTTAAATACTTTAAAAACCACATGACCACATACTTAGTGTTTTAACCCTTTGCGTTTCAGATACATAATAAAATTTTCGCTATTGTTCAGACCGGGGGAGGGGGTAGCAAGCATTGAGTCTAACCTGCCAACTATATTCCAGCCACCCCAAGTCATCTTCTGGATTAAATGAATTTTCTACATTTTTAAACTGTCCACTGCAAGGAATTTAAAGTTAACTTTGCATGAACCATGCTTGTAATGCTTCCCCAGGGCATTCCTTTTATCCCCAATAGAAACTGCATATTTATGTTCATATATTGTTTTGTACAATTCTCTTGTAGTTCTTCCTACATAAAAAGATTTACATTCTAAGCAAAAGGTGACATAAATTACATACTTAGATTTGCATGAAAAGACCCCATTGACAGTTATGTTAACATTATTCAAAGTGCATTCTGTTTTTCCTGTGAACAAATAATTACACATATTACAGTTGTAACACTTAACCATTCCATTTCTGTCTGACCTGACTTTAGGCATGCATACTTTGAAAGAAGTTTTTGAAACGTTTCCCTCTTTTTTGGGTAAAGAGAGGCTTATGCCCTATAGTTTCTAGTAACTCAATTTGTCTCCCATACAATTTCCAATTAATTGTTATTTATTTTATTCTTCCTGAGTCCAAACTATTTACAATAGGCATTCTCACTTTATTTTCATTTTTCTTTTCTGTTTCTTGTACCTCTCTGTGTTGTAACTTTAGTTCTAATATCTGTGACTAATGTTTTTGGATAACCTCTTTGATAAAGTTTGTCACAAAAATTGTCATTTTCTATACCAAAATCTTCTTCCCTTTTTGTCAGGTCACTAATCCTTAACAACTGCCCTTTTACTATATATTTTTTTGGTCTTTTGGGGGTGCATGCTATTGTAATGTAAGTACGTATTATTTTGAACTTCTTTTTTAAACATTTTTGTTCCTAATTTGCTCTTGTCTTTAAGGACAGTTGCATCCAAGAAATTTATTGTTGTTAAATTAAATTGGCAGGTAAATTCCAAAAAAGTACACACACTGTTGATGTATGTCTTAAATTCACATAAGACCTCTTCCGTTCCTCTCCAAAATAAGAAAACATCATCAATAAAATGATACAATGCCACAATATTATTTTGTTACTTACTATGCAATATATGAGTGGTTTCCCACCCATACATATACAGATTGGCATAGCTGGAGACCATTGCTGTCCCCATTTCCACTCCATTTGTTGATGAAAAAAATCACTATTAAATGAGAAGAAATTATAATTAAGAATAACATCAAGAAGTTCCATTAATAGTCCTACAGTATTGTCAGAATATAACTTAGATTTAATTAATTCAAGCCCCACTGTCTCCATGCCTTCATTATTAGGTATTGCTGTATACAATGATTTTATATTCATGGTTACCAGTAAGTCACTTTCTTCCACATATATTTCTTTGATTTTTCCAAAAAAAATCAGAAGTGTCTCTGATGTATGTACTATTGTTAACCACTACCCTCTGTAAGTGTTTGTCTACATAGATAGCCCCACTGTCTCCATGCCTTCATCATTAGGTATTGCTGTATACAATGATTTTATATCCATGGTTACCAGTAAGTCACTTTCTTCCACATATATTTCTTTGATTTTTCCAAAAAAAATCAGAAGTGTCTCTGATGTATGTACTGTTGTTAACCACTACCCTCTGTAAGTGTTTGTCTACATAGATAGCCATACTTTCTGTTTTACTATATAGACCAGACACTATAGGTCTTAAAGGGTGTCATTTAGCTCTTTATGGATTTTTGGAATTCCAAAGATCCTACTTATTTTTGGATTCTCAATAGTAAAGTATTTTTAGTACCCTGAGTAATTCTGGCTATATAAAACCATTCTTCTACTAAGGAATCAATAAATGAATAAGCTTTCTTAATTTCTTGAATGGCACTTTCTTATAAAAATTCACATCAGTCAATATGTAATACATTTTGTTTTCATACATTGTTTTGTCTAGAACAACTATTGCTCCCTCTCTATCAGCTTTAAACACTAATAACTCATCATTTTTAATAAAATCAAAAAACAAATTGTTTTCTCTACTAGACATGTTATAGTAATTATAGATAGATTATTTTTCAAGAGCTTCAATAAATTGCAATTCACAACTATTCAGGAACATTTCCAACTTTTTTCTTAAGGGTGGATTAAATGTGCTAGGTTTACAGAAATGTTCTGTCTGTGTTTCAGTAGCTTTAAAAAAAGAACTTAAAAGTTTAACTATCTTACATAGTCTCTAATACTATTAAGCACTTCCATTTTTTCTGCTCTTCTGGCAAGCACAAAGTTCCAACCTTTACTTAAAATACAGCATTCTTCTTGGGAAAGTTCATAACTAGATAAATTCACTATTTTAAAAGAAACTAATAATGTTTTCCATCTTTTGTTGTTCTTCTTTCAGTTTTTTGGCTGTCTTCCATTGTTTATATATCCCTTATTCAATGAATAAGCAGTCTCTTGAGCCCATGTCTTTTTTCCACCTTTATTTTGCTGATAAACACACACAGTCTGGATGGAAACCAGTCTAACTGCTGTTTCTTGTGAATTATTGCTATTTTCTCCACTTATTTTTGTCATAGCAGTATTTTTATTTTTTATTTTGATTTTATGAGCGTCAGAGGCACATGATAGTGTCTCCTCTTGGTTCCGTTATTTATACAACAAACGCTCTGATCTCCTAACTTCATTTGCTTCACTACTGCCATTTTCCACATCTAGTTGCTCCTGCCTGCCCCAACCTCATTATGAAGTAAAAGGCTGTATGCAGAAGCCACACCTCCTTCATAGTTAGCACAATCTCTCTCTCATACTTTTTAGTTTTCCTTTTGCACAAAGCTTCATTAAGTTTAATTAAACAATCTTGTATGGCACACATCTTTGTTTCAAAATTGTCAAATGAAGTAGTCTGCTTAAGTTTGTTAAAATCAGAGCAGATTTTTTCATTTGAAATAATTATATTGTTTCTGTTTAAAGAGACAAGAGGCTCCATATATTGCAAACCAGCTTTCTGATTAATATCTAGCCATTTATCAATAAATTCTTTGGTATAATCATTTCCAGCAGATAATTTTGTCACCCTCAAACCCTTTGGTACTATTTGAGTTCTAAGACTGTTTTCAAAATAAATATTGCCCCATTGAAGCAATTTGAGCTTACTTAAGTCTATTTCTAATTGCAAAAAAGCATCTGTCAAATTAAAGTTATGAACCTCATTTCTGCTGTTTTCTTTATTCTGGAATGAATTCAAGGGTGGTGCCAGACAACCTAAAAGTATTTCATCGCTCCTGTTGCTCTCAGCACTCATAGTACTTTGTCTTACAATAGATGTACTTGCTGTCCCTTCTTGATTTAAAATGAAGGAACCATTTGGAATGTCATTTAAAACACACCCAGCAGACAGTGACATAAAGCCAGATCCAGAAGCAATAGCTTGATTTGCCTTATTACTGAACTCAAAGTCAAAGTAGTAATCAAACAGTAAGCTAAAAGCTGGTTAAGACTGAAGTCCAAAACCAAAAAACAAAACCAAAGGAAATCAAGCTGCTTTAATAAAATCCAAGGACAATTCCACAATAAATAATTCCAGTAAGTGCTTCCATCTGTAATAAGACTTCTTCAGACTGGAAGTTAACATTCAAAAGCACACATTTAAATACTTTAAAAATCACATGACCACATACTTAGTGTTTTAACCCTTTGCGTTTCAGATACATAATACAATCTTCTCTATTGTTCAGACCAGGGGGGTAGCAAGCTTTGAGTCCAACCTGCAAACTATATTCCAGCCACCCCAAGTCATCTTCTGGATTAAATGAATTTTCTACATTTTTTAAACTGTCCACTACAAGGAATTTCAAAGTTAACTTTGCATGAACCATGTTTATAATGCTTCCCCAGGGCATTCCTTTCATCCCCAATAGAAACTGCATATTTATGTTCATATATTGTTTTGTACAATTCTCTTGTAGATCTTCCTACATAAAAAGATTTACATTCTAAGCAAAAAGTGACATAAATTACATACTTAGATTTGCATGAAAAGACCCCATTGACAGTTATGTTAACATTATTCAAAGTGCATTCTGTTTTTTTTCCATTAACAAATAATTACACATATCCTCCTAAGTAGGTTATTGCTTAACCATTCATGTGTGGCTACATAATTTACCGCTATAATCTTTCTTTTGTCTTCATCCATTTTATACCCGAAAAAGACTTGAAACTATTATGAAATGTTCCACAACAATGAGATGTCCTTTTCTGCATTTATCAAGTACAAATAATATAATTTGCAAATAAAGCCAATTTTTATTGATTACCATACCAATTATATCCCTGAATTTCTAAGTTCCTTATTTTCTTTGTCAGTATTTCTAAATATAAAGCAAATAATAAAGGAGAAAGGGGACACCCCTGCCGGATTTCTCTTTTCAGACACAACTTATTAGAGAGGGACCCTCCAACTTTAATTCTTGCCTCTGATCCTTCATATAGCCTCCTAATTAATCTTAGTATTGTATCTGGGGATGCAAATGCTTTCATTGCCCTATTCAGAAAATCACACCTTACTTTGTTGAATGCTTCTTCTGCATCAATACCCATCAACAACAGCAGTATTTTCTTACATTCTGCTTTCCTCTGGATCATCATTGTTCTATTAAAATTGTCAAATGTTTGCATTCCCTCCACAAAACTAAACTGATACATATATATCAATGTTGGTAATACATTTGCCATTCTTCTAGCTAGTATAGACATATATACTTTATAATCATGATTTAAAATTGAAATGGGTCGATATGAAGCTGGGTCTGAGGGGTCTTTTTCATCTTTAGGTATTACAGCCTCTACAGCTTTCTTCCAAGATATTAATGCTTCCCTCCTTTTAAAATACTGTTAATCAAAACCTTCCAGATCTTTATCACTTTATTCTTTCCTAACTTGCAATCTTCCACATAAATACTGGGCCGGATTCACGATGGTTTGCACGGAGTCTAAGAGTAGAGTAAGACTCCATGCAGCCATCATGTCCGATGAGTGATTCAGGAACAGCCTGCAGGGGCATGCAAGAGAGCTCCTAAAACGGCTCTTACACGGACAGGGTTGGGATATGCAAATTACCTCAATTGCAGATGAAAGGCATGCAAATGAGGTAGATTTGCGATTCAGGAAACCCGAACCTGTCCGAGTAAGAGCAGTGTTATTTCCAGAAATGTACTCAGTTGACAACTGAGTACCGTTCTGCAAATAACAAAACGGAGCCGTGACAGCTCCAAATAAAGGTTACATCCAGTGCAGGAAACATGCCAATGGCCAAATATATGGCCATTGGCAATGTTTCCTGATGCAATATGAAAAAAATATATATTTTTTTCTCCGATTTCCGATGTTTAAGCATAGCACAGCACCGCGCAAACGGGCTGTGCTCTAAAAAACAGAAAACTAAAAATTAAAACCCACAAATGTGGATCTTATAAATTGTTAATATACAATGCAAGGGAATGGCAGGCTGAAGACAACATGGCCACCGAGTAGAGGTTGCTAAGGGGGGAAGCTCAGTCTAAGAGATGTAACCAAGCATTAGTAGGCAATCCTATGCAAAGGAGGGTTAGGATAGTGAATCGCAAGTTTACATAGCAAATGAGTACAGTCAGTGGAGTGTAGGAGTAGGATAAGGGAAGTAACAGAGTAGAAGATAGGTGACATCATGAGTGGGGTATGTATGAAAGAAGTGAAGCTCATTGGAGCAGAGTGGCATGTGTCAGCTGTCATTTATACACCATGGAAAGAGGTGTGTCAACAGGTAGGCTAGGTAAAGGCAAGAAATGGAAGGTGTATGCCGTGGATAACACCAAAGTTTCTTGCTGAGCGGGTATGCGTGTGTGTGCGCACGCCTGTAAACCTGAGTAAGACAGAGTGCACACGTGTAAGCGTGAATGCGCACGGTTAAGCCGGAGTAAGCATGTATAAGGCTGTTTAAAGAGTTGTAAGCGTGTTTGCGCTGGTGCGTGCGTGTTTTAACCCGAATCAGCAAGTTTTAGTCCGTGTAAACATGTGTGCGCGTGTGTGGGCTGCTGTGAGTGTGTTTGCACTTGTTTGCACGGCGCTGCCCCCCCGAGGAAACAGAAAGGAAAAAGGAAGCACAACAAATAGTAGGAAGCTACCAGGGAGTACTAGCAGAGCTAGCAGGTGAAAACAATCAGAATCAGGCAATTACACAGGCAGTACACTAGCCCAGCCCAGCCTAGCACTTAAAACTCTGCAGACAACAGTCCATTATGTTTCTCACAACAGACACTGCTGTAAGGTAATAGAAGTGAAAACTGAAAAAGCTTTACTGAGACAAAGAAATGTTAGGGGCTGCCATTGCTGTTATAAGACGACATATGCAACATGCTGGGGGTGGTGACAATGGAAATGCTGCTGGACAACCCACAGTGAGGAGACGGAGAAGAGTGTACATGCCCAGGGTAACCTACCAGGGGCTACATGAGCTGGAGATAGTGGAGCGCTATAGAGTGGACAGAGACCTCCTGCAGCAAATTGTTGAGCTGTGCAGGCCACGCCACACACACAGAACCAACAGAGGGGAACCCAACCCAGTGGAAACCAAGGTATGTGTTGGCCTAAGAATATTAACAGCAGGTACCTTCCAGAGACCAACCGGTGATATGATGGGGATATCACAGGCATCAGCATCCAGGGTACTGCACCAGTTCCTGGATGCCATGTCAGCACGTCGGTGATCATGTATATTTCTCCAATTCCCGTGAGGTATTGGCCAGCAATATGCATCTCTTCCAGCAAATAGCGGAATACCCTGAGGTAGTGGGTGCAATAGACTGCACGCACATATGCATCAAAGCACCAGCCGGTGAGCGGGGTAGGGTCTACTTCAACCGCAAGGGCTTCCCCTCCATCAACTGCCAGGTTGTGTGTGATGCCCAGGGCATAATACTGAATGTGTGTGCTGGCTGCCCTGGAAGCTACCATGGTTCCCATATCTGGCATCTGACGCAGCTGTACCAGACATTTGCCAATGGGGACATCCGCTTGGTCACCTAGTGGAGGATGCTGGCTATGCACTGGAGCCGTGGCTGATGACACCTATCAGAAATGCACACACACCTGAACAGGAACGCCATAATGAGGCACACGCACAAACATGTAATGTAATCGAGCTTGTGTTTGGGCTGCTCAAGTCATGGTTCCAGTGCCTGGAAACATCTGGTGGAGCCTTGCAGTACTCACCAACTACATGTACCCAAATTGTCATGATATGTGCTATGCTACATAATATGATCCTGCGAAAACAGCTGCAGCAGGACCAGCATAGGCCTGGGACAAACAGCCCCCCACCATTGCCAAGGCCATCACAGGCAGAGCGTGACTCGGAGGAGGATCAACCTGAGCCTGCCCCAGTAGGCAGAAGGAGGCGTGCCCAGTATGCTTTGGCCTTGGCAAAGAGGCAACGCATAGCACATACACTGGCTCAGTAGGAACTCTGGAAATGATACCTCTCTCTGACTTGCACATATAGTAAAAGGGATGCCTAAGTTGACACTACCTGCTTTCAAACATGTACAGGGAGTGTAGTATGTGCATCTGACATAGGCAGCCCTGCAGCACCACCTGAGGCATGATTGCCATGTGTTAAGCAATATAAAGCAGTGCTAAACAGCATGTACCACCATGTAGTATATGCAAACAAAATCGCACACACCAACTAGCACAACTGTGGTCAATGTTGAGTAATATTGGGCAATGTCCAGCAATGTTGGTGAGTATTGAGCAATGTTGGACAAGCCTGGTCTAAGTAGGGCATAGCCGAACAAAAGCCAACATGCTCATATTTGCTTAACTGGCCCTTAAGCAGTCTGGTCTGCTCAGTATGAAAATATAAAGCAGTGATGGGCCTCGAACCCAGGATACTGTGCACTATAGTTAAAGTACTGAACCACTAAACCATGACAGTATTGCAGTGTTCAACCTTTATGAAGGAATGTTGATAAGTCTATGCAAAGTATCTCATGGAAACCCTGCAGGCACAGCATAATCCCTGTCAAGTTATGACACAAAGGTGAGTCCTGCAGTAAAAACAGAACCTGACTTCCAACACACACAGTATAAATGTTAATATTAGTCATGTTCACACACATCAACAAATGTAGTGGACCTCAGATAGCAACATACTGAAAGGTCACACTTGGCATACTCACACACTCGAATAAATGAGACAAATGTCAGACAAGAAAACACGGAAAGCCTGAACTGGGCATGCTCACACACTTAGGCCATGTCTGAGTACAGCAGTGGGTCACACATAACTGGCAGTTGCATGTGCTAACCCAGGAACCTCTCACTATCCAGCAATCTGCCCTGTGCACACAGTTATATGACAACAGACACATATATAATATAGTGGAACCCTGTCATAATCAAATATGTTCCGCAGATACCTAAGTTGTTCATAGAAACTGGTAAAGCAAAGACGATAAAGACCTGCAAACAGTATCAGCAATAAACATTGTGCATCCTGAACATTAGCATAGGTTCAGAGGTCGATATTAGGCTATCTGCCCTAGGGCATGTACAAGCCAAGCCAGAGTGTGTTTGTCATTCGCAACCCTGTCAGATTACTACACTGTGCATGTGAATAGTAGGTCACACAAAATAGCCCATGTACGTTTAAGCTAGTGTGCCTCTGTCTAGCAGGGACACAGAAGATATCCCAGGGGTAAACATACGATCACCCATAAAGTCATCAAGATGTCTCCTGTAGGTGGTCAGTGGGTGGCTCTGCCTATGTGAAACTGGGATTACAATCTGGAGTGAGTGGAGCCTCTGGGATAAGAATCTGTCCCTCCAGCATGTCCTATTAACATCTGTGCTGAGGTATATGTCCCTGGAGTGTGTAGCTCCAAGGGAGTTGGATATCCTGAGGTGGAGCATGTCCAGTAATTCTGGGTTGGGTATATCTGTAAACAACAGGCACACATCATATCCGAGTAGGTGGTAAGCGACTGAGTAGAGCTGGAGTTACTGCATCTGAACTGTGCAGGGCATCCGTGTGAGTCCCTAGATCTGCTTGGTGAGGAACTTCTGTGGCCAGTACAGTTGCTGCATGTGCTGGTAAGGTACACCCCAAATGTGGCATTGTAACCAAGCATGGTTGTGATGCGCATAGGGGCACAATGAACTCACTCGATCTAGATGTGAAACCATATGGGATAAGGTGGCCTTTATAGAAGGTCTGTCCAACCACTTTGGCAACATGATTGTCAAAGGCGACAGTACGAACAAGTTATGTCCCCAAACCCCTAACAACTCCTACCATATGTAATGGAGTACTACCTATGTGGTAATGTGTGGGCATGTTGTTATTCCCAAAGGGGATGACTATGCAGCTAATGGCATTTAGCTGTAGGCCATGGCTCAGGCACCAGTCATCCATCTCTGTGAGACCCTGTTTGAGTATGCATGTGGCAGCTGGAGAGTTGATTATGGCACCTAGTTTGCAGTCAAGTGCGAACATGGTCAGCCATATTCCCCCTGTGGTAGCCTGTACATCAGACAAATATATACTGAACAAGAGAGGTCCCAGGACTGAGCCGTGTGGGATACCACATGTAACTGGTGTATAGTAAGACATGTCACCTGCAATTCTGACCATGTGGGTGCTATCCCTGATCCAGGTAGCAATCCATCCTGTGAGATATGTGTCCATATCGACGCTGGTGAGCCTATGCATAATGGCCCAGTGGGTTATTGTGTTGAAGGGTTTTGCAAGGTTCAGGTAGGCTGTGTGGACAACTGTCCCTATGTCACTGTACCTGTTAACCGTTTAAAGAATACAAACAGGCTCAAGAGGCAAGATCTGCCCACAACAACGCTGAAATGTGTAGGACACAGTGTCTGTAGGTTCCCGATGTCTATGTGTATGAGTCCCATGACAATACGCTCCATAGCTTTGCAGAACAGGCTAGTTAGGCTTATAGGGCAATATTGTCTGTGGTCCATTGTGGCACCAACTCTGTGGAGTGGGACCACTGTCGCTGTATGCCATTCCTTGTGTACATATCCTGTAGTAACTCCGATATTGAACAGTGATGTAATGTGAGGGTTACGTCTGTCATGAAGCTCATGTAAGATGCAGGCCAGGACACCATCTGGTCCCATTGATGCTGTGATGTACGCTTTGGGGAGGGCAGCACTCACCTGTTACTGTGTGATGTCAGGGAGGTTACACTCTGTTGGGATGGACAGTTGCTCCTTAGGGGGGATGGGAGGGGAGATATCTGCACTGAACTTGTTTGCCAGGATGTTGGCAATGCCAGTGGGTTCAGGGTAAGTTTAGTCAGTATGCAGTAACTCACAGCATATCAGTGAGTGTCCACCCAGGTTCCTGACATAACTGAAGAAGGCTGTGGGATAGTCCTACGTGTCTGGTGCAATTGTCTGGTAGAAGCGGCCCTTAGAAAAGTTCATGAGTGATCGTAGCTGTCTGCTAGTACAGATCACAGATGCCTTCTCCATCTGGGATTGTGCTCTATCATGTAGTAGCTTCCTCCTGAGATTGTACAGCTTATTAATGGCTGGGGTCTACCAGACAGGTCCCCTGCCATTGGAGGAGTGAGTCCTGTTGTTATTTGGGATAGCACAATCCATGCAATCCACTAGGTGTCCATAGAATGTGTATGTAAAGGATTCAGCAGTCTGAGCCGTATTTGCCACTATCTCAGGGTCTCTGAAGGATACCACCTTGCTTTGGTGAAGTGAGACGTTGGTGCATGAGAAGTTCACCAAGATTACCCAGGATGGGTGTGTGGAGGGTATATGGTATGTCCAGTGAGATACATGTATGTTCTGACCTTACCAATGAGGGGTATATCGCTGGTGCTGAACATAGAGTCCCCATGTTGGTGATGATCAGGTCCAGTATGTATTCCCCCTTGTGGCTGTGCTGACTGGTTGTGCCATAGCATATGAGTCTGCAAATTGTAGCGACTGTTGGGCGAGGGTGTTGGGGCTTGAGTAGTATCCCAGTCAATATTTGTGTATTTGAAGTCACCCAATATAATGGTGTTTGTGGAGACCTTCATATTCTCCATAGTTTCCATGAAAGCCAAGTGTGGTTCCTGAGTTTGGGAGGGTGGTCTGTAGCAGGCAACAAACTGAAAGGCAGTTTTGGACAATGGTAGTTGTATATGTATGGTTTGTGATGCTTTGTGCAGTGCTACTAACCCAGAGGTGTGTGTATCTGTGATGTATATGGATACTCCCCCTAGTTGTGATGTCTGTTCCAAGTCTTGTGGTCAGAAAGCATGGTACAAAACTTAACCTGGTAGTGCTGGTGTGCTTAAGTGAGCCTGAACCAGGCATCTGTTAGTGCACAGATATCGCTATCCTCCATACTGAGGAGAGTCCTGAGTGGCTGCAATATGAGGGTAACACATCTGGTGTTGAGCAGCATTACTCTTAGTTTCATTTAACCTGTAATGTCTATGGAGGTGGGTTTGTCTTTTGAGCCCTGCTTAAAAAAGGCACTATGGTGGTAGCAAGAGCCTTAGCTAGCATTTGAAAGTCCAAGGGTGACAGGTGCAAGCTGTCCATAGTGAAGCTATGTGGCATGTCGAGCATGTCACCACAGGCTGACAGACACTGTATCCCCTATGAATGACACCAATTTGTTAGCCAACTGTTAAACGTGATATATTTGTCTGTATATTGTGACATAATTGGTGGGTGTAAGATGCTAGACAAGGTCAGGGTCATACTGGCCTGGGCTACATGATCAGAGTGTTCCTCCATGTATCATGTCATGTGGTCCAGGGAGTAACATCTGAGGTTTTACTCACCAGCATGGACAATGATGGTGCCAGTCCTCTACTTGCTTTGGAGTGACCTGACTGCATGTGTTATGTGTCAGATCCTGGCACCCGACAGACAGCCCAAAGTGACTGTTCCCTTCTTTGGGCTGGTGAGTGATACGTCAGTATGTCTGACAATAAATGTCGCCTATTACAAGTGTATTAGGTGTGTTGTTTAGCCCAAAGGGCAGTGACTGTGTGGCACACTGACATTGTGAACTATGTGATATGTGGGTATTGTAGTGGGGTAGCAGTTGTGTGTGTGTCTGCTTTGGAGGTCTCTGCTGCTTAGGCAGAGTTTATTTACAGCATCCGAGTATGTCTATGTCTGATAATGTGGTTTGAGTGCTGTCGCTAGCAGATATGTGAGACTGGTATGTGGTGTGTGTGGTTACCTTCACCACCTGATAGACTGTGCCAGTCATGGGTCGAGAGAGTTCAGCACCCTGTATGTCTATATAGGTGCATCTCACACATATATCTGAGTTTGTCGGGAGGAGAAGAGGGTTGTCTGTGTACATAAGGCAGATGTGACATTGTGTCAACATCACAATATTCACCAGCTGGACTCACCAGCTGGACTGGAGAGTACACATGAAACCGACCCCTGGACATGCCAGGATATTATGATGACATACTCTGTAGCCTGATCACAAAGGATCAGTAGGGTGTTAACTGTGTAAAAGAGTATAACAGGGATTAGTGCACAGGTTCGTTGGTGTTTTGTAAAGAGTAGCTGAGAAGGAGTTCAGACTGAATCATGACACCTCCTTCAGCTATGTCATAAATAGCAATGTACACCCATATATGTCCTGAGTCAGGGCCAACTGTACCTGACTGACAATGCTGACATCCTGACAGACAGGCCCATATATACATACCCACCTCCCACTGATGATGGTCCATATCATCATACCAGGAGATATCACATGTAGAATGGATGAGCAGCTACCCCCAATGCCAAAAGCATGGCAGCAAGTGGGATACATTGATTCCCAATAAGTGTCATGCATAAACTACAGAACAAACAGATCCTGCACCTGAACAGTCAGCTGAGCCTCACCCCTTACACAGGATGTGGAACTATTGAATGTGTTACAGCAACATATGGCACTCCCCACAAGTGTTGGTGCACAACACACCATGGGAAGTCAAGTCCAGTACGCCTATGAAGTCTGATCTGCAAGGTCATGGAGTCCATCATGGTTGAAGTCATAAACAGAGCTATTGGAAGCTGACATACTCACAACCCTAACAACTGTGGTATGTTCATGTGCGGATCATGGTTCTCAAACATGCTAGACTGTTTGCAAGGCAGCCACCCAGGATATACATCACTGAACACAGCTACACATGTCTCACATAGACTTTGAATAGCCTTTTATCAACATCCCAGGCACATGTAGTATCCACAAAATCAACAAGCTGTGCAGAAATATGTGTTGACATATGAAGGAATGTCAATGTGTCCACAGATAGATCACACACGGTAAGGATTATGAGGTCCTGTTCAAGCTGTTGACACCTGCTGACCCACATGGACCATTCCTGGAATGGCATAAACAAAGTGTACACACATCACCATGTCCAGTCTGATGATGTCACCATCCTATAAATACAGCAGGAGAAGGGAAACCAGCCAGTAAAGCAAATAGTGTGCCGTGTTAATGTGTCTTTCTCTAGTATCATAACATAGTTAGGTAGGGATTTGAATCCTGCAAACGCTGACTGTCTGTGTGTGTGTGTGTGTGTGTGTGTGTGTGTGTATGTCTGTGTGCAGTTTCCTTTGAGAGGAGTGCCCTTTTTGGTGACTGGGAAAACTCACTAAAAGAGGCACATTCCTCTTTGGAAAGTCTGATGATGTCACCATCCTACAAATACAGCAGGAGAAGGGAAACCAGCCAGTAAAGCAAATAGCACGCCATGTTAATGTGTCTCTCTCTCTCTCTAGTATCATAACATAGTTAGGTAGGGGTTTGAATCCTGCAAACACTGACTGTGTGTGTGTGTGTGTGTGTGTGTGTGTGTGTGTGTGTGTGTGTGTGTGCGCAGTTTCCTTTGACAGGAGTGCCCTTTTTGGAGACTGGGAAAACTCACTAAAAGAGGTACATTCCTCTTTGGAAAGTCTGATGATGTCACCATCCTACAAATACAGACAGAGAAGGGAAACCAGCCAGTAAAGCTAATAGCGCGCTGTGTTAATGCATCTCTCACTAGCATCATAACATAGTTAGGTAGGGGTTTGAATCCTGCAAACACTGACAGTGTGTGTGTCACTGTTGGTCAATGTGGTGTGGGTTTTGGTTTTACTATGGTAGGACATATTATGATTAAAACAGTAAGTGCATTGCACACATCAGGTATCTGCTTGGCAAATATATATGTGTACGTCCCCTCAATCAGTACATAGGTGTGAAGCCTGCATATTACATGAATACATCTGTTTCCATTGACAGGTTGTGCTGCTGCTTCTCAGATCATAGGTCACATATGTATGTATGTGACAAGGCCGTCCACTGTTGTGATCTGTAGCCAAGATCATCTGTGCCACACACACCCATGACCGTTACTAAACAGTAGTGTGAGTGAGGGTATATGCCTGGGGTATATGTCAGACATGTTCATACACAACAATGACTGGCAATAATGGACAGTCTGTATAGGTGTACAACTGCCTTGTGGATATGCATTCAGGCCTCTAATGTCTTATGTGATACACTGAAGGAATCCACAATACCTATGGATATGTGGATACCAAGGGACACATGGCATAACACGAGGCTGTATGTACACATTGGTACCCAACATACATGTTGAGGTCTACCACTGGTGGTACTGATGGGATAGTATGTATAGTAAATGTGGATGGCTATGCCATAGCCGGCTTACTGCTATACAGCATGTATCAGACAACAGGTATCTGTCTGTATGATACCCTTGTGTAGGATATGCGTCCTATCCAGGGAATGCATTGTAGGCCCTATGCATGCATTTCCAGATGTGGATGGACACATCCCTAGTGTGTTTGCATGTACCTAAGGGGGCTATATGCCAAACAGGTGTGTTCCCAGGAATGGGTGGCGGTCAATACCACTGGTTAGTGTTAGAGTATAGTACCGGAAGGATCCAACTGTTACTGAGTTCCCTACAACTGTGTGTCATTTGTCAGGACATCATCCAATGATTGCTTATAGTCATGCTGTTGAGGTTGTGTATACTACCAGACCGCAAATCATTGACAGATATTAACAGTATCACCCACAGCATAGTGTCAACCCATGTCATACACACATGTGGACCCATGTTAGTACATAACTGTAGTAGAATGCATACTGGCCATTGAAAGTTACTATGAGATGTTAACAATGTGTACAAGAAGGTATGCCACACGTCCCATGTGTCCACCATGCACGTACATGCAGACAGTGCGCACCCACCATGTTCACAGATGTACACTTGCTAATCTGTACCGCACACATCACACACATACTGTCCACTCACTAACACATGCTGGCAACACATTACACTTCAGCCAAGTGGCACATGGATGGACAATACATACTCAGACCTAACAGTGGTGTAAACAATGCTACATTGACAATCAGAGCTTTGATGCATAATGCCTGCTCAGACATACCTACAAGGATGTCATTACACTTTCCTGTTGACAACTTGCTAATATTGCTACACTGCTATAATGTCACCCTGTGCATCAGCACCATGTTAGCCTGTTCCTGCATCAATGTTACAGATGACAGGAGGCGACACAGGTATCATCATATGCACAGGATGTGTTGTTGTTTGCCAGAGCCTCACAATGACCCATCCAATCGACATGTGTGTGTGTGTGTGTGTGTCTGTGTGTGTGTGTGCGGGACAACAGTACAGCATGGGCCAACGTTGATGTAATGTGTGTGTGTATGTGTGAGCCCTAGTTGTTTGGTTAATGTGTGTGTGTCTATATGCACACAGCTCCACCATGTGGCTGCCATATACGGTAGTTTGTGGGACAGCCACAGACTGTACCTGCTAGGCTGTACAGATCACTGTCTCTGGCCATGGACACAGTACCTGTGTCTGGCAGGGGTGCTACGGACAGTATCGGGTACCAACCCCGACTGGGTACTGTCATCAGAGGTAGAGGTATGACGACTGGACCCATGTCCCTGCTGGGACTGGCCAGAGCCATGAGCATGTGGTCTACTGGGACGGTCAGTGGACAGGCCAGCCCCAGCATGGCTGGGGCTGGTACTGCCACTACGGGAGTGGCTGTGAACTGTGGGCCATCCGCGACCACTGCCAGCTGTTGCTGTTGCTGGCATGCATCTGCGTTGACGTCACAACCATCCCACATGGTCCTGGCTCATGGAAGACATATTGTGGAGGGCGTCTACTGTCTCCCCCCAATGTCTATCAATGACCTCGGTGTAATTCCGGATGGCACCGGCAAGGTCACAGATGCTGTCATAGATAGCGGTGTAATGGGCCCTCTGCACCCTAAGTCCCTGTCTGGTGTACCGTTCCATACGTTCTTGAGCCTGCATTACAGCCCGGAACATACTCGACGTTGTAAGACCTGTGAGGGCGCATCTGCCAGGGGCAATACGACCAGCAGTGCTCCCCCGAGAACCCCTGGACCTCCGCCTATGTGGTACCATTCTAGGAATCTGGCTATGGCTGCTGTGAGGGGATGCAAGTGCCATGGGTACCACACTCTTCTGGTCAATGCCAACTGTATGCTGTCCCTCGCCTATGGCCATTGGTGATGAGGGATGTATTGACAGTATGAGTGTGCGCATAGATGGGGTTGAACGCTGTGTACTGTTGATTGGCGGACCAACGACAGACCCTGTCAAACCTTCCTGTGCCAGAATACATGTCTCATCATCACCACTATTCGTGGCAGTGGCTTCAGGTTCCCTGCTACTTTCAGCCACCCCTAACTCAGCACCTGTGAGAAGAAGACAGGAAACACACTTTACAGTCTGCACATGATGCATGCACACATGCACACATGAACACATGCACACATGCACACATATACACTCCTCACTATAGCACATACACACACACACACCAGCAATCCAACACATATTCTGTAGTGGGTGAAGGTGGGTGTCAGTATCACAAGGCAAACAGTCACCACACACGTCAGCATGTAGAATATGTGTTGCAGAAGACCATGCAGTGCAAGTATAGATGCCCCTATTTCATGACAGTGTACATGGCTTTGATGCAACTGTGTAGTTCAGTGATTGGCTACACCCTGGAACACAATGTGTACCTGGACACATTGCTGTGCAAGTATTATCAGCTCTGCAAAGCCCTGTGCACCATCACTCACAGGTATACATGCCATGGCTGCATGTGTTATCTGTGTGACACATAGATTTCCATGTCTGAGTACAGTGTCTGTGTCCATAGCAGATAATAGTGGGCACAGGTGTAGCACATGCATGCTATGTACACGCATGGGATGAGTGGTGCATGTTGACTTGAAGGAATCCCAATGTTCGACATGGCCAGTGTACAGTGGTTATGGTGAGTGTGGGACATACTGCAGATATGTCGGTGCCAGCCATGGCATGGCATGCTACATGACTGCAACATTAACCACACCTACCCAATGTGTGTCATGTGACCTATACACCCACTAGCATTCCAGGACATATATGTGACACTTTGTTCGGATGGCGACTGCTGTGCATATTGTGTATACTGGCATATGTAAGCACACACACAACATGCTATGCATATTGTGTATAGGTGCATATGTTTGCACACACACAACATTGAGGTGCACAGCAATGACTGCTATGAGTAGTACTGTGGTCACTGTAACTGGATGGGGTGTAGTACCCTGTGCCATCATCATCATGCATCTTGTGGTCACTCACAGCTACTAATGTGTGCAAGACCACCGCCTAGCATGCTGTACCTGAACTGCAGTGCCATGGCTACATTCACAATTACACAGCCACTTTGTACATGGGTGTGTGAGGTGCCCAATAGGGAGCATTGCCTAATATGTCTGTGTTATGTGTTGAAGAGTGTTGCACAGCCCCATGATAGGCCTCTACCCCTGAGGTACATCATGTGTGTGTGCATGACATGTGGGATACTGAAGTGTGACCTTACAGCGGGTGTGTGGTAATGCCAAATGTAGCATGTTTTCGTGTACTGCGTATGATGAACATGTTCTGTTGTGTACAGCTGTAGCAACTATGCATATCCAATGTGCACTACAGTGTTGCCACAAATGTGTCTGCTGCTCTGTGCATTGCATGTGATTGAGGCAGCTGCTGACTTTACTGAGATGTTTAATGTCTCACAGCAAACATGCACAGCATGCATTATGCGTAGGTGTGTTACGTGTACATGGCCTACACCTCACCTATGACATGCACATGTCATTACCAATATTAAAGTGTCAACACACTCACCAGCATGTATCGTCTGCCCTGCTGTCACACCAGAGGGACCTACAAGAATATGACACAGTTTGTCAGTGGCCACAACTGTGGCATTGCTACTGTGAGTGTGCCAAACTACAGTAGAACAACAGTCAACAGTCACAGGTGTACAGATACTATTCCAAATATCAGTATTGCACACAATAGGCAGCACAACTGCTGAACACACAGTACACATCTCACATATGCATATTCTAACAATACAGGTAACAGTAGTCTACAGCTAGGGCATATTACCTGCACGCTCCATGTCATCATGCTGGGTGGCTCCAGCCTCCATGATGACACATGTGTGATGCTGTTGCTGCTGTAGGCCAGGAGCCACCATGCTTAGGAGCAGCTCCTCCACTCTGGTGAGGGGGGGATGTATGGCCGCCCCACCACCTGTGGCAAGCTGTTGTCTAAGGATATCAGATGCACACCGCCGGACATGTCTAATTAAATCACTGCAGTGATGGCGTACCTGCTCATATGTCCGGTTATGCATGCCTATGTCATTTACCCGATGAACAAGATCTTGCCACAGTGCAGTACGGTCATGCTGGTGCTGGCTGGCCCTGGAAAACAGCAGTGTGTAGTGCTGCACCAGGCTGTTGTGTATTTCCTGTTCCTTCGCAGCTGTATATGACGGATTGCATTGATGAGCCATAACACTGGAAGACAATTAAACTATATGTGTGAGCAAGTCATGTGGCACACTTAACATTAAGTACAGATATCACTTAACTGCCATATATAGCATCTGTTTGTCTGTCAGAGGATACACACATTCAACACCACATATCAGTGCTCAGCTCAGTACTGGGTGACAGTGCCTGCCACACTCCATATAACAAACCAGTATACACCAGTACTCGGCACACTGTTTGGGATACAGTGCACAACCTCGCCAAGGGGGTATATATCAAGCTAATGCATGAAGAAATATGTCATCCAATGCAATGAATGTAAAGTACATTTACAGTATTACCAGTAAACCACCCTAGTCGTTGATGCCATACCCCTACCTGACATATGTGCACGGTTGTTAATATAGCTGGCATACTGCTGTAACAGAGTATACATGTTGCTAGGTACACACATATACCCTGTAGCACACATGTGATTGCTGGCATGGTACAGGCATCATTACACACACATCAGACATACATACAACACACAAATGTATGCCGACACAGATGAGCATTACCTGTGTACCTTACAGTACTGTGTGCCCCTACTTACAGATACCTATGCCTGAGGTATGTAATCTGTGCAGACTACAGGAAACACACAAGACAGTGTTACCTGGGAATGTGAACATACACCATACTGTGCTGTTTAGGCCTACAGCTTCAGGTAGTACAACAGTTCATATGTGAGCTGGATTCACCAGCAGTACCACTTACTGAACATACAAGTATTGCTTCAGCCTACAATGGGACACCACAGTCGTACACAAGAAACTA
>NC_056727.1:1171158713-1171443713 GCF_019279795.1 Protopterus annectens
GACAAGACACATACAGGGGCGGTGTATGACACATGGGGTGGGTGGCACAATTGACGGGGTTGGATGTTTGGAAATCGCAAGCCCATGAGCCCACAGATGGTAAGAGTGGAACTGAGATCCCCACCCATAGGCAGTCACCACTGAACCTTCACAGCCCCGAGGGTGGCTGTGCTGGGGGCTGTGTAGGACGGGCAGGCTCACCCATGATATGCGCCACTCTCGCCTCAAGCTGGCGTAGGGGATCAGTGACTGAACGCTGGATCTCCCTACGCACCACAGCCCAGACCCTTTGAAGGGTGACAGGTGGCCCTTCTCCGCCCACGCTTGCACGGGGGGACAAGCCCCATCCCCTGCAGCGTTTCCACCCGAAGGTGGCACAGGACCAACTGAGGAGGGGAGCCCAGGCTGGGCACTGGACCTGCTGGTGCCAGGTGCACTCGCCGGCTGAGGAGGGACAGGTGGGTCCGCTGGGACCGGCCTTCCCATACGTTCTGTGATTAGGTGTGTTTAATTACAACATAAGCAAAACAGCATTCCAGATTAGTTGTAACAGCATGCAATAATATTCCCATTAACCCAACACACCAAGGGTAAACAGTTGAACAGCAAGCATAACACATGCATATATTGAACCACAGTGGTTATTCCAACAGCATGCAGGGATGGTTGGTAGCAACAGGCCACCATGATTGTGGTGTTTAAACAGGGCACATGCATCAACATGAATGCAAATATTTATAGAACAATAGGACATATGTCCCAACAAATATTTAAGATTACGCATACCCATTGAGGTGTGGAATTGCATGGTTTATGCACATACAGTAGGGTGTATAAAAAACCTCGGTTAACATCTTATAATGACCTTTTGGTCTACACTACATTCCTAATGTCAGCAAGTGTATATCCCCTACCTGTATTATTACACTTGCCCACATACATTAGGTTGTGTAATGGGTTTGGCTAGTTCAATATATGCCTGACCTATATCTGGCATACTAACTGTCCAGGATGCAGATGTTACTGCTACATATTTCTTGATTGCATTTATATTTCTTTATCTACATATCTGGGATGTTTTCACATGACATTTTCACTTTGATTTGTACAGAACCCTCCATTTCTTGACACACACTCACATTTCTGGGGAAAAATAACATGCTACACGTGTGCCAGATTTACTTATTCATGCCAGCCACTAACTGACTGCTGTGGACTGTATATATGTTTCACAGCTACTAGCACTTCCATCACCCACTTTATATGGGACTGCACAACTCTGGGTTGCCAGCACCTTTTCAAACAGTACTGTTTGTATACTGCAAGGGTACAACAACATTTCAGACTCTGTGACACAGGCACACTCTGGGGTTTAGACCTTTATTAATGACATTACACACTTTTCCACAGGCTCACTCCTTTATTTGTTTTAAAGGTGTATATGGCAGACATGTTCAAGACATATTATACCTTTATTAATAGGTTAGAACAATCTTTTTTCAGGCTCACTCACTTATTTTATATGACAGTGCCTGCAGAGATATTATTCCAGACATATGTTACCTTTCTTAATGGGTTTCTACACTCTTTTCTGCCTCTCTGACGTTTTTGTCTGACAGTACATGCAGAGGACTTATTCAGGCAATTTTATGGCTGTATTATTGGACTACAACACTTTCTTTCATGCTCTCTCCCATATTTTATATAACAATACATGCAGAATAATCACTAACCTGCCTGGTGGCGCAGCCTATCAGCATAGGCTTGCTGATTCATAGCACGGTCACCTGCAGCTGTAAAGTAAATGAAGGGATATTGAGACATACCTATCTGTTATACATACTCCATTATCAATTCTTACATACTGCATTTCATGGCTACATACTCAGTTGTGGGGCATCCCGCATTCCACGGGCCTCCTGTATACATTGGTTCAGGTGGTCCTGCTTTTGTCTCTTCAGGTCTGCATGGTGGTGATGGACCTGCTCACCAGTCTGAGGAACGCCTGTGGCACTGGTGAGGTCATGAGCTAACCGGTTCCAAGCCTCTGCCTTGTACTCCATCCCTTGGAACTGGCCCTGCAGGAGTCTTGACTCATGACGGTGGACAAGGAGCCAAACCATGTATTTGGACTCCTCGATGCCCCAACGTTGTGCTCGGAAGCATGTTCCCTCTCCGACACCAGACATTCTAACTGCAGATGTGAGCTACAATCAGTTATGGCATGTATTCCCACCTGTGGGGCTTAAATATGCTGCATTTCCCACACTGTTTTGTGATTGGCCATTTTGTAAAATTCTCGGCTAACTGCAGACCTGCTTAGTAATGGTTAAACTACCATTCGTAAGTATATGAATGTTAATAGTGGCTGTTTCCCCTATGTTGTCATGGCTTAGTGGTTCTGTACTTTGCTTCTGATGCACAGAGTCCTGGGTTCGAACCTTGTCATTCATTTTATTTTCATACTATCCAGAAAGGCTAGGGGGTGTGGCTGCATTTAAGCAACTTTGCTCTATGTTGCTCCTCGGTGCCCTGGTTGGCACAGCGTGCACGTTCGCGCAAACACATTGCGCTGGGTAAAGCACCATTGAACTATAGGCAACTCTATTGCGCTGGGTAAAGTGCTGTGAAACAATGGGCAACTCTATTGTGCTAGGTAAAGCGCTATTAAACTATGGGCAACTCTGTTGCGCTGGGTGAAGCGCTGTTTAACTCAGGCAATTTTATATCAGGATCCTTTAAAATATTTATTTTGTTCACTGATACATTGGCCATTTCACTGCTTTTTAGTAATGTTTAAACATATTTGTCGGGTATTATTTCATATACTGATTTAAAAAATAAATACGAAGGGGAGTGGTGGGACTCGAACTGTGAATGCCTCTTCTTTGTGCGAACGCTCTACCATTACGCTATTGCTATTTGGTGTGATTTGCATTAACATTCTTTCTTATGCTCTTCCATGTCAGAATTGCTAACTCTAGCTAAATAATGGGCACACCCGCGCACACACGCGCAAATACAGGCAACTATTTTGGGGATTTAAAAAAAAATATTTAATGTTTTGCATTTTAGAACTGTGATAGGGGTTTACAATGTCAGGGAGTGTGGTGTTGGATGCAGGGACATTTGAGCGGACTCGCTCTTGTGTGTGTGCTTTGTTTAGTTTTAAAACACTTGCAGGGGTGTGGACATTTAGACTGCTCGGCAGTCGGACATGCTCCCTGCTTTCTTACACGGTCCGTGTAAGACTTACGGTTGAGTCAGCATGCCCTCATGCATATTCATGGCATGCTGACATCATACCATTCAACTGCAGCCTCCGAGTAAGACTTATTAAGCCTTACACGGAGGATTAGTGAATCCGGGGGACTATCTATTCATGGTGACTTTCCCACAGCTTGATTATACATCACTGTTTTTATCTTATCTCCTGCTAGTTTAACTGTTAATTGTTGAGCCTCATCTGTCTCTGACCTTGGCATAATTAAGTCTTCCATACATATTTCCATTTGTGCTGCTTCTTGATTTCCACCCTTATCTGTTTTTTAAAAAATATTCATAAAAGTTCTAAGTATCTAAAACCTCTACAGGATCTCTGGTTATTTTTCTTGTTATAGGCTCCCCAAGTTTGGTGACAATTCTGTCCACTTTCTGTTGCCTAAGTTGTTATGTTAGAACATTTTTTCTGCTCTGGAGTTATCAAAAATAGTTGCTTAACAGCAATCTTTCTAAACTCATGCATGTTATCCAGGCACTCACTTATTTTCTCTTTAGCACTTACAGTTGTGTCTGTTCTTGTTCATTCCCCTTATTCTGCAGTACTTTCGAATTTGCCAGCCTCTCAAAATAATTTGTATTACTTCTTAACCATATCTCTTTCTTTTTTATTTCTACCCTATTTTAAATTCCACTTTCAAAGACATGCATCTAGAGTGTTTCTCCTTGGGCCTCCTCTGAAAATTGACTTTGTTCCAAGTTGGGCTTCCCCGGTAAACAAATAATAAATATAATAAATAAAATTTTCATTTTATCTCACTCACTTGCTAACTTCTGAATAAATGTATATCTTCCCTAATAATGCTTGAATAATTTCCACTACCCTTTCCTAAAATTCCTCTCTTTTTAATCAGTAGGAGGGAAAGCACCAGTGTCTCATTTTTACTCTTATTACCCTGCATTTTATCTTAGTTTTTTACTGGTGCACGATCTGAACTAGTTATTGGATGTGTGTCAAAGTCTTCAATTAAATGCAAATGCTCACGTGTAATATATTTTTTTGTCTTGTTCAGCCCAATTCTTATACCTTGAGGAATAATATGTAAATTCTCTCCAGGTTCCTACTACTGAATTCATGTTTTCCATACCATATATTGTTTTCCAGAATCTACCCTCTTTTGTTATATTTTTCCTTCTAGGTCCCCCAGATACAGCCTCTCTGTTGCAAATCAAGTTTCAGTCCTCACCTATAAGTAATTTTTTCCCTGGTGAAAGCTGATTATTACTCCCAAAATTTTCTTAAGCTGTCATAACAGCAGTTTTTGGTAGACTATAAATACGTGCCAGCATAATCCTAATCCCTTGCCAATATCCCCCTTACTACCCCAAATCTACCATTATTATCTTTTTCCCTCTTCTAGCACTATTGGAGTTCCTTTCAGAATTAATATAAATACTCACCTTTTCCTTTGTTCCTGATATTTTATGGAATAACCACCCTGAAATCCTTTCTTTATCAAATTCACATGCTGAGTTCTTTCCAAATGTGGCTACTGTAGCATAGCTATTCTCACTCTGCATTTTTAATATAGTTCACTGTGCTTTCTTTTCTGTATATGTCTGAGAGATCACAGACATTTAAGATAATATAGAAAGTGGCATTATGATAAGAAGTTATTATTCCCAGCTGTTATGTATAAATGCTTTTTTTTAAATGTCTAGTTTCAGCTTTTGTATTACATGCAAACACTATTTTATTATCTTTTTGCTCTTCTATTACTACTGTAGCTCCTGCAGCAATTAGTATAATTACTTCTCTTTTTCTTTGCTCTGAATATGCTGCTGAATATTCATCTTGAAATCCTTTATCAAATTCAAATGCTCATTTCTTTCCAAATGTGTCTTCTGTAGCTTATTTGCACTCTGCATTTCTCAGTATAATTCATTTTTTTCCCTTTTTGTCTGTACCTGTAAGGCCATTTGTGTTCCAAAATAATATGAATGGTGTAGCCATTATCATAAGATGTTATTGTTCTTAGCTATTATACATGACAGTTATTCCCAACCTTTGTGTTACTTAAACATACTATTGTTTGCAGGCTGATCTTTTATACAGTTGTTTCTCATCACCTCTATTTGGACCTATGTCACATTTTTAAAGACTTTTTTAAGAAAGACTCAGACACAAAAAAAATACATTTTAAGAACACTCCATTACCTATTAACTGAGAACAAACACACAAAACTATATACATCTTCAAAAAATTGAAGTTTAATGTTCCAAACTGGAATAATTTCCCCAAGTTGACAGTGTGGTTATTCATGTTGAAGTGCATATTACAGCCTGTGCTGCCACTTATAGTGTATGGTGTCTGTTTTTTTCTTATACATTTTCCCATCCCAAATGTGAGCAACACTTTGTATGCTTTCAGAAAACATTAACTTTTAGCCCTGAGAAAAGGTGCACTGGCTATCTTTAAGTAAAACTAAATTATACACTGTTCTATACAGTTCAAATAATTTCAAACTTTATTATTCACTGAACTGCTTGCCCTTGTACCTTTACATGTTGCATTTCTCTCAGCAAAGAATGCTCAGAATTCTCAAGATCAGTTGTGTACACCTGCAGACAGCTCATTTCCATAGAAATGAAGTCAGCAATGACAGAGAGAAAAAACAACTAACTACTCAGCAGATGCATAAAGGAATCGTTGTCAATTACACTCAGCATGGAACAGAATGTACAGCTGCTTTGAGCTACAGACTTTGTGACTCCTACTGAACATTTGGTAATGGAGAAAAACAAGTTAATATTATGTGCATATGCAAGAAACTTAGCAATTATGGCTTTCATCATTTGTCTTATTTTTCAAGCCTAACTACTTATAAAATACTTGTTTATAGATTAAGCCTGTAGAATTAATCCAGACATTCACCTTTGCAAAAATAAGATAAAATATCTGAACTCTGCATATAATATAATCAGTGTACTTTTACATCCCACTTCCCACCCAGCAGCCCAAGATCACACATATTAACTTAAATTTGTTTTTGTCCAGTCTTTCTTGTCTTGTTAAATTGTAAAGCGTACATTTCTTACAACCAAAAATGTACTTGTTTACTTTTATGTCTTTATCATGTACAATAATGACTGAAAAAACTCACACATTGAAATACCCCCAACTACATACTAAATAAAACTGCTTTACTATATAATATGCAGTTTATGTCATGAAATGTTTTATACAAATACTATTAAGAACAAAAATTGTTTTACTTCCAGTTACTTTTTTCATTTTGGTGACTTCTAAGTATTAATGAAATAAAGTAGGGTATATGTTTTGCAGTCTACCCACAGGTTTAAGAAAATCAACAAAAGTCCAATCTTTTTCAGCTACTTTTTCTTGCAAAGACGTATTTCACAGATTTGATTGATTATTTATAATCTCATGTGTATTCACTAATTAAAGTGTCTCTGGTCTTCTTTTATTTATTTATTTAATATTTGTTAAACAAGAAAGTCTGACTTGAAACATAGCCAATTTTCAGCCGAGGCCTGGGAATAAATGCTCTAGATGCATGTCTTTATAACTCATCTCCATCTTCCAACACCAGATTGTGGTTCAAGTCCAAGGTGCTTCTGATTCTTCTTGTCAACTCCACTGTTTTTCTGTCTCTCAAGCATTTTCCTTTGGAATATTGGAAAAGGTTTCATGGGAAAAGTGTCTCTATAAGCTTTATTGTCAGAGGAATGAGAATCACAGTCCCCTTGTGTTTGATGGCTTGCTTCTTGTTCGATAACTTTAGTATTTCCTCCTTCACATTTTCTGCATCAAAAAATGTCTTTGATCCTTCAAGAAAAATATTCTGAAGATAGCTGGATACAGCAGCTCAAATCTCACATCTGCCTCTCAACATTCACAGATTACTGGGATAAATTGGCTTCTCCTCTGCTTGGTGTTCAGTAAGTACTCATCATCCACAAACACTCTGCTGTCTCCAGTTTTTAATACTTTTCTCTTCTTCCACAGTTTTGTCAGGATCAACACTTTTTGCTGGTATTATTGCATCTTTAATAATACAGGTCTTGTCTGCTTTCTCATTGCCAGGTTTGGAGCATATACTTCATGTGCTCATTCAATTAACAAATCCCATTGTGAAATACCAGTCCAGTTGCTTATTGCGCCCTTCTAGTTTCTGTAGTACAACAGAAAATCTCAGGTGTTCTCTGCTTGCTCTAACTCTACCATTTTTTAAACAGCTCTTGAGATGTTTCATACTCAGCCAGCCTTTTCTTCATTTCAGCCTACGATTTTTGCAGTTTTATCAGTTCATCTGAAGAGTAGCTGTTTTATTTGAGCTGATATAGTCCTTTAATATTTCATTTATTTTAATCACCTATGAGTAAATTTGATTTCTTTTTCCTCTAAATTACTGGAAGCCATTTCTTGTGCCAAAGCAAAGCTTGAACTGCTTTTCACTGAACAGCTGTAGGATTCTTTCCAGTCAATGTTGTCTCTTCACCTTTTCTAGTTAGTTTTCTTTCAGGTTCTCTAAATTTCTTCTTTGCTAGTATCTATACAGTGTACTTACTACCCAGTAACTGACTTTTACTCAAGCTGAAAGAATTTCTAACTCTTATTATATTATTATATTATTATTATTAGTAGTAGTATTAGTATTATCTTACTTACCAGTTTCTTTTTTCCTACTGGGAGAGCTAAAATTAAGTAGCTGATCAGTGCGCAGTCATCTTAGAAGTCCCCTTATCCAACCAGTTCTCAGTAATAAATGCTATATCTCTTTCTCACTACAAATCAAGCAAAGCATATGCTTTCATAAAAAATAAAGGAAACTGCTCAGCTGCAAAACCATGCAGAAAACAGCAAGCAGCATACAATGACTCTCTTCAGACCAAAGTCATATAAATCACACCAAACAGCATACAACAAGTCTCTTAAGACCAGGAATATAAGAATATAAGAATAATCCAATCCAATGAAGCAAAATGCTGTTAACTTCCTTAAAACCAAATCTTTTATTAGCAGATATCTGGTAAGCGCTTTCGTCGAAGTGGCTTCTTCAAACCATAAGAGTATAAAGCAGTTCAAGACACACCTTATATACATTCAAGTACACCTTCAATTACTAATTAAGCCTAATGATGACATCATAATTAAAGCATATACATTTAAAGTGAACAATCAAATAGTATTACAATACACCTATACAAGTAGTAAAGGCAAAATAATTAAAACATTATTACTGCATAAAAATGGACATCACTTAAGCATCCTAAAGATATTATATAAATAATATCTTTAATTAATCCATCAATAAAACAATTTATTATAAAACATAAAAAATGTTTAAAAAACTATGTAAAATGAAACCTTCTGTTTTTAAGAGCTGGTCTTAAAGGGAACCTATCATTAAGACCAGGGTGAATATGTGCTTGCAGTCTGATAATCCAGTTAGTTTCATTTCTTTTGGTATAATTCCTTAGGTCCCCTCCCCTCAAACTAGGTGTATTAATATATAAAACTAAAAACTTAAAAGTATGTGAATTGTTGGTTTCTAAAACATGTTTAGACAAAGCATTGGTGTTTGACCGAATACGGATCTGGTATAAGTGCTCCCTTACCCTGTCCTTAAGCCTTCTATCGGTTTTACCGACATAGAAGGCAGGGCAAGAAGAGCATAAAGCGAGATAAACTACATGTTCCGTATCACAACTAGCACTGACATCAAAGCTAAAAATTGAGATGTATTGGGATGTATAAACATGTTCTATTCACATATAAATGTGCAAAAATTACACTTATTACATAGTTTGGTGCCTAAATGACTTCTATTTTCATGGAATGAAGTAGCATTAGTATAACATAAGAGTCTATGTAAATTCTTCTTGTTTTTAAATAAAAATTGTGGGTATTCACCCACAATTTCCCTAATATTAGGGTCAACTGTTAAAACATTCCAATGCTTACACAAGATGTCTCTTATTTGGTAGAAATCATGTATGCTGCTTGCTATTTTCTGCATGGTTTTGCACCTGAGCAGTTTCCTTTATTTTTTATGATTTTATTTCTCTGCTTTCTGCTCAGGAGCATACATTTTCCTGTGGTACTCATTGTTATTTGGATTATTAAAGCATATGCTTTATTGCAGATGGATTTGTCATTTGAATACAAGCCCTGAAGAGATGACTCAGGAGTATTGGTAGCTCAGCAAAAGGGAAGGTACCTGTAGGCATCTCTCTGAGCATAGATTGTCTAAGGGTGACTACTTTCCTTGTTTCAAACAGGGGCAAATCATCATCATCATCATCAACATCAACCCCCTTTCCCATTTTTACAAGGGGGTTGGGGTATTGTGTCAACTGTCACTACCTGTCTTGATTCAGTGCCACCCTTCTACATTCTTCAACAGTCAGTCCTGACTGTTGCAAGTTTTCTCTTATGCAATCCATACATCTTGGTTGAACATTCTCATTTCCTCTTGATTTCATTATGTCTCTCTCAAATCTTCCTCACCAAATCATCTTCTACATTCATGCATTTATGACTGATTCACCTTAATATGTATTCCTTGACATTCTCTGCAACAGGGGATACTTTGGTTTATGGTCTGGTGTCCTCATTTCTTCATTTGCCCCACAGTGTGCATCCTACCACCTATCTAATGCACTTCATCTCCATCACCTCAAGCTTCCTCAAATACTTTGCATTCATTGTCAAGTTTTCTGTGCCGTACAAAAAGACTAGTCACACAACTGTTTTATACACCTCACTTATTGACTATTTTAGCATTCTTTCACATACTTCTCCTAACATTCTGTGCTAGTTGACTGTTGCACCTCCGATTCTAGGTATGATCTCCTATTTTAGACTTCCCTTCTCCTCAATCACACCTGCCAGATATCAGAAGCTTCAAACCAAAGGGACTGGTATGCCCTTAAAGGATAGTTTGTATATATCCCATGTGCCTCCACTGCAGGAAGCTTAAGGTGCTACACAGTTAAGACTGTAGCTTTGCTGGATCTTTCTTGTAATTTTTACTCAATGATTCTAGAAGCTGTTAAGCTGTTCCACTGTTTCTTCATCTATCTCAATTTTCAGGTTCTTTTGATTTTCCTAATTTGCTGCCATGACAGCTGTATTGTCTGTACTCATTTTCATCCCATGTGCCTTCACGTTTGCTTTCCATTCTCCTGTCATTTACTTAAGTTCCATTTCAGTGTCTGCTTGTAGCACATCTTCTGCATTATGCAACATTGTTGATCTGTCCTTTCCAACCTGTTCACTAATGTAGTCCATCACCAATATGGAGAGCACTGGGCTCAGAGCTAAACCCTGATGCTCACCCATACCCACTTTCACTCCCACTGGAAACCCCTTTGTGAGTCTGAACGTTGTTCAGACTTGAGCCACTGGCTCCTTGCACAAAGTCGGCACTAATTTTGCCAATGTTTCCAAGACTTCAAACCAATGCAGTACTGCCCAAATTGGCTGTTTTTGGACCTGGTCATATGCTAAGTCTAGGAATA
Source organism: Protopterus annectens (assembly GCF_019279795.1). NCBI lineage: Eukaryota > Metazoa > Chordata > Ceratodontiformes > Protopteridae > Protopterus > Protopterus annectens. The sequence goes on from NC_056727.1 coordinate 1,171,169,482, forward strand.
CTCAGATGGAATTTTTTCCTCATCTCCAGCTTCTTCTCTTCTATTTCACTTCACACATCAGGTTAGTTGTGGTGTATCCTGATCTGAATCCAAACTGCACACCTCCCAACTTACTTTATACTATTCGGTGTATTTATTCTCTCTCTCTCTATTTATCTATCTATCTATCTATCTATCTATCTATCTATCTATCTATGTATCTCTTTCCAGCATTTTCATGCGGTGCTACAGGAGATTGAAACTCTGTACTGCCCACAGTTGTGACTGTCTCCTTTGTTCTTGTACACTGGTACTAGAATACTTATTCTTGTGTCATCTGGGATATGCTATTCTCTCCATAATATGTAGAGTACCCTCTGGAGTCATTTCTCCCCTAACTCACCCATCATCTTGATCATACTGACCATGACTTCATCTGAGCCTGCTGCTTTCCCTAATTTAATTTTCCTTAGTGCTGTTCTTGCTTCTTTTATGGAGAGTTCTTCCTTTTTCTTTGTAGTCCATGCACAGCTTTTGTGGGATTTTCTTAATTCTGAAGCTGCTGAAAGTACTCCTACCATTTGCGTTTGATGACTTCTTGTGTCTGATGAATTTCTTCTTTATCTTTCTGTTTTTGCTTTGCAGTCTATTAGAGTTTTTTGTGCAGTCTGCTGAGTCACTTTCCAGAAGCTGACATAATTTATTTGATGCCTTGTACTTTGACATTGCAGCTGCTGTCCTGGCCTTTTTGTTAAACAATCAGTATTCTGCCTTAACCTGGTCTGCATTTTCTATCTCCCACTTCTTATTGCACTCTTTCTTTCTTTAGATAGCTCCCTGGAATTCTGCATTCCACCACCAGATTTCCTTATGTACCTTATTTCCATACCTGCTTAAGCCGTATGCCTTTTTTATTGGCTTCACACATGCTTCTTAGACGTGCTGCCATTCTTCAGCTTTACCTGCCTTGTTTTCTTCCTGAGGTCTGGTCAACTTCCAGGTCTACAACCTAGTCTGTGTTGATCTTACAGCCTTCTCTTATCACTGCTTGCTGCTGACTGGGGCCACCAGTAGTTTATGCTGAGGGATGACATTTTGAGAATGACTTTGCAAAATTGATTCTACCGCAATACCCATTTCTTGCTAATAAGATGTCTATTTGAGTTGCATGTTGAACACTCTTGTATATCATCTTGCGACCATCTTGGTGAACGAAGTGTTGTCCATCACCAAGTTCTTTGCCATACAAATGTCTATATTGGCCTCTCCTTTTTTATTCATGTTATCTCACCAAAGTTGACCCAGGCAGTCCTCATATGTAATTCTTTAAATCCTGTTAAGAGCTTTCAAGTTTCTCATTATCACCACTAACTTATTTTGTCCAGCTTTATCTTGTAGGCCCTACAACTGCTGCTTGAAATCATCTCCATCACAATTCTGCTGTAGAGTGTAGGCTGATATTATGAACACACTACCTCTGCACAGATAGGTGTTGAGCTTTTCCACTTATAAGCCTTATCCTTTCAGTCAGCACCCCCCCCCCCAGCATGTTAATAGAAGATCATGTTGGTCTGGCTGCAGTGACAGCAGCATGGTATGGGTTTGACTCCCAAATGACAGCTAATACTATCCTTTCACTTCTGTAAATCAGATCATCGCCAAATACTTAACTTTGCGATATTGGAAGAGTATCACCCATTTTACTGGGTTACCAGTCATCTTGATGTTCCAGGAGATCAAAGGGGAAACCTCTGTATCCTAAATATTTAAGTCACAAACACTTACCTTGCTCTGATATTAGAAATGTGCTTAGTAAGTCTGTATTTTCCTCAATTTTGACCGTAATCACATCACTTCATGCACTACAAGGAAATGTTGGCCACTCTCAGCACTGCATGCTTTCTTCCTTCTCTTTGGTGTTCAATTTATTTTGTTCTTTTGGCTTTATGGATATAGTTTGCATTGTTGTCAGGGAATAATTTGTTCTACAGGTGCAGAAAGTGAGAGTTTTATTTATGTGGTTTTCTTTGACTTTCCCGTTTATGCAGCATTTCTAGTGCATTGTATAATTAGGTGTGATACTCCAATACATTACATTTGCTTAAGTGGAAAAAGGACAGTAAGCCTATCTAGTCTACCCTTGAAGTGCATTCAACATTTTCCTTTACCTCACTTCTTAATAGTTGAAGCATTATCTCTGTGTTCCTGGAGTCCATGCTCCTGGGAAGACACCCTAGCTGGCTGCTACCACTGCTTTTATACTCTGCTCTGAATGGTCCATTCCAGATGTGTCTAGCAATTCCACATCCTTTCCCTGATTTACTGCTACCACCTTCACTCTGCCCAGCTGGCCTGGGTTACAATGGCTCAGGTGTGATGTGTTATTTTTCACTTGTCTGCACCAAACCTCAGCTGTTGCCTTTCAGCCCACTTGGTCAGCCTTTCTAAATCCTACCTTAGACTTTTCCTCCATCCTCCACTGTCACTGCTTCCCCTCAACACTGTGTTATCAATGAAGTGGTCAACCTACTCCTTTTTCCCTGAGATATGTCCTTAGCTTTAAACATCTTTGCTCAAAAATCAGCGACAAATCCAAAAATAATGGAGAGACAAAGGCTCAAAATCAGGGACAATTTTAAGTATTACTCTAACTTACTTAAAATGGAAATAGAGCAACAGATTGTGCATCAGTATGCATTTTCTAAACAATAAGAAGTACGAAACTCTAATGTCTGGTATTATTGACTAACTGTAAATCTTAATGATTTACTTGAAAAGAAATAAATACAAAGAATATGTCAAGAACATGAGGCAAAATCAAGGACATTCTGCAAAATTGGGGAGAGCTGTGAAGTACAGATATGTCTAAAATGAACACACAGAAAATTATTGGACCTATATCTAACCTGTGCAGCACTCCAATTGTCACCTTCATTATTACTGACATTCTCCCATCACTGCAGCCCTCCATGTTCTAACCCTTGATCATGCAGCAATACATTTCCTTAATCCTAATCCTGCCCCCAACTCCTCCAGTTTTCTATGTAACCTTCTTTTTAGGACTCAGTGCCTTGCTGAAGTACGGGAAGGTTACATTTATTGATAATCCTTTAACAAGTTCTAAAGCAGTCATAAAACAGAATCAGATTTCTTTGACAGTTCCTTTTAGCCATCAGCCCATGGTGATTTTTGTCTCAGAGGTTGTTGTCCTCTAGGAAGGCAGCTAACCTTTACTTAAGGATTCTCTACAAGACTTTCCCCCTCATTGTTGTTAGGTTGAAAGGCCTGTAGTTCCTTGGACTTTTGTACAGGGGTACTTCAGTTGCTGTCTTCTGTTAACTTTTTTTTTCTTTTCTGTCCTGGAGTTTGGAGTCTCCCAGTTTGCTCATGGAAGATGTAGATCTGCCATGACTATAACTCCTTCATCCTACTCCACCATTCCACTGTTCTTTCTGACCTGGAATTTAAGGTCTCTCAGTTTTTTTTCTGGAAGATTTAGATTTACCATAGCTATAATACTTCCTTCCTACCCCAAACCTTCACTTTCCTCCTTCATTTTGTCTGGGAGGCAGATACAATATTTTTGTCCAATAGCATTCCTCATTTACTCAATTTTATTTGCAGGGCACTCACCCTAAGTTTCTACCCTGACCCCTTCATTTTTCCTTTCATGAACTGGTGTTCCTACATCTCTCTCTCATCTCACATATGATGTTCTTTATGTAGATCATTCCTCTTCCTTCATCTATCATTTTTCTGTGTCTGTACACCTCCGTGTCATATCCTTTACTGTTACTGACCCATGTTTCTTTGATACCAGCAATGTCTGTCCTCCCATCTTCTTGTCTAGTCTCCTTGCATGCACAATAATACTATCTAGCCATGCCTTAAATTACCCTTGTTCCGCTGCTGTTATTGATAATTTATTTCCTTCTTTCCACTTCGTGTATTCAGCCCCCTCTTCTGTACCTGTGAAATGGCATTCCATCTTGATTTAAAGATTCAGTCACTGAAATGAAAATTTTAACCAATCCCTCAGCAGCAGTATACCTAACACAAAACTGGTCCTTTATAAGGAAATGTCTTCTTCTACAGAGACACCTTACTTAGCTGATAAGCATCAACTCCATATATAGCACAGATAATTCTAAGACTCATCGAAAAACATTCTTTATCAAAATGTCCATTTTCTTCCTGTTAAATCTATAAGTAATTGGCTGAAATGTCTTCTGGCTGCAGGTAATACTCTTCAGGCCATCTGAGAGATGAACTATTCTTCCAGATTTCTGTCTCTCTTTTTATACTAATCTCAGCCTAGTGAGAGCCATCATTGTTCATTGTGACACCCTGCCACTGGAGCAGTAATCAAGGAGCCTCAGTCCTCACCACTGACACCAGTAGGTGACATACATTGGGAGGAAGATAGGTTACACACACAGTATTTCCAGATACAGCTTTCTGCATCAAGTGCAATTTCCCTTAAGAGCACAAACAGACTACAGTCAGTCCGGGGCTGGTTTCTCCCTCTTTCTCCAGATCCCCAGTAAGACTCCCCACTGGCACAACTATAGAGTTGAGTCTTTAGCTAGGGTTCCATGCCAAGTCCTCCAGCACTGTTTCTGTCCAGCCAGTGCTTTGTGTCCCTGCCCAAGTAGCTGACACACACACTCTTGGTGATTTGTTTTACACACATACACACTCACCTGGGAAAGGCTGGCATAGGTTAACTAGCTATGCCCACTTGTGCCCAGACTATAAGGTAGTTATCACTGCCAACAGAACCCCTTATCAGCTACTTTAAGGCCCTTAACAAAGGATGTCCAATCTTACTGTGTAATGTTACTATTAGCACAAATGGTAGTTTGACCAAGAGTAAAGCTGTTTGGAGTGGCCCACAGTGTCACCAAACAAATATGCAAGTACTCTCAGAACTTAAATATCTCTAAACAGATCAACCACAATGAAAGTTTTAAATATACTTAATAAATATTTAAAGAACAAGAAAATACTCAGTATATATTTACAGTGGTCAGAGTTCAAAATCAGAGGAAATATTTAAAATAACATTGCAGGACAGTTTCAAATAAATAAAGAAAGACATCTAAATTAAGTTTTTCTATATTCCTGACAATATCTAAGAGAATTACTATGCCCGAGTTAACTTACTTACAGTGCAAGGCAAATGTGTGGTCAATGGATCTTCTAACTGATGTTGACAGGTCAAAGACAGAATACAGAATGCTCTCTCTCACTCAGATAGTTCTCAAATTTAATTTTCAAATATTACTGCTAGGATAACTTGCAGAATGACATCATTGCTTGTCATCTTACTCCTAGTTCCCAGGCCCCAAAACAACCATTGATGGTAGCTAGTAGCAGTTAACATCTACCTGTAAAAATACACAGACAAGGGCTTTTCCTCAGACCTATGGCAAAGACTGGAAGTCATAAAACAATAAAACACTTCCAAGACAATACAGAGAGCCTAGGTTTAGACATTGTGTCTCCTTGGTGCCATAAAGTAATTTAATTTCAGCTATTTTTATGAAGTTAACCACTTGTGTTCCAGTTTCCACTGTTAAATATATATACATTTAAACAGTTACAGTAGTGCATGTACATTTCTGTTCTTTTCCAGTAGGGTACACTGTGGGTATATATTTAAGCTCAGTACATTATAGAATATCTTTTCAGCACACGTCTGTACAAACCAAGTTTGATGTATACATGACATACAGTTCTAATACATTTATAACACAAGCATCTTACATGAAGCATGTTGACATTCTCAAATGCCACATAACCGTTTACAAAATTCCACACATCTGTGCTGGCAGTATCTCCTTTCGTCACACTTCTATATAAATCATGTTGATATTCACAAATGACATATAAGTATTTACAAAATTCCAGCTAGCTGGGCTGGGAGTATCTCCTTTTGCCATACTTCTTCCCTCCTCAAAGACTCAAGCTAGTTTTTCAAGTGACTCCTGAGAAATGTTGCTTGAGAGGGAAGAGCCTATCTGGGAATACATTACCCCATTCCCTGTCTTGAGATCACAACTGCCTTGGCATTGCTGACCCCATTACAGTGCTATAGTGTCATATCATATACCTGCAACCCTAAGCTCCACCATAGTAACTTGGTATTTTGCTGGCTGGCTCCCTGTAGCCATAGATCCCCCTCAGACTCCTCCTGATTTCTCCTGCAAATACTTAGCACCAGGGCCTCCCTCTCATGGTAAGGTTTCATGGTGTTAACATGATACACTGTGTGCTCTTACCTCCTGCCTAGCAGTTCTACCATGTCATTAAAGCACTGACCTTCCTTACTACTTTGAAGGGTCCCTCCCAAGCTGCCTGTAGCTTGTTGTGTCTGACAGGAATGAGAACCATAACCTGCTGCCCCACAGCATACTGTCTAGCTTGAGCATTCCTGTCATACCAGGCCTTTTTCTGCTGTTGTGCTTCTGCCAGGTTCCCATGGGCCAAGCTCATGAGTTCTCTGAGCCTTGTCCTGAGGTTTAGGACATATGACACAACAGACTCCTTGTGGGATTCACACTCACCGTCCCACTCATCATGAATCAAATATAGAGGTCCCCTCACCCTATGCCCATATAGCAACTCAATGGATGAAAAGCCTGTGGATTTCTGGGGCACCTCTCTGTAAGCAAACAACAGATGGAGCAAATATTTGTCCCACACCCTCTCAAACCGGTCTGCAAATGCCCATAGCATGGTCTTTAGTGTAGAGTTTAACCTCTCCACCAGACCATTAGTCTGGGGATGGTAGGGGGTGGTCTTTAGGTGCTTCACCCCACAGTGCTTCCACAAACAAGCCAGCAGGTCTGATATGAAATTGGCACCTCTGTTAGTCAGTATTTCTTTTGGGAAACCTACCCTGCTGAAAATCTCTAACAAAGCATTTGCCACCTTTTCTGACTCAATGGAGGACAGAGCCACTGTCTCAGGGTATCTGGGTAGTATAATCTAGTACCACCAGGATATACCTCTTCCCTGTGGAACTTGGGGCACTCATAGGCCCCACAATATCCATAGCTACCCTCTGAAATGGCTCCTCAATCACAGGCAAAGGCATCAAATGAGCTTGACCTTGTTTCCTGCCTTGCCTACCTTTTGGCACTGCTCACAGGTCCTGCAGTACCCTGTTACATCCCTGGAAATCCCAGACCAATAGGAGTTCTGCATAATACATCTCTTGGTATGTTTTATGCCCATATGACCTGCAAAGGGAATGCCATGGGCTATGGCTAGATGTGCCAGACAGTAGGCTCTGGGCACTACCAACTGCTGTATTTTCTCACCATCTAGCCCTCCTTCAGGGGTCCACTCTCCATACAGAAAACTTTGTTTTATTATACAGATTCCCCATTTTCAAGTGCCTCACTAGCTACCTCCCTTAGTCCTTGTAATGTCGGGTCTGAGAGATGAGCCTGTCTCAACTCTCTCTTTGTAACTCTTCCCAGCCCTCCTTCTACAGGAAGTCTGGTATTCTGTCAGCCTGGGTACTACTACTCACCTCTGCCCTTACAGTCACTCTGTCCAAGGAAACATCAGTACCCACCAGCAGCTATGGCTCACCTTCAGTCTTACTGCTACAGGATAGCTCCCTCCCTGAAGTAGTCACCTCACCAGTGCTGGCTTCAAGTTTGCAGTCTGTCTGGGTCCCCCCAGGCTACCATACCCACATGCTTGTCTCCAAGCCTGACTGCATCTAACTGCATGCCCACAAAGTACTGCATTATCACAATCATTCCCAATCAGAACATCTGCAGGGATATCCTCAAACACAGCTACTTACTTGCTTCCTTTTCTACCCTCCCAGTCAAGGTAAACCATAGCCAAAGGTATTTGGAATGGGGTCCCTCCTAAAGCTCTGACTAAAGTAGACTGCCCAAGCAAGTAGTGCTCTTCTTTAACCATTGCAGGCTTCACAATGGTTAGGTCAGAGGCTGTGTCTCTCTTAGCAGTGGCCTGTTTTCCATCTACTAAGATAGGATATAACCTCTTGTGGTAGTTTGGTACCCTTGTTGTCTCCAGACAACTTATGCCTGGCATTCTGTCATTCCCACTTACTGGCTCTCCCACCTTTTGTTCCCCACCTTGCCTCCATGGACATCTATATGCTACATGGCCCCACTAGTTGCATTCAAAACATTTAAGCCTTGGTCCTGGCAGTGTACCTGAACTAGTGGCTTCCCCTGTTACTGGTGGACTCTGTTGGGGTGGTTTAGGCTGTCCACCATGGGTTCCCTTAGACCTATGTGCAGCACTGGTTATCCCTTTCCTGTGCAGTGATGCCCTGCTTGCTAGGTATAAGTCTCCCTTTTTCCCCAACTCATCTGCAGTTTTACATTCCCTATTCGCTAACTAGATTCTCATGTTTTAAGGCAAAGTGCTAAGGGGTTGTTCCCTCACCAAAACTTCTGCCAGCCCTTCAAAACTGGTGACCTGACACCCATTCACCCACCTATGAAAATAAGTGCTTAACGCAGCAATATATTGACACACACTTTCATCTGCCTTGTGTCTATACTCACAAAACCTTTTCCTGTAAGCTTCATGTGTTAACTTAAAACACTCTAATAAAAAATGTTAACAGTATTATATTTTAAGCAATCAGTATCAGACAATTTAGAAACAGAAGTTACAGCTTTACCATGGAGTAATACCATGGAGTAATACCCAGAGCCTTTGGTCAACATTGTACTGTTTATGTACCCTTTCAAACATATGAATAAAACTATCAAAATTATCACCCACTGTAAATTGTGCTAGCAATTTACTGACCTTTGTTACTTCTGGGGTTCAGTTACTCCCTTCCCCATTACCTCCATGACCCTGGTGAAGAGTCAGCATCTCCTTTTCATGTTGCCTCTGCCTCTCATTTTCCTCATCTTCCAGACATCTTAGCCAATCTGTTGATTCTGATTGCATTTGTTTCTGTTTTTCCTTTTCTTCAGCCTCCAAAGGCCGCAGTCTCTGCTGATTTTATTTCCAAACATTTGGCCTCCAGTTCAAGTTTCTTTAACTCCAGATGGATTTTTAAGTCCTCTGAGGCAAAGTTGAACTGTCCATTTTCTGAGAATTGTACAGCCCCAAAGCCAGTCTGGTTGTCATCCTGGTTGCTGGTCTTTGATGCAGCTGTGACTAAGGCTCCAATCATTTCTGCTTTAGTCAGGTTGGCATGCACCAATCCTTTGCCTTGGCACATCTCAGCCAACTGGCTCCTTGTTAGCTTGCCAACCAATAAATGTGATGCCCCACCACTGGAGCAGTAATCAAGAGCCTCAATCCTCACCACTGGCACCAGCGGGGGATGAACATTGGGAGGATGACAGGTTACACACACTATTTCCAGATGCGGCTTTCTGCATCAAGTGCAATTTCCCTTAAAAGCCCACAGAGACCACAGTCAGTCTGGGGCTGGCTTCTCCCTCTTTCTGCAGATCCTTAGTGCTATCATCAACTAAGAAATCTTGCCAAAAATAGAATCCGCAATGACAAAAAGTTGTACTACACTCTAATACAACACAAATATAAAAATAACCCAAGAAAATTCAGTCAGACCATCAAACTACTACTATCCCCTAGCCAAACCTCCAGCCCCTCCCCTTCAATAGCAAATAGCAACACATCAATAGGAGTACAATTCAACACACATTTTATTAACTCCACCCATACCTTACTAAATAACAGTAACCACCCCCCTCTAACTATGCCCGCTGCTCTTGATTCCCCCATCCCCCACCTTCTCATTTAAACCCATCCAGACTAATGACATAAAAAACTCCTTCTTAAACTCAAACCTACTGCTCTTGCTGCTGATCAACTCCCAAATGATTTTCTTAAACTTGGAGCTGATTCCATTTCCTACCCAATACCCATCATTATCAATCGATCTATCACTGAGCAATATGTACCAATACTATGAAAAGTCCCTCATATCATTCCCCTGCACAAAGGAGGACCCTCCACAGATATAACCAACTACAGACCAGTTGTTATACTTCCCCTCTTAGCAAAATATTGGAAAAGTGTATTCACTCCCAACTTCTTTCCTACTTACTCAAAAACCTACTCCCCAATACACAGCATGGCTTTAAACCAAAACATAGTACTAACACAGCTCTCTTAAGTTTCACAAATACCATCAACAGCCACAAAAACAGCAATAACCTTGCTTATTCTGTATTCTTAGACATGTCTGAAGCCTTTGACACTGTTTCACACCAAGTACTACTACTACAAGTACTTGCCTCTTTACACACATCTTCTTCAGTACTGTTTTGGTTCCAGAGCTACCTTTCTACCTTTCGACAGCAAGCTGTTAAATGGGCTGATGACTTATCTCTTCCTCTATCTGTTACTATTGGTGTCCCACAAGGCTCAATACTTGGCCCCTTAGTCTTCTCCATGTTTACTATTAAACTTAACTCTGCTACCCCTCATGCTACCATAGTACAATATGCTGATGACTCTACAGTCATTTATGCAGCTCCCTCCTATCCAGAACTGCAGTTCAAAACACAAGCCCTCAGATATAGAACTATATCTCATGGAGAACCAACTCATACTAAACCCCAACAAAACAAAGCTTATGTTATTCACACATAATAAATCCACTGATCCCTCTTTCCCACTATATATCCTCTTCTCCAATGGCACCAAAATAGAACCAGCAGATAACTCAAAACTTCTAGGAGTCACAATAGATAGCTCATTAAGATTTGGCAAACACATTGCCTTAACAGTCAAGAAAATACATATTAAACTTGGCTGCCTATATAGATCTGGATAAGTCCTCACCCCTCACTCCAAACTGGACCTAGCCAGAACCCACCTTCTGTCCACACTTCTTTACGCCTCCCCCATTTTCACCAACCTTAGAAAATCTGACCTTTCCAAACTAGAGACTTGCTACCACAAAATTGCTCATTTTGCTGCTAACCTCCCTCATAGAGTCCACCACTGCACTGCCCTTAGAAGTCTTTATTGGCTAGAGCTGCCACATCTTCTAACACTTAATCAACTGACAATTGTTCAAAACATCATTTTTCAACCAGATGCCTGTCCATCACTAATAAATCTTGTCCAATCCTACCACGCATCACGTACACTCTGAACATCCAACAAACTACTTCTACAAACACACAAATCTTACAACTCATTTGGTGACTCTCTATTTGCTAATCACATTGCAAAAACTTGGAACTCAATCCCACAATACATACTCACTATTCCCACCAACTTCATGTTTAAATAACTACTCAGACAACACCTCCTTAATCACTGGCTCTGCACCTGTATTACACGTGGCTAAACTCCTCTTTCTCATTTCACTTCCCACTGTACTACCAGGTTGCCATATAGTAAAGGATTTTTTCCCCTAGTATTATGTTATGTTATATTTGTATAAAGTGATAATAATATTTAGCTATATTGCTATTTTATCTAATTTTGCCATGTTTCATTTTAGTATGAGTTTTAAATGTTCATATCTACCTTGTAAATGTTTATATCTTGGCTTGTATAATCTATCTACTATGTATGTAACTATCTTTGGAGCTTTTCTCCCCAGGCCTCTGCTGAAAATGGGCTACTAGCGCAGTCAGACTATCCCGGTAAACAAATGTAAAATAAATAAAAAATAAATAAATAAAAAGACTCCCTACTGCCACAGCTATAGAGTTGAGTCCTTTGCCAGGGTTCTAAGCCAAGTCCTCCAACACTCTCTCTGTCCAACCAGTGCTTTGTGTCCCTGCCCAAGTAGTTCACACACACACACACACACACACACACTCTTGGAGATTTGTTTTACACAGACACACACACACACACACACACACACACACACACACACACACACACACCTGGGAAATGCAGGCACAGTTTTACTAGCTATGCCCCCTTCTGCCCAGACTATAAGGTAGTTACCACTGCCACAAGAACCCCTTATCAGCTACATTAAGGCCCTTAACAAAGGGTGTCTAATCTTACTGTCTAATGTTACTATTAATACAAATGGTCGTTTGACCAAGAGCACGGCTATTAGGAGTGGCCCACAGTGTCACCAAATAAATATGCAAGTACTCTCAGAACTTAAATATCTCTAGACAGATCAGCCACAATGAAAGCTTTAAGCGTATTTAATAATAAAATATTAAAAGAACAAGAAAATACTCAGTATATGTTTACAGTGACGTCAGAGTTCAAAATCACAGAAATATTTAAAACAACATTGCAAGACTGTCTCAAATAAATAAAGAAAAACATCTAAATTAAGCTTTGCTATATTCCTGAATGTATCTAAGAGAATTGCTATACCCTACTTAACTTACTTACAGAGCAAGGCAAATGTGAGGTGAATGGATCTTCTAGCTGATATTTTCAAGTCAAAGCAGAATACAAAATGCTCTGTCTCACTCAGAGAGTTCTCAAATATTACTGCTGGGATAACTTGCAGAATGACATCATTGCTTGTCATCTGACTCCTAGTTCACAGGCCCCAAAACAACCATTAATGTCAGCTAGTATCATTTAACATCTGCCTGTAAAAATACATAGACAAGGGCTTTTCCTCAGATCTATGGCAAAGACTGGAAGTCATAAAACAATAAAACACTTCCAAGACAATACAGAGAGTTCCCTAGTTTCAGACATTGTGTCTCCCTGCTGCCATGAATTAATTTAATTTCAGCTATTTTTCTGAAGTTAACCTCTTGTGTTCCAGCTTCCACTGTTAAAATAAATACATTTAAACAGTTACAATAGCGCATGTACATTCTTTTCTAGTAGGATACATTGTGGATGCATCTTTAAGCTCAGTATTTTATAGAATCTTTTCAACACACGTCTGCACAAACCTAGTTTGATATATACATGACATACTGTTCTAATACATTTGTAACACAAGCATCTTACATGAAGAATGTTGACATTCACAAATGACACATAACCATTTACAAAATTCCAGACAGCTGTGTTGGCAGTATCTCCCTTTGTCATACTTCTATGTAAATCATGTTGTTATTCACAACAAATTCCAGCTAGCTGGGCTGGGAGTATCTCCTTTCATCACATTCATGTATATCCCTCCCCTTATACGTTTAGGTGTTCTCTTCAACACTCCTTTATGATTTATAGTCTTGCTCCTCTTTCTGTTATCTTACTGTTTTGCACCATATTCTGATCCTTATTGGCGTGTCTCATTCACAAATTCTTTATTCCTAACCTAAGGTACTTTGGGTTTTTACAATTGTTTCTAACCCTGCTCCCTTTCTGAAGACTTTCCAGTTTTGTAATGCATATAGTTATGATTTTATTTTGTGGAGTCTTAAGTTAATTTTCTCCTAATTCTTATTTCATGTTTGTTTGTGTGTGTGTGTGTGTGTGTGTGTGTGTGTGTGTGTGTGTGTGTGTGTGTGTGTGTATATTAAAAACTCTCTATTAATGCCATGAACAGCAATTAATGTACAATGTGAAAAAAATTATATCTCTCCACAATATGTTGAGTCATAAATAATAGCATTCTAGTAGGGCTGCCAACAATATAATTCACCAAACTAACTGCTGTACATTAGGACATTCATAACAAGTAAAACAGAAATGATTGTAACCTATATGGTTAGCAAAATAAATAAAAAATAAACACAATAAATAAAGTATATAAATACAGCCATCTTCTGTCTGATTTCTCATTAAACCTAGAATACTCGTCCTAGTAGCATTTTCAGAATGATGAAGAGAATCCTTTCTTATCTGGATGGAAAAACCCACCTGAACACTGGTAGATTGACCTGAACAATATGAATACAAATGAGTCCTATGACATCATATCCAGTGCCAAAGGGATTAATATCTTTTATAGCTTCCTTTTCTCTCCTCCTTCCCATCCAAAAGTATTTCAATGCAGTGTATTTAAGAAATAATCCACGACTGTTCGTGGGTATATCAAGATTTTTCCCATGATCGGTGTGGTTTGATCATGTGGGTAAAGCTATTATACAATTGCATTATTTAAGAAATAAATTTCTGACTTTTCTTAAATAATGCACTTGTATAAGGCCACTTCTGTCTTCTTCCACTTTGTTTTCACTGTACAGCTGTACTGCACATGTGTATGGAACTTACGTTCCCACACTTGCACAGTACATCAGAGCAGGAGAACCAAGGGAGAAAACAATCTCTGTTGCTATTTGTTTGGTTATTTTTTTTTTGTTGTTGTTTTTTTAAGTTTTAAATAATAGATGTGCAAGAATAGCACAAAAATCTGAGGAAAATGATGTATGTTTCTGTTTTAGTTTTGCAGAATGTACCTCATTTTTCTCATACCTTGGTGTGTCCTCTATAGCATATGCCAATAGAAAAGTCTGGCTGCTCAAAGATACTTCAGTGGCTGGACTTTTTTCTATTGGTATATGCTCGATTTACAATGGCCACACTGGTTGGGCTGCCAAATAAGTTGTGCTTGATTTTGAATAGCAATGAGCCATTACTGTACAATTGTAATTGTACCTTCTACATCATTACCAAAGAGTAGTGTTGTACACTTTAGCATTAAGAACAAGTATGCATTTAATTTTTTGCGCAGTTTTCTCCAAGACAACATGAATCAAGAATAAAGCTGGGCTCATCTTAAACCTTACCAACATGATCATAGGAACAAGTTGAAGAGCAGATTAAAATGCTTGTAAATCTTTACATTTCCAGAATATAGACATACAGCTACCTCATTTATCTTCTGTACATCTTCAGTGCAACACAGTAATCCCAAGTAAAAAATGCACACACTACTTACTTACAAAAACACTTTTATAAGAAAATGCTGCACATCTTGGAAGAACTGAGTTTAAGCCAATGTTCTTTTGCTAGCTCTTGTTTAAGATCTCTTTGGGAATCCCTTCTAACAAGGTCACTTAATTCTTGTTGACTACCTATTAACAGTTTGAAGAGACTACTTATCAAATGTTTTGTTAAATTATTTTCCATGTGCCTTCTTTACAGCATAACTCACTGAGGTCTGTTAGCAACTTGTTGTGTCACCCATTTCTAATGCATCAACCTATCAGCTAGTTGTCTGGACCTAATAAAGTGTTTGTGGGGCAACCCAAACTGGTCTTAAGTCATTCTCAAGACAGAAGGATGTTTACAGCCAACATCTGCCCCTGATAATAAAGGCAGGTACTCTAGCTAACCCCATTTGCAGGTCCCTACTAGCTTCATCTCTCACCTTAGATGACATGACAGGGCTAACCTCATACATCCATTCCCCATTTCCAGGTTTGTTAAATGACCCAGCTATACATTTAACATCAGATGGGGTTAAGAATACTCTCTGCTTAGCTTTTCCTATCTTCATATAGTCAACATTGATTTTTCCCCTCAAAGTCTGATATCACTTGTGTTTTCTAGTGCACTTCATACCATATGTAATTATACTATAAAACATGATCATAGGAATTGCTAGGCTAGCTACCCCTGTTGGCCAATTTAAGCCTAGACAATTTCCCTTCCAAAGGTGAGAATTAAACCCTGTACCTGGTGTTTGTGAGGTAAAAACCTTAACAATTCTACAGACCTCCAACCTCATACATACTCTGTAATATAACTCAAACACAAGGGCACTCAGTTCTCCTATCTGCTGGAAGTGTAAGATTGCTGTATGCCACCTTTGCTTTCTACCATTCCATGTAAAATTTGTTGCCACATTTCTGTGTGTCTACGTTTACTGAAAACTCCTAGGAGAAGAGTGACAGGTATGGCCTGGGCCACATGAAGCGTCAGTAGTTGAATGATCATATGTAACATTAGGATTCTCTAGTGATGAGCTCATATGGGGATGGTCAAGCAGCAGTTTCTCCATTTCTCAAAAATAAAATTATATTTTTCCCTGAGGACCAATATCTTAATATTACTGCGCACTCCAAACAGTGTTTCAGAACAACTCCACAGTATATTAAATATTTAATATTACAGTGTACTCCACAGGGGTTTTCAACACAAGTCCCAGATATGTTAAATATTCAATGTTAAGTGTATTTCACATAGGGTGTCACAACGACTCCCAAATAATTTAAACATGGCTCTCCCTAGAGATAAGAATAGATTTGACATAGTACCTCAGAGTTCTTATAACTTATGTATAATGCTTTTGTTTTAGTTTGATTAATTAAGAAGCCCAAAAAAATGCTTAAATCATTTAAGGTCCCTGAACAATCTACCTGTTATGTTGTTGATGTTTAGCAGGGTACACCAGGAGGCCAACTGGAAAAAATGAAATGTAATATTCTAGTCTCTTGTAACGAAAGCCATCAATTCCCTACCTCCTCCAACTCTTTGTAAAAGGTTTAAGGTATAAATACAATAAAGAGAGGAAAATAGGCACTACAGGCAAAGCCTTCTTTCTAAGTAAAATGTGCAGATAATTTGGCTCCAGCCTTGAACCTAGTACTGGCCCCTCATATAGTGCTGACAAAATATAAGAAACTCTGAAAGGAAATTAAGTCAAATGTATCCAAGACTACAAAAAGAAACCTTAACTTTTAACTCTTTCAGTTGCTTTCAGTGACATGTTAGGTACTAACAGGGGGGTCTCTTCATTGACAGCATCCAGAACCAACAGTAATGTTTTCATTGCATTATCAAAGAAAGTATTTTTCCCCATGATGAATCCAGATTGATCAGTAGGAAACAGGAAATGCTTCAAATGTGCAAGCCTCAACGCTAGTGTTGTCTTTCTTAAATTATTAAGATACAACAAATAATACTCATGTTACAGGCATTTTACCACTGCTACAGTATAATCTTTATTATAAGACTGGCAAAGTACTCTGAATTGGTATTGAGAAAAATACACATCTGAAAATTATTTTAGAATACATAGTAATACTTTAAAGCTCACAGCTGACAGATGTCTTTTAGCCCTGATTTAGAATAAATTATTACAATGAATCATGTAAGAAACTGTCAGTAATGTTGAAAGTTATCTATTGAAAAAAAATAACATCAACATTACGCTATCTTATTTGTTCAAAGTTTTCATCTGTATTTAACTTTTAGCTAACATATAAATTAAGATCTGAGATACTCAAACTAAGTTAATAATGTTGGGCAATAAAGCACATTTTTCATATTGTTCTCTCATCAGAATTTAGAAATGGATCTTTTGGTGGTCAAAGGACAAGATTAATGAATTAAGGAGCCACATTCCACAACAAAAATATAGGAATGCAGTATTTCAGAAAAGACTAGTGATGTTTTTCTTTAGATACGAGGAGGCTTTTGATATTTGTGTTAGCAGAAAAATCATTTTTCAGATATCTTTACCTCTTTTTCGGTACTAAAAAAACACAGAGCATCACAAAATGCTTTACAGATTTGAAATTTGCTAAGAAATATGTGCTCCTGGATCTTGTTAAGAAGATAGATGCAGACCTGTGCTGTTCTGCAGGCTTATAAATGCAGAACAGTACATATATTAGAAAAAAAATATCTTCATTTTGTATAATTGCTAGAAATCTATGTACATAATAAGATATGACAGAGTCTAGGTTATGCTTGAATATTTGCATATTATGGGAATGGCAAGGCACTGACAAGGACTGCATAGTTTCTTGGCAGTTAAATTTTCTACTTCACAGCTCCAGTATCCAGGATTTAATCCTAACCTGATGTTACTGCCTCTGTGAAGGTTGTGTGGTGTGACTATATTTTTTTATATGGGCCTCTGTTTTCCTATTTTCATTCCTTTGGTTTGCTGTTCTACTTGTGCCCATCCCATGTCTCTAATTCCCTACTCATTTCTCCCTGCTCCTGGCATTTATGCCAGGAGTGAGTCACGAGAAATGAAGACAGTATCAGTTAACCTGCAGAGGTTATTTATTTGTTTCATGTGCTCCTAGCATTACTCCTCCTGTTTACCTGAAAGGGCAGAGTACATGTTCTGGGTATGTAGTAGTGTTTATCAATGAGTTATTTTACAGGCTTGCAGCATGCAGTTCTTGGCCTAGCTCATACCCTGGATTCCTTGTGCTCCATAACATTATTCTGGGCCTTCCTCTAGGTGGTCCTTCTGCAGTGTGGCTTTGAATGATGACCCATCAGGATGGGAGAACTGAACTTGGTTGTTCATTCCGATCCTTCTCCAGTCAGCTCTTTTAGTACCTGAGCCACTAATCAAATCCAGGTCATCTGGGCTGTAGTTACAGTTTCAATTCCCTATACCAATGAATAACTTGAGTGCTCTGTTTTCTTCTTCAAGATATGCGAGTTAATTTTTTGCACCAAACTATTTATATATTTATTTTATTTATTTTTATTTAACATTTGTTTACCAGGATGGTCCGGCTGGACAGCTAGTGTCCATTTTCAGTGGAGTCCGGGGGAGAAAAGCTCCAGAAAAATTATTACATAATATGAGAAATATATACAATGTCAATCAAGTTACAGCTGTAGAGAGGTTAACATGCTGGTAATACAGAGATAAGTACGGGTACTAAGTATGGAAAGGTTAATATGCTAATAATATAGAGATATATCATGTCTTCATAGGCATATAAACATTTTAGTATAGGCATGCAGGCAATATATATTGTGTTTAACTTTGCCTTGTGGCCCAACCATGAATGAAAACTGCGCAGTGAAGTATCTCTTAATAAAGAAAGTTAATAAATACATTTTTAAACATTTTCTCCAAGCAGTGACAATTACCATGCTTCTTGATATCTTATGCAGAAATGCCAGGAAATTGGAATTTCTTTCTTAATTCCTCCATATTCTAGTCCTTCCGGAGAATCTGGTTCACATGGCTCATGCAGTGCAGAATCATACCTCCAGGAAAATCATTGTAGCATTAAATGTTAAAATAGACTTTACATACATACATTTTTGTTAAAACAGATCTTATACAAATACATTTTTCTTTCTAAAAGCTTGAAAATGTATTCATTTTAAAGTAGGCCTTATATCAGTTCACATTAGTTTCAGTGAATGCAGTTTTAGTGAAAAAGTACAAATGAGCTATGTTCAGTCAGTAACCTTCAGACCAAAACAATAATGAAGACAGATTTACAGAACTTACAAATTCTTAAGAAAACATTTTTGTTGTGTATCAGAAAGATCTTACAAAAATAAAAAACAGACAGCTACAGATCAACTATCTAGGCAAGTTTTGCTATTATAACTTATAGTCACAAAGTCTGAGGCTCAAGGCTAAAAAAGGAATTCAAGCTACAGAAACAAGGTATAAGACATGTAAACCTCCAAGACAACAATATGTATTATGGTACAAAATATAGTGTGCAGAGCTCAGTTTATCAGTTTACTGAATACTGTCAATCAAGACAGTTCAGTTCTTTATGACTTTATTTATGTTGCTATATACCACCACTGTAATAATATATACTTGCTAACATTCATATTTTGCTGCCTGTTGTATCCTTTGCATTAATAAATGCTGCTAATCAGCTATGGAAGGTTCCTGAGTGACTTTTATGCTAAAATGGCATAAAAGAGTTTAAACAATAAGATTTGGCACTTTTACTGTCAACAAATTAATTTAACAATTGGAACCTAAATGGGCTCAGGGGAAAAATATTAAAGCATAGTTAAAGTAATTCCCAGAACCTGTAGCATCTGTGTGTCATGAATAAATCTACAGAAAAAAATACTATAGGATGATGCTGTCATTACAGAGAGTTTTTAATGTGTGCCTGTAATGGTATCCCAAAAAAATCAAAATAAATACAAAAGATATCCCTGCAAGATACCAGTGTGACATTAAAAAGGAAAACATTTTACAAAAAAAGTTAAAAAAAGTTGGAAAACAACTGGCTGCCAAATCAACACTTATTCAATACCTTGAGTAAGCATACACTCCTGTATTACAATAAATTTTATAGATAATATCATCAGTAAATACCATAAAAGTGTAACAACTTCTATAGAAAAGTCACTAGTAAATGTATGGTTTAATTTTATAAATTAAGTAAAACAGCAAAGTAAACAGTCTAATAGTGAAATGTTTTTAAAAAATATGAAATTCAGTGCAGTCTTAAAAAATGTTAAAAATGCACAGAAACAGACAAGTCAAAAACAAAAACAAGCTGTAGTGAGTGAGGTTACCAAAAGACTACCACCTAATATGCAGCATATATAAGTGCGTAAAAAGTCAGCCTTTTCATCTCCTGATATTGGTATAGTTTTACATTTAAATAATAATACACAAAATGTAAAAAAACCTCTAGTTTGCAGTCTTCAAAAAAATCAGTGTAAATGCTACAACATGGGACATTTTAAATTCAAAGGTAAATAGCAGTAATGCAAATGCAAATCACCCTAATGTAAATTCAACAAGGTAAACAATGTGCATGTTTTAGAACAAATACAAAAAAGTTAATGTTATCAGTATAATTTCAAATTCAAATAATGTTCACAATGTAATTCATATTAATTTGATGTTTTCAGAAGGAAGTACAAATGTTGAACAAGTGGGGACTCAGACTGCAGAAAAATGACAGTAATCTTGTAAAAATGCATAAGTCTAATAGAGTTACCACACAGACTTCAACTAAAAAAATGCTTACCATAGCTCAAGTTAATGTTGTTAGTAGTTCCATAAAAATAATTTTCAGAATATCTATAAAGGGTGTGGCAGTCCAGCACCAACTGACTTGTCTGACATAATTTAAGGTAAAAAATGACAGATAATGCATTTCATTGGTTACAGAAAAATATAAAATACTGTACTAATTAATAGAGGTACATCTGTTTCTGTTACTAGCAACCCCCTATGAGAGGACTCGAGTACACTTATAATACTGTCAAAACTTAACGTTTCAAAATAACTGCAGTAAGCCTTAAACATTTCATTTAAATAAAACTAATTATCCTAAAACATTACAGTAAAGTTCTTGTTGTATCTTCAGTGTGACAGTACCATACTAAACATAAACTTGTTAAAAAATTAGCTGTTACTTTAAATTTTGATCACAACATTGTGTAAAATAAAAATGCTACAGTATATACAGTAGTGTACTGTGTACAAGAAATTGTGCAAATAATATATAGAATTTCAAAAATCAGTTACTACAAAAAAATCCAAATTTGTGGGCCAAGGACAAGATCATTTCTGGTTTAGTTGCTACAGTACAGTACAGGTAGGGTATGGTTAAAATAACTTACCACCTTCTCAAAAGCAGTATCCCATTCAAAAAAGCAAGAGAAGATATTCATAAATGTATTATTGACGGAAAAAAGCAGTATAGTAAAAAAAATCAAGTCTGTCAAATTTCCCTCTATGGTCAGTAAGAAAAAAAGATGACAGTTATAAAATGATAATAAATGTAAGGCTAGTAAATAAATACACTGCTCCCGTAGCACATGTTATGCCAGGTACTCCAGAAGTGGCAGTCAAGTTAGACCTACAATGTAAATGGTTTACAGTTATAAATCTGGTAAATACATTTTTGCTACAGTTTTGTTTCAGACATCGGTACAAGTTTTGAGACTATTAAATTGTAGTAATAAAGTGTTGTAATACATAAATATCTTAATACAAGCAAAAAAGATTTACAAATATTACATAAAGTTTTATTAGTCTTGCAGAATGCCAAATTTAATGTCAATGCTAACAAAATGCATTTAAATCAACAAACAGGTAATTTTTAAAGAATGGTTTACAGTTACAGATTCAAATTTGCTAGAACAGTTGCAGGCTTAAATCCCATACAAAAACTACAGTATAAATATTATTTGTCAGTGCAGTTACATGTTCAGCTTTCATACAAAAGGAGTGCAATGTAATTTACTGTATAAAAACTCTCTGCATACTTATAAAGGGCAAATAAGTAAAGCTGCAGTGTCAAATCAGTTTAATTTTAGTAGTAAATTTGTCTATGTAAATAGTTAGGCATTTCATACAAAATTTACATTTTATACAGACAGCACACCAGATCCCCAAACTCACATAATTAAGTTACCAAAATGCATTTCAGCTTACTGAGCCAAACTAAAAAACAGTACCATATGCTATTAAACAGTATTATAAAAAAATCAGTTAAATATTACCAGTTACAGTTCTTGTGTAGTAATGCTGCGGTAGCGTTGTCGCCTCACAGTAAGACGCTGTCCAGTTCGATTCTCAGCTAGAGCGTCTTCTGCATGGAGACATACATGAATGGGTGTACCTTCATTGAAGGTTGTGCATCAGGGCTGGTAACTCGGCACGTAAAAATCAACTACCAATCATTAGCAGTCCGGAGTTCCGCTGTGGTGACCCCTAACCGGGAAAAGCCGAAAGACACAAACAAACAAACAGTTCTTGTGTAGTAACATTTATTATTATTTATCCCATTTGTGCTACTAAGAAAATTGTAAACAGCAATGGCAAACCATTGCAGCATGCAGAAGTATTAAAACATTAAATGACATAAAAAAAAAAAAAAATGTACGCAATGACCAAACACACAATAAAAAAAACCTTTGCATAAATTACAGTAAGGTCATAAAGTCAAGGCAATTACAAATCTAGTACCAGAAGTGTGAAAAAATGCTAAACATTACTGCAGTGTCAAATTATTACTTAAGTTCCATTTACGTTAATAACAAAAAATGACGCTTAATTTTCCATTTAATCCAGTAATAAGGTTACAAACTTCTTATCTCACTATAGCATATGCAGCTAAAGTAGAACAGTTAAAATCAGGGCAATAAATAATGTTAAATATATTTAAATCAGTTTAAAATTATTAAAGCTGTATAAGTTACTAAAAATCAATACTGTTTTTCTTTAATATTTTTACAAATATTATACCAGAAAAACAATTTTTTTAAATACTAAAAAAAATCTGCTATAAGTGTGCTAAAAAGTTCAACACTTAAAAAATAAATACCCTACAGAACAGCCAAAAGTATAATTAAATTTGCTATACAGACTCACAACAGAAGGGGGAAGGCTGAAAGGCCTAATTGTAAAAAAAAGGACTATAGAGTGACTGTTAGGGTCTTCAATTATCTCAGCAATTACTTGAGAGAATGTGAAGTAAAGTTTATGCTATTAATTGTTTTAATAATGAAAGTGATAATGTAAAGCAGTCAAGTATCAAGACTACTGAATTATCAATAAAAAGTCAAAAGTAAAAACCATAAGTGCGTGTAAACCAGTTTATTATGTACAGTGCAGTTACAGTTTTTTTTCAATGTTTCTTTAAATGTAATAAAGTACCAATGGTATAAACATAATAAGCATTATATAAATAAAATTTAGTTAACCTCATAAATTATTAAATGCATAAACAGTATGCTAATTAAAGTATGTGAATTTGTCTGTTACCCCTCCAAAAAGTATTCTTTAATGTTAAAACAAATATATACTGCAAATGCAAATGTTTACGGTTTACCTTTGAAATGTTGAAAATCAACCTACCGAATGGCCTTTTGTGTGAACCGGAATGACGAAAATCGTCAGTCCAGTTTGCACCGAAGTTCGAAAATCAGCATATCAAAAACCAGATTCGCTGTTTTCAAATTCAATTCAAAGACAAAGTGTAATGCAGGGGGGCTGTGCCCCTGAACCCCCATGTGGGGGGATGCACCCCCCACTTTATTATTTTAACTCCGAGGTCACACTACAGTGGGGAAAGGGTCCACTTCCTGATCCCCACTATAGTGCACCTCACACCAAAAATGGCGAATCTGCAATGAGCGAACGTCACTGTGCATTTGCTCAATGCACATTCGGTGCATTTTGTTTTCGGCCTTCCGAAAACTTGTGCATTACGCACATGTAAAGGTAAACCATGTTTACTCATGCAAAATAGTAACTTTACAACCTTAAGTATTCAATGCTAAATTTCAGATTCAAGTTATGTCTCCAGACATAGCATGGCAAAAAAGTTATAAGTTTCAGTTTATGCTTTTAATTGTGTTCATGTGCCACTGGCAAAAAATAGTATTCCTCTAGTGTCAGTTTCATTTGGTTTTCAAAATCTAACATTAATAACTCAGCACTTACATTTATAAACAGCAAAAATATCTTATTTGTCATAAAAATATAGTAAAATAACACTTAAATTTACCAACAGCAAAATATGTCTTATTTGTTATAAAAATGGTAAAATAATAGGACACAGCAATTTCAAATGCTCAGAATAATTTTTCAAATGTTCAGTATAATATATTTCTGACAGCATTACTAAACAGTTTCTACAGCATGCATAAATAGCATGCATATACAAAACAGTCTTTACAAAATCAAATCACAGCTCACACTATCCAAGCATCAGCTTTCAGGATAAGGACACAAAATTATTGTAACAGGCTTATCAAGCAAGTTATATAATTGCTTAAAAGATAAGTAGTAGTATTTATTTAATAATACTCAAAACATAAAAAATCAGGCTTCAGTTGATAGAAAATAAAAGTGCACATTACATAATCATTGTACATTAGACAAAAATGAAAAACTAACAAAATATGCAAATTTTGTTTGAGACACAAATCTAAAATGCAGAAAATATAAGTTCTAATAAATTTAATTTTACTATAACAATATACTGAAATCTGGAATAAATGTACAGAATTATCTGTTTACACAATGACAAGCCTAGCTATAGATCTGCCAAAACAAATTAGTACAGAATATGGTATTCTTGTCATAT
Source organism: Protopterus annectens (assembly GCF_019279795.1). NCBI lineage: Eukaryota > Metazoa > Chordata > Ceratodontiformes > Protopteridae > Protopterus > Protopterus annectens. The sequence goes on from NC_056727.1 coordinate 1,171,194,144, forward strand.
TAATTTTAAAACTGCAAAGTTGGCATAATAATTATACTTTAAAACACATGTATTATGTATGTGAAAAAAGCTTATAAATGGCTACCGGGGACTGTGTACCCAGTGAGTCTACCTGTTTAACAGATGGTTATTATTAGATAAAAGTCAGCATCATTGCCAGTGAATAGAATTCACCCCCTGCAAACACTAACTATGCATTACTGTAGCCAGTTTTTGAAAGTGTTTCTAGGGCACAGTTAGAATCCAGCTTGAGTGTGCCTTCATCAGTCCGTTACTCTCTAGATTGATGAAAGTCACAGAATGAAATTTATTTCTCATAGGTGTTTTTTCATATCGCCAATACCTATTGTAATACTGATTGTCGACAGCAAGTGCAAAACAGTTCTTATTTCTCATTTTTTTCTGAAAAAAATGAGGAGTGTTACAAAATCTAGAATCCTTTTTCTGTGCCTCCGGTTTTTGATCATGACAATGAGGACTTTATGTAATTTGTAACTCTCCTCTTGGGAAAGTCGACATTTTTTTTTTTCTTTTAAATTTTGGCCCAGCACTAAACCTTACCTCCTACTGCTCTGTCTAAGATGAATACCTGCTTTCACCAGTTCACCAGTGCAGAATGTCTCTATCTATTTTTATGTGTGTGCATGTCTGTGTGTGTGTGTGTGTGTGTGTGTGTGTGTGTGTGTGTGTGTGTGTGTGTATATATACATATATATAAATATATATATATATTTTTTTTATCCCCTTCAGAAGATCGAAAGCTCAAAAGACTGAAAATCAAAATATCTTAAAAATCAAAATATTAAAATTGGAATTTGCCCTATCTCCAGTGTTGTGTGATCTTGAAGTTGGTGTATATAATTAGTAGGGGATGCCACCACATGAGGAGTGCAAGGGGCTTACCCCTACTTTAAAAATGTTTTCAATATTTTGCGTTTTAGATATTTTGATTTTCAGTCTTTTGAATTTTCGATCTTCTGACATAGACCTATACACATATATATATATATATATATATATATATATATATATATACACACACACACACACATTTATTTGTGCATGCGTGTGTGTGTGTGTGTGTGTCTGTGTGTGTGTGTGTGTGTGAGTGTAAGTGTATGCACCTAACATTCATTAATGAATACCCTGGAAGGTACACAAGGGGTGGGAATGCAGTGCCTATAGTGATGACACAAGTGAAGTAGCCCTGCAGACAACCCTGACAGTTGCAACTGCATGCCTTGTCAAGTCTCTGATCTCCACTAGAGATTCACTGATGGGAAGCATAGTCTCAAGATTTGCCCCATTTCCACTTAGGGAGATGTTAGCAAGCAAGACTTGTCACTGTTGTCCCTACTTGGCCATACTCTTACTGATGGGCTGCTATTCAGGTGGAGATTTTTATGGCACAATTGACTGTCCTTTCCCTGCACTACAAAATTAGTATTCAGAGAATGTCACTTTTGGAGAAATGTTTAATTTAATGAAGGAGTTTCCTGAATGGAAATTCAAACAACACCATGCTTAAAACAAAGATGCTGCAACACAATAATGAAAGAGCCGAAGTGATTTTATTCTCCAGCAACTTAACTCCCTTCAGGATTTTTCTAATTCTGCTGTTTAAACTCCTGGCTTTCACTCTCCAGTCGCCAAGGCAGCATGCACGTTCTAGAGGGCGCAAAAGGGTAGACCTTACCTGTAAACTTCCCATCATGCCTTACTTTTTCTACACAAGAAATTTATCTTATACTCTAATCTGAAGGCAAATCGATCCATCACTTTCTTAAGTCCAAGACAGCTCCAAAGGGAGTTGCTGGATCTGGAATCCCTCTCACATTATAAGGAATTTATAGTATAGGAGAAGCCTGGCAATGATGTTTTATACCTTGTCTAACCTTTCATCAAGAGCTATGCATGATTCAACATGTGGCTTAATAGCGAAACTCCATTCTTAATCAGATTCAAGAAGATAGCTCCTTATCACAAGTGATCCCATGAGTTCTTACACTTTCAAAAATAAACTGTGATTCAAACAAAAAGGATTCCAAAATTTGCTGTTATGTCTTAAAAGCATTTTTTGTAGAGGAGCTTCACCCCATGCCATGCACATTAATGGTCACACACCCACGCCCCCTCTATTTATGCATACTGACTCTGAGATTTTGCACTTTGGATAAGGTGGAATAGTCTGAGATTTCACAACCTCAGACTTAACATGTATTTCTCCATGTGCACACTTTCCGTTATGATAACTATAGATGTTCCTAGCTGAAAATTGAAATTTGCCTGGAAGACATTAAGTCAGTGTTTCTAGATGCCTCCGTTTCCTCAGAGGCAAGGTTTGCAAAGCCAACTTATGAATTATAGAAAGGAATTCTAGGATGGAAATGAAGTAATAATTTAATACGCCATCATCACAAGATAGTAGGAATTTAGTTACCCCAAAAGAGATCCTTTTACAGAAAGCAACAGCCTAGAAAAATATTTTCAGGGGTTTAACATAGATATATATGCACAAAATATATCACTCTTAGAAAAAACATCACAGAGAAAACCAATTTCTTGATAAAGTTTTCTTTTGTTGACAGGGGAACAGCAAGGCAGTTTCTCAGAGCTCTAGGATATATGTCCTTTTTTTGCCCTTATAGTACTTGATGTCAGGCTTCCTTTGAGGAAACTACAGTGGTTACTGAGGAATTTATAGAATCACTCAACAGATTCCTTACTGGCACTAATTCTGGTTCTTTTATTTGTACAGAGGTCATTTCTGTGGTGGATGCAGTATTACATCCTATCCATTGTATGGCATTACTCCCACAATACTTCTTCAGGCTCAGACAGCTGCTCCTTCAAACTATACATACAGAGTTCATCTTCAGGAAATAAACATCTAAAGTCTCACCACAAGTTATCTTCACATATCACTATCAATGAAATAATAAATGTGGTAAAGGCTATGAAAACCTTCCCTACAAACTTCTGTTCAGGACCCTTACACATTAATACAAACAGCATGCTAATCAACCTCAACAAACAAAATAGCACAAAGTCTTATTTGCTGTGAAGGGATACAGTGCTCATCTAACTCAAACTATTGAGGTTTCCTCATTTCACCTGTTAACAGTCTGTCTTTCAGACAGACAAACAATATCCTTGCAGAAATTTTAAACAAATAACTTTGTGAACCATGAATTGCAGCTTGAAACCTCAGTATTTTAGGCACTTGCTGTCTCACTGGACTTTCCAGTAGTGTATTTGCAATACATCACAATGTTCTGATTTTGCAGTTTTGCACTCTAAAACATAACTGTAAGGCTTAGAAGGTAGGTGCTTTTCATTTACTAGGACCCCCTGAATTGACGTGTACATTTTCCTTAGTTCATGTGACGCAGGAGATATTATCCAAAGCAAATTCAGACAATACCAGTCTCATCCTGACTGTACTGAGATGGCCCAGATAACACTCTAAATGACATCCCATCCACTCTTGAAACTCCCTCTGAGAAAAACATTTCTGTCCCATCACCATTATCTCAAGTTACTGAAACCTTTGGAATGGTGGCCAAGTTCTGGTGTCCAAATAATGCCTCTTTCAACAGAAGTTATTTATACTACAAATGAGACTAGAAAGCCTTCTTCACACAAATCTTATAGTTGAAAGTGGATAGTATTTTCATACGAGGCAAAAGGAGCCAAGAATCATTGTTTGTGGTACACTTCATCAAACCAAGATTTGCTATGTGGTATTTCACTAAACCTAGTCTGCTAAAATGGCAATTTAATGAACTGAAAGCATATTAACAGCATTCTTTTTCTGGAAGATGTCCTGTACAGGAGCAATTAGATCATCTGTACCACCCATTTTCTCTATCAGAAGGCTGAAATGCCACATGTTGGGGAGGAAACGAGGATCTTCTCTGATATGGTGAATTTAAATTCAGTCTGCCAGACTTGATAAATCACTCTTGCCCTAACACCATATGAATCCCTCCTCATCTTCATTTCCTTCACTTTTGGACTACTTACAGCACTAACTGAAGGCAAACTTAGCATTTCTCTAGCAAAGTGTTCTTTCTACAATATTTTGTTGTTTACCAGTCTTCCCACAAATAGTTTCTAATCTATTAGTGAAAAGTTTTTGAAAGGAGTTCTGCATAATAAACATCCAAAGAAAGTAATCTGTTCTGCTTGGAACTTAAGTTTCATGTTAAAAAGAACTCACACTGAAACTTTTTGAGTCAGCGGACTCATTTCTAAAATACTTATCCCGTTGCCTGTTTCTTTTATGGTGAGAATTTTACTGATTTAGACTTCAATGTGTAGAAGGCCATACGCAATATTTCTCATCAAATGAGTAATTTTAAAGACTAATCCCTCTTTTATGCTTAAAGCAGTGCCTGTTTCATTGTGCATCTCAGCATAGCTCCAAGTGTTCTTTTGTTATGAAAACAGAGGAGATTATCTCCTTCGTTCTGTAGATATTCACTGACAACTAAGAAACTACACAGAGAAGACTGAATATTTCAGAAAAAACTTTTTTATGTCTGCATGAATGACACATTTAGCCATTTTGTAATAAAGCAAACAACCTCTAAATGGTTAGGCCACTATACTGCCTTTTACACCCATGGCAAAAAGCACAACCGTGGAAGATTCTATTGTCTGTCTGTCTGCTGCCAAGTTTTCAATGTTTCCTTTCAGGAAGATTTAGAGTATGTTACTTAGACCAATAGCATACCATTAACTAAATTTAATAAGCTGAATTCTCAATCTCAGGATAGGACAGGATTTTCCATGGCTGTGTTTCGTGGATATTTTAAGCACTACACCATTCATAATTCTGCAGTATTGTCTGGGATTCTGCATCATGTATTATGATTGCTGCTGTACTGATTCTCCCAAGTGGAATATACACAGCTTTACGAATAATACTCACTTTAGTACTAAGGGCATTTATTTCCCCATCCCTCTGTTATCATTGCATTTTTGGTTTTAGTAATGCCAGTTCTTCATCTTAACAATTGTGTTGGTTATAACTTACTTTCTGTATATAATCTGATATTTTTTGCCCACACTGGCTTTATTGATATCACATTTGTCTACATGCAGCTGGGAAATCTTGTTCAGCAAAACAGATAATAGGTATAAGTAGATGTATTTTTTAAGGAGGGCACTCTCTACCTGATATCAGTACTGTTTTGGCATGAGACTAGCACTAGCCTGCTTAGGGGATAAACACACACAAGTATATATCATCTAGGATATCTACACATCCAGCAATCAGTAAAATGTAACACTACAGGTCGAGAGCCCAAGAAGTCTTAAAAGGATATGTGTGTTCCAAGAATGCATATAACTGTTACTTGTGAATAAAATGGGCTGGCATATTTTAAATTTAAAATATCTGATAATTTTAAAAGAAACTTTAGTCTCTCTTGCATGGTTGCAGTTATATTAGCAGAACAGAGTACAACACAGAGATTATATGTTTGTAAGCTACATGTGGTTGTGGTATATAGTACTTGACTTCACTAGCTGACTGAAATGTTCAGGTTAGTATGAACTTATGTTTGTAAATTCATGATGTTATTCCTCAGTGCTAATTAATTGCTTATTAATAAAAATTACTAAATGAAAAAAAAAATACAGAAAATTTCCATTTGAAATTCTTAGTGAAAATAGAACAAAGAACAATAATTAAAGAGGTACATGGGTAATAACAGTTTCCTGTTTTTAATATGAACTATACAATAAGGCAAGACAGGGAGTACATTATGGTCAGACACAGGACTTTATGTAGGCTGTTTGGCTGTTTGCTCCCATCACTCAACAAGTACTATTAGGTCACCATAATGCAACTCCTGAAATGTCTTATTGGGACTATAAAAGGGACAATATATATATATATATATATATATATATATATATATATATATATATATATATATATATATTAATCACTATGTGACTTTTTTTACATTACCTTTCTCTGCTGGGCCTAGGTGTTTTTCTGAGTTTGCTGTTGAGACTGTACCAAGCTGATAAAAGCATTTAGACTACATTTTTTGGATTCAGGGAAGTACATTTAAAGTAGATTTATAACTGCACTTATCTTTCCATTTAAATCACTTTTGTGTGTTTTTTTGCTCTTTATCTGAAGTTAAAGCTAATAATTTAAGGCATTTTATATTCTGCATTGCATTTTGGTTTCTCTCCTGGGCCTAGGTGTTTTTCTGAATTTGTTTTCCTGTCACCCTCCTTATTGCTGTTTTGATTTATACTTGGAGGCTTTTCATCTGCCTGCCCTTACTGTATAGCCGGCCTTAGAAGCTCCACTCAGACCCTCTTCTCATCTTACTGGTTACTGACAGAAGAAACTGGGAAGGCCCTCCCCTTAGCTTATTAAATTGCCTGAAGTTGTCTTGATGTGTCTGTGTTCCTCATTGCTGGTGTGTGTGCCTTTGAATCATCTTGCAATTACTTGTAGCTAGTTGTTATACTTGTTTCTGGTACCTTTTCAGTTGTGGGAAATTAAGTTTTTTTTTTTTTTTTTTACATTAAGAAAGCTGGTACTGCATTTATAGTGGGAGGAGAAAGGTAGTCTGGTCTGTTCAAGTTGGGAAGTGCACAGAAAGGCTTAAAGTGAGAATTACTGTTGAAGTTAGTTTATTTATTTATTGACATTTTGTCCAACTGGGTCAAAGACCCATTTTCAGCAGAGATCCAGAGAGAAAAGCTCCAGCAATGCTTACAATAATGAAAACATATTATGTCAGTTTAACTTTTACATCAAAATTACAAACATATGATAACAAAGGAAAGAATATTACATTAGTTTATATTTTACATCCAAATACAATAGTGATAAAATATAGACTGTTATATACAGAAGGATTATAAGTATACAATAAAAAGGAGAGAACTGAATGCCCCATAAATTTTTAAGAAGATTAATTATTAAGAGGGAAGAAGGACAACATAAAAACCATCTGTATTTATAAGTTGTGGAGATGAAATTGAGACAGTCAGAAAGTAGGTAGATAAAACTGAATGTTAGTTTGGGAAAAGAAAGTGGGGGCAGAGGGAGAGGGATGTGGAAAAGGGGATGTGGGGGCAGAGGGAGAGGGATGTGGAAAAGGGGATAGCTATGAGGGGTGTTAATAAGTGGAATGTATAGTAGGAGGTTGTGAGTGTAGTGAGACAGAAGGGAGGAGGGAGCTGAAGAAAAAAAAGGTTTGGAGGTTAGTTACTGGATTTAGGGCATGTGCAGATCCAAGATTTAGAAAAGTAGTTTTTTACTTCAGTTTTGAACTTATTTGTGTTATCTATACTGGTTATATTGATTGGTACACTGTTCCATAGTTTAGCTGTGGTGTAGGAGTTGAGACATTGGCCGGCTATTTCCTTGGGTTTATGTATGTGTAAGTGTTGTTTGTCAGCGGAGCGTAGATTTCTTCTGGGAATGTATGTATGCATAATAGACTGTAAGGAAGGACAGCTGTCAGGTTTATACATAAGTTTTTGTGTAATTGTAAGTGGTAGGTAGTCAAAACAGTGTGAGAATTCTAGCCAGTTTATCTGTTTCATAGTTTCATAGTTTCATAGTATAGTACTAGGCTATCTGCCCTGGGGCATTTGTAAGCCTAGCCATAGTGATGTGGCTTTTGCCACCCCATGAAATGGTACAAAAATGTACAGAATAAGTTTAGAATACTGTGCCTCTGTCTAGTAGTGACACAATGAAGGTCCCCTTATATAATAGAATTAGTTTGCTGTGCCCCTGTCTAGCAGTGACACAGATGTGACCCCTGGAGTAAACTTACGATCTCCCATCCACACTGTTTGAGAGTATTGTAATGGTGTGTGCAATAGGATGAACCTGTAGCAAATTTAGAAATTTTGTAGTAACAAAACTGGTTTGTTTTTCAGTGTTGTGTGTAGATTAGTAAAAATAGGTGCTCTGTAGAGTAACGAGGGGAGCAGGTAGGCATTTGCTAGTGTCCTTTTAGTGTTTGGATCCATGAAGTGTTTATGCCTATAAAGTGTCCCTATTTTAAAATTATTTTTTTAATAGCATTATGTATGTGTTGGTCAAATGTGAGTTTATTGTCTATGGTGATACCCAGTAGTTTGGCACTAACTACTATTTCAATCTTAGTTTTGTTTAGGGACTAGATTTTAGGGTTAAAAGTAGACGTTTAGTCTTGTTGGGGTTAACTATTAAGTGTGCATTATTTAGCCATGGTTCTGTTAAGGTGAAGGCATCCTGGGTCTGTTGCAACAGGTCTGGTATGTTAAGAGAGGAAGTAATAATGGTGGAGTCGTCAGCATATTAAATTAATGTGCTATGATGGCAGGCAGTCTCTAGATTATTGATGAATATGTTAAAAAGTTGGGGTCCAAAAATGGATCCTTGTGGGACACAGGTTTTGTTAACATGGTATTGAAATAGACAGGATAGGTAGCCATTAAACCATTGTTTGGTGGGTATATAACAACCAACTGATGATAGTTGCTGAAGTAGTTTGTCATGAGAGACTGTATCAAATGCTGTAGACAAATCTAATAATACTACAGAGGTGTATAAATTGGAGTCCCTAGCTTTGATTATTATGTCTGTGAAAGAGATAAGTGCGGTTGTTGTTGTACTGTGTGCTGGTCTAAAGCCATGCTGGGTGGGTGTGAGGAGATTATTATGTGTAATGTGGTTTAGCAATTGTATGTGTAGGCACTTTTCAAGCTATCTGGATAGAGGGGAAAGGATGGAGATGGGTTTATAATTTGTTAGCTCATTGGATTTACCTCCTTTATGCAAAGGGGTTACAATTAATGTTTTCCAAGGGGTGGGGACATATGATTCCGTAATAGATCAATTGATGAGTATACTTACTGGATAAGCTATCGTCAGAAGAAAGTTTTAAGTATTCTGCTGGCAGATTATCAGAGGATGAGGAGGAGGGTTTCAGTTTAAGGAGTAATTTATGAATTAATGTAGTAGGTACTGGCTGCAGAGAGAAAGGGGGCATTTGACCTAGAAAAGTTGAGGGCTTTTGTTTATGGGGGGGGGGGCGTGTTATTGTAGTTATTTGTAGTTTGAACAGAGGTTGAGTTTAAACTAAAGTTATGGCTAGAAATGTGTGTAGCTATGCTATTAAGGAAATGGGTAATAAACATATTGGCCACTTCACTTGGAGAGTTTTGTGTGTGTGTGTGTGCGGGGGGTGGGGGTGGGGGTGGGGGTGGGGGGAGGTTGTGTTGAACCAGGAGTAAGAAGTGATGTGATGGATTTCCAAAAAAAATGTTTGGATTATCTTTATGGTTGGTTAGTTGCTGTGAAAAGTAAACTTTCTTATCAGCAATAACTGATTTTTTTTTTCGTTTTGTTACTTAGTTGCTTAAAGTTTTGGACATTTGTGTCAGTTCTATTATTTAGCCAATCCTTCCATACTCAGTCTCAGATTTGCAGCATTTGTTTGGTGGATTTGGTTAGCCAGGGGGCATGTTTGTGTCTTTCAGCTTTTCCCGGTTAGGGGTCGCCACAGCGGAACTCCGGTCCGCTAATGATTGGTAGTGGATTTTTACGTACCGGGTTACCAGCCCTGATGCACAACCTTCAATGAAGGCATGCCCCATTCATGTATGCCTCCACATAGAAGACGTTCTAGCTGAGAATCGAACGGGACAATGTCTTGCTATGAGGCGACAACGCTACCGCAGCACCACCACCGCAGTCATGATTAGCCTTTATTTTTTTTTTCTAGGTGGTGCTAAATTGTTGAGGGTATCTAGGAAGAGTTTATTGAAACAGTTTACTGCATCATCTAGAGGAAGTGTTTTTAGTATGGACCAGTTGAATGAGTTTAATATATTATTAAATAGATTTTGGCTAAAGTTTGTAAGGTTTGTGGATGTTTTATAGACATGGGTTTTTGGATTTTGGGGAATGCTTCTATAAATATATGTGGGCAGGTGGTCACTTAATGTATTGGGAAGTGTGCTGGCTTCAGAGTATTTGTGGGGGCCAGAGACTAGGATTGAGTCAAGGGCAGTTGTTAAATTATTATTGTTTTGTTTTCTAGTGGGAGAGGTGATGAGTTGGGTATAACTATAAAGACTGATGCTATTAGTTGGTGTTTCAGAGGATAGGTTCAGCCAGTTAATACTGACATCCCCCATGATGACTGTTTCTCTAGAGATGTTCTTGGACATCCAGGATAGAAAATATTCCAATATATATATGTTATGGCCTGGGAGTATGTATACTACTGCTATGCAGAGCTGTTTGGTATTATTTATTTTTAATGTTGCAAGGAGGATCTCAGCATTGCTAAAGGAGGAGATTGTTTTGGAAATAGGTAGTACTGTATAAGTGTTAGGCTATATTAATACTACACCTTCTAAATAGGTAGTACTGTATAAGTATTAGGCTATATTAATAGTACACCTTCTAAATAGGTAGTACTGTGTAAGTGTTAGGCTATATTAATACTACACCTTCTCCTTTTTTGTTGGTTCTGTCATTTCTCAGTATGCTATAGCCAGGTGGGAGAATTTCTATGTCTTGGATGTGTGGTTTTAACCAAGATTCTGTGAGAGCAAGTATGTCTGGGGAGTACTGTGCTAGCTAGGAATGGAATTCAGTTATTTTATTACAAATACTATGTATATTTAGAGTAATTAAATTTGCTTTTTAGAGGGATTCTGAGTGGGGAATTGGTTATGATAGGGTCCAGGATTAGGGTGGATGTCTGCATACTGAGTTAGGTTATTAAGGTAGGGGAAGTGTATGCTTTGTTGAGTTTTAGAATTGTGGAAAAGGGAGGTAGTGTAAATCTGTGGAGTGGGTTTTGAGGCGGAATTAAAAATGTTTTTCTTTGAAAGGTAACTGTGTTAGGCTCAATAATGTTGGCTATTATGTCTGAATAGCTATTTAGGTGTTTTTCCTGGTAGGTAGAAAAGGTAGATGATTTTGAGGCTGAGTTTGTTTAAGAGGGATTAAGGGATGTGGCATGGGTCAAAGTATTACATTAGTGCAGTGATTAAATGTAGGATGAGAGAAATAGTGTGTTTATGTTGTGACATGATGTATTGAAGTAGTTAAAGAGATGTACGTTGTACGTTTAAAGTTTGGTTTATGGGAAAGATTGTATGTTTCTTTTGGGTAATATGAGAAAGTTTGTTAAGGGAAATAAATGTAGGCCAGTGTGAAAGAATGTGCGTTAACAGAGGTCAGAAAGTATTGGGTAGGTGTAATAATTGAAAAACAGGACAATTACTATGATTGGGTAACAAGAGATGTGGGTGGAGTTTTAGATTGAAAGAAATGTAACTGATCAGGGGGTGGGTGGGAAGTTATTTGATTTGTTTTTAATACCTTTTCACTTTTGGCTATCTAAAGTGTGTTTTTACATTAGGAAGGCTGAGACTGCAATTCTAGTGAGAGTAAAAAGTAGCCTGGTCTGTCCAAGCTGGGAAATACACAAGGGAGCTTAAAATAACAATGATTCATTGTTGCTAGTTGGTACCTTTTCACTTTTGGCTAATCAAAGTGTGTTTTTACATTAAGAAGACTGGAATTGGTATTCTATTGGAAGTAATAAAATAGCCTGGTCAGTCCAAGATGGGAAATGCACATGGAGGCTTAAAGTGAGATTACTTCATCAGCCAGAGGGCTTTTGGAGACTTAGTTGGGTGTTAACCTGCATTTGTGAGCTACTTTTGCTGTGCTTCTGCATTAAAAAGTTCCAGGATCATCCATCTTGTGACAGAAGGTGTTTACCTGGTCTCACTTAGTTGGATGGCACTCCAGGAAGCTTCTTCTTCTTCTTCTTCTTTCGGCTTTTCCCGGTTAGGGGTCGCCACAGTGGATCATCTGAATGCTCATGATTGGCAGAGGAGTTTTACGGTGTCGAGTTGCCAGCCCGGTGCCCAACCTTCCACAGAAGGCACACACATGCACACACTCACACCTAGGGCCAATTTAGAGTGTCCAATCCACCTACTGCATGTCTTTGGGATGTGGGAGTAAACCGGAGCACCCAGAGGAAACCCACGTGACTACAGGGAGAACATGCAGACTCTGCACAGAAGGCACCCCAGCTGAGAATCAAACCGGAGAACCTCTTGCTGTGAGGTGGCAATGCTAACTGCTGCACCACCAGCAAGCTTAAAGTGTAGTAATTTTTAAGACAGAAAGCATGGGAGTTAGTGTTCAGCTTTTGCTGTCTGCCAGAAATCTGGTGAATTTTCTCGGAGCTGTTCAATGCGCAGTGGTGGTTAGCAGTACCCTGCATAGTAGCAAACCTATAAAGCTAGTTCTTAGGACTTTAACCCATAAGACAGAAAGGCTTTGTGTAAAGCTAAGCTTAATGGAAGCTAGATGGTGTCATCAGCACTGAGATCATAGCACTATCTAACATCTAGCCTTCACCCTAAACACCACTCAGGTGACCCCTTTAAAACCAAGATCCTAAACCATAATAACCCAACCCCAACCCCAATACAGGTCCTGGCAACATGGGTTTGCAATTTGCTATTAGGTCTGTGGCCAGCTTAATAGATACAGACATTCTGAGACAATAGTAGCTGTCTCATGTGCTCAAGCAACTTTTAATCCTTAAAGAAACTAACACATTATCTGAGAGATATACATTCATAGCTTCCTTTGAGGCAAAAACTCGCTTACATACAAGGTTGTCAAAAAACACACATATTACATCCTTCACACATACCTCTCATCACACATGCAAACACAGACCTTCTTATGCTGTGGCACTTAAAAGAACCTTCTCCAAATCTCAAAAATCTTCTAAGCCATCAAACTGCAACAGCTACCCTCAGCAGTCACTAAAGCACACCCCAAAAGTACCTAACACTACACATAAACTACATGCAATGATCCCCCAAGAACAAAGCCCATAAGGCAAGCAAAAACTCCAGCTAGTACTCTTGTCATAAGGGATTCTATTGTATGACACACAGATACTCTTCTCACCACGATGGACAAGGAGAAAATAATGGTCAGTTGCCTATCTTGAACAAGGATCTGCATGTCATGCATGCACTCAGGTCACTGCTCTACAGGTAAAAATATGATACTGTTCTTAGTATAGTTCATGTGGGGTGTAAATGACCTGTGGCATACCTCACTGGACTACATGAAAAGAGATATTATGGATGAATCTGAATACATGTTACAGACAGGTACTTGCCTTGCATTGAGCAGCATTACACCTTCACCAAGGATGATGCCACAGAATGAACAGAAAATGATTAATTTTTAATATTTGGCATAGTTTCTGGTGTCACTCCAGGGGAATCCAATATGTGTCAACATGGGAGGACATGTTTAACTGGCCACATTGCTTTGCCAAGGATGGTCTGTACCAGTTCCCCCTAGGCTTTTGGATATTGGCTAAAACTCTATCCGTCCCTGTACAGCCTTTTTAGGCAATGTCAAAATGACAAAACAATCAACATGGCAAAAAAAAAAATCAAAGCAATATTAAGTTGTTACTGATCAATGCTAGGAGCCTAGACAAGAAACTCCATACCCCATAAGCTTTCCTCACTCTTGAAAATGTAGGCGTCTGTGCTGTTACTGAGACTTGGTTTAAAACTGCAAAAAGTACACTGGCAGTGAAAGGCTACAGTGCCTTTCACACATTTAGACCAGCAGTAGCACAGATGGTAGCTAAAGGTGGAGGTGTTAGCAGCAAATACAACTCTAGGTTGGTTAAACAGGTTGATGCCCTGGAGTTCATCCACATCCAAGTCTCCATAGACAAGATTCCCTAATATGTACTGGCCAGCTACAGGTCACCGTCTATCACACAAGAAGCTTACAACTCTTACCTAGACCTACTAGAGGAGTTCACCATACAACCCAATACCCTATTCATTGGATACTTTAACTGTCCATCTATAGACTGGGAAATGTACACTGCCTCTAACTCACAGGCACAGCATTTCCTGGCCTTCATCAATACAAGCATCCTAGACTAAATAGTGCACTTTCCAACCAGAAGATCAAGCATATTGGACCTACTACTCACCAACATGTGAGAGCATTGGACCCCCCCCCCCATCATGTCCTCATTGATGAACTCAGACCACAAAGCTGTCTCCCTCAAAACAAAATTCAACCCAGAAAACCCAACTAAACGTGTAACAGTTAGGAACTATACTAAAGCAAACTACATTCTATTAAGCAACAGCTTGTCAAAATTCACTGCTGTCTCAAATCCCGAGAACACTTAGGCAGAATTATTTACAGAAGCCCTGTACAAACATGTAAATGGCTGCACTGAGGCTACCATACCTACCAGAAGTAAGCCCAGATCTAACACCAAAAACAAACCGCATGGGTAGAATATTTACCTTAACAGCCTCTATAACAAAAGTAAAAAGTAATGGCCAAAATCAGAAAGAGCAACTCTCATAGAGGCAAGAGCTCTCTTTTTCAAATAAATAAGAAAGAAAAAGGTCTAATAAATTCCAGCAAGGCCAATTATAAGGTCAGGATAGCCTCACAAGCTAAGGACATTCGCAAGGCCTTCTTCAGCAATGTCAGGAATCTTAAAGGTAATATTCAACAGTGTACAGAACTAGTGGTAAATGGCACAACCTTCACTGACCAGGGTGACACATATTGGCTGATAACTTTAGCTCTAACTTCACCCCCATTACCCCCTGAGAAATCCCTTTTAGCATATCTCCCCCAACTATCAACATGCAGCAGGCTCTGGACATTCTCACTAAGGTCAAAAACACTGTTTCAGTGGGCCACAACAATATCCCTGGTTGCTTCCTAAATAACCTAGTAAGACCACTTGAGGCAGTCTTTAACTATAGCCTCAAACAGGTTATGTGCCAGGTGAATGGAGTGCCATAACGGTCATCCCTCTTCATAAGGGTGGACCATCAACTGATCCCAGCAAGTATATTTCTTGGCATTTTAACCTTTCAGAGTTCTACATTGTCTTAATTTTGCCTGACTGAATTATTGCTTGCCTGACTGAATTATTTTATATATTTTCTGGCATTGTTTTATGTTTCTCATCTGTCCTGAAACTGTTTTGCCCCCTCCCTCCCACCATATTCTTGTAGTGGTGTTATAGTTGGTGGCTTTGCAGTTGCCTGCCCCTACTGTAAATTTGATCTGAGACACTCCTCCCAGTCTGGTGTTCACTCTACTTAATACAGAGGGAACATTTGAGAAAGCCAACCCACTTAAGATCTTAACCTTGAATTTGCCTTCTGCTCCTCCTTCCTCTCTCCTTGCACTTTACTTAAAAAACATAAAAAAATAAAAAAATACACTTTAATTTGCTTGTGCCTCTTCTTAAAAGTACTCAATTGCATTTATTCTGCTGCATTTATTACTGCTTGGTAGTAGCCTGATTAAATTGTGTTATTCTAAGCCCTTCGGTTTAAGCACTTGGGCTTCAGACCAGTTGTTTTACATTAAAAAGGTTTGTGGTCTGCACTGTTGTGGCAGGACAGGTAGCTTACATCCTTCTAAATTGGGAATTGCTGATTGAAGGCTCAGTGTCTGTTATTCTAAAAGTGTATTAGTTCCGGTTTAAGCACTTGGGCTACAGGTCAGTTATTTTACATTAAGAAGGTTTGTGGTCTGCACTCTTGTGGTAGGAGAGGTTAGATTCTGCCCTTCATGGCTGGGAATTTCTGGTTAAAGGATTATTGTGTCTGCTTATTTGAACTGTTTCTTTCTGAAATTGATGCACCTTGTTTGCTGTAGCATAGACTAGATTCAGGCATGCTGAATCTAACTTTGTTTGTATAACTTGAGCACTAATCCAGGCCATCTTTTTTTCAGAGGAGGATCCCCTGCACCCTAGTGGCAGGAGTGTGCAGTTAGAACTTGTCTGATTGAAGACTGCTGGAACAAGGCTCAGTTTTGAGCTTTTTTACTGGTTAATTGGGTAATTTGTTTAAATCAGTTTGCTCGTTTTCTATTTTTATATAAAAAATTGCACTTTATTCATCTGCTTTTATAGTATTTGTGTTTCTTCCTACTTTATTGCATTTATTCTGCTGCATTTATTACTGCTTGTTAGTAGCTTTGATTAAATTGTAACTGCTATTCTAAGCCTTTGGTTGAAGCACTTAGGCTTCAGACCAGTTGCTTTTCATTAAGAAGGTTTGTGGTCTGCACTGTTGTGGCAGAACAGGTAGCTTACATCCTTCTAAGTTGGGAGTTGCTGACTGAAGGCTTAGTGTCTGTTATTCTAAAAGTGCATTAGTTCTGGTTTAAGCACTTGGGCTTTGGGCCAGTTATTTTACATTAGGAAGGTGTGGTCTTCATTCTTGTGGGAGGAGAGGGTAGATTCTGCCCTTCTGAGCTGGTAGTTTCTGGTTAAAGGCTTATTGTCGCTGCTTATTTGAACTGTTTCTTTCTGAAATTGGTACGCTTGTTTGCTGTAGCATAGACTAAATTCAGACCTGCTGAACCTAGCTTTGTTTGTATAACTTGAGCACTAATCCAGACCATCTTTTTTTGGAGAAGGTTTCCCTGCACCCTAGTGGCAGGATTGTGCAGTTAGAACTTGTCTGATCGAAGACTGCTGGAATGGGGCTCAGTTTTTAGCTTTTTATTGGTTAATTTGTTTAAATCAGATTGCTCATTTGCTACTGTTATATTAAAAATAAAAAAATGCACTTCATGCATCGCCACTTAGCTAGGGTTAAACTATTCCCAGTGCCATAAAGTCTGCTTTTTAAATTTTCCCTTAGAACTAGCCAGTGTTTTAGTTTTAGCACTCAAATCTGTTTCTTTGAGCTCAGCACTTGTTTAGAACTCATTGTAAGCTTTAAATAAGCTACAAATTACTACAGCACTCAATTTTCCTCACTTGTCCAGAGAAAACCAGTTTTTAGTACTTAATAAATAAGCACCTATCCAGGCATGTCTAAGGGTCAGTTCCTGGTGTTTTCTCCTGTCTACCTGATGAGTCTGGGCATCTTGTACACAGACAACTCTCTCCTCCTACCACCCAACACTACAACCTGTGAGAGATGCACTTATATAACCAAACTGGAAGTAAAGCTCTCTTCACCCAAGACTGGACTAGACAGTCAAGAGGAGAAGGTAAACACTTGCACCACACCACACTCATCACATAGTCCGATAAAACCTACACCACCAAAACAAACACATAGCAACACAAAACACACACCTACATTCATGGAGGTTCTCAATAAAAATCTGCTGAAGCAACAGAGACCTTCAAAGCAGAACCGCATGCAACCTCCACCCCCCCAACACAACCCAAATGACACATAGCCGACAAACTCAGTGTGCCACTCAACCACAGCCCATAAGGCATAACAACGTACCCAACACTTTAGTCATAGGTGACTCTATAGTCAGGCACACTGATGTTCCACTCACCAGACTAAACAAGGAGAAAGTTACTGTCAGCTGCCTGTCAGGTGCCAGGATCCGCCACATAATGCATGCACTCATGTCACTCCACAACGAGTACAAATATGACTCTGTCATTGTCCATGTAGGTGTGAATGACCTGAGATGTACCTCCCTGGACTACATGAAAAGAGACATGGAGGAGCTCTCCATTCTTGTAGCCCAGACAGGTATGACCCTAGCCCTGAGTAGCAACCTGCCATCACCCAGAATGATACCACAGTACAAGGACAAAATGATTGACTTCAACAATTGGCTAGGCTTCTGGTGTCATTCTAAGGGGATCCAGTATCTGTCTACCTGGGATAACATGATCGACAGACCACAATGCTTTGCCAGAGATGGCCTGCACCTGTCGCCCTTGAGATTCTGGATACTGGCTAAGGCACTTGCCACCCCTATAGTGCCTTTCTTAGACAAGGTTCAAATGACAATTTCACCACCATAACAGATACAAGCAAGCAAAATCTGAGGGTAATGCTACTCAATGCAAGAAGTCTAAACCTCAAAATGCATTCACTCGAGGCACTCCTTAAAATGGAGAACATCGACATCTGTGCAGTGACTGAGACCTGGTTCAAGGCTCCAGAGAGCACCCCTGCATTACCAGGCTATAATTCATACCACACCTTTCGGCCACCTAACCAGGACCGAAACACTAAAGGTGGAGGCGTGTCCATATTCATTAAGGATATCCACACCTCCAGGCTAGTTGCTTAGCATAATGCATCTGAGATTATCCAAGTGCAACTAACTCTGGGCAATCCAAATTGTAACTTGCTACAGATCCCCCACCATGCCCCAGGATTCCCACTCCTCATTTCTTAATACACTGGAAAATATTATGGTACAACCTAACACCCTAATAATGGGCAATTTCAACTACCCCACCATTAACTGGGAAAGCTACTCATGTACCAACTCTTTTGCTCAATGTTTTCTGGAATTCATAAATTCCAATGCCTTGGATCAACGTATCCACACCCCCACCAGGGGCAGCAGTATCCTAGACCTAGTCATTACCAACATGGGCGACCGGTGTTCCACACCAGAGGTCAATTCCTCATTGGTCAGATCCAACCACAAGCTAATCAGCCTAGACATCCACATCTCGCCCCCACACCCAATTAGGGAAACCACCATAAAAAATTTCTCCAAAGCCAACTTCACGCTTCTTAAGACAGAAGTGGCAAACTTCATGACATCCATGCAGATGGACAATAGAGGTATGACTGCTGAATCCTACACAAATGCACTTTATAAGCACTTACACGAGTGCATGTTGTGCTACCCTAACAGAACCAAGATACTATCCTCCAAAGAAAGGAAGCCAATCTTGTGGTCCCCTGCCATAAACAAAATCTACAGTAGACGAAAGAAACAGTTGCAAAAAAGAGTAAAATCCCATGACTGGAAGAACTCCCTGGTCAGCCTCAGTAAGAAGCTGAAATCCCTCATAAAATCCTCCAAAGCTAGTTATGAAAACAAAATCACCACTGATTCTAAAGACAACCACAAAGCATTCTATAGCTATGTCAAGAATCTCAATGGCAACACTCAGATCTCCTCTGAGTTACAGCACAATGACACTAAATATACAGAACCAACTGATATTGCCAACATCCTGGCAGATAGGTTCAGTGCTAAGTTTACTCCCCCTCTCATCCCCTAAAGGGCCCATCTCTATACTGGAAAAATGCAAAGTTCCTGTAATCATGGCTGCACAGGTAAAAACCACACTTTCCAAAGTCAAGAACACAGCATCCATGGGACCTGACAACATTCCAGGCTGCGTTCTACATGAACTACAGAATGAACTGGCACCCCACCTAAGCACCATGTTCAGTCATAGCCTCATCTAGACCTTTGTGCCCACTGAATGGTGCACAGTGATGGTTATCCCACTCCACAAAGGGGGAGCAACCATGGACCCTGGGAACTACCGCCCCATTAGCCTATTGAGCCTGGTCTGCAAGGCCATGGAATGTATCATCATGGAACTTATAAACAACGACACTGGTAATCTCCAAACTCTGGACCTTACCCAGTTCTGGTTTGTAAAAGGCAGATCATGTCTCCTAAACCTGACTGACTTCTTTGAAGCAGTCACCAAAGCCGTAGACGAGGGTAAGGTGGTTCACACAGCCTATCTAGATCTCGCCAAGGCTTTTGACACCACCCCCCAATCTGGAATTATAGATAAACTCACTAAACTAGGTATAAATCCCTATGTCACAAGATGGGTTGCCAACTGGCTCACTGACAGAACCCACACTGTGAAAGTAGCAAACTCCAAATCTGAATTCAGATCAGTGACAAGTGGAGTATCACTGGATTCAGTCCTGGATCCTCTCCTGTTTTGTATCTACTTTTCTGAAGTACAGGCTAACACAGAAGGTCTTTGGCTAACGAAGTTCATAGATGACTACAAACTAGGAGCCATAATTGAAACTCCTAACGAAGTGGACATCCTACAAAAGGGCCTCTCTGAAACAGATGCCTGGTGTCAAAGCCATGGCCTCAAGCTCAATGCAAAAACGTGCATTGTCATCCCCTTTGGTAAAAACTTTGTGCCCATGAGCTGCCACAGAGGTGGTAGTTTACTTAACACCGAATGTGTGATAAGAGACCTTGGGACACAGGTGGACAGTAGTCTGTCCTTTGATAATCACATTGCCACAGTAGTCAGGAAATCCTTCTATGTGGCACACCTCATCACAAAAGGTTTCTCATCCAGGAAAAAAGAGGTCATTGTTCCCCTCTACTCATCACTCATTAGACCCATTATAGAGTACAATGCCCCATTTGGTATGTACCTCACAAGACATCTACAACAACTGGAAAGGCTGCAGAAATACCTCACAAAGAGGATTACCGGCCTCAAACACATGCCCTATGCAGACCATCTCAAAAAACTCTAGCTTTACTCCGTCGCATATCACCTACTCAGAGGCAATCTCTGCCTAACATACAAAGCTATGTCAAACCCAGAGCTGTTGAACATGCTCCACTTAAAGAAATCCCAATCCCTCCAAGCTACACGCTCTAGGGACCTAAACCTTGTCACCACAATAAACAGAACATGCTGGAGGAATAGATTCCTGTCCCAGAGACTTCCCATACTCTGGAATAAACTGCCTATCTATATCAAACAAAGCTCCTCATTAGCACTGTTCAAGAAAAATCTTGATGATTGGATGGGAAATAGGAAATTCACCCCAGAGATCACCTCTGTGGCTCTGCTCAACAGGGGCACAGGAAAATAATTTTCTTGGGTGGCAAAAGCCAGGGTACTTTTTTGGCTAGGCTTGTATAGGCCCTAGGACTGATAGCCTTGTACCTACCTATGAACCTATGAACTATAAATCCATCAGTCTGATAAATCAAATATGCAAAGCTATGGAATGATTTCATGAAAATGATAAGCAAGGACATTGGCAAGCTACAGACTCTGAATTCATCCCAGTTTAGCTTTGTTAAGGGAAGGGCTTGCCTACTTCACCTGGTAGATGCCTTTGAGAGCATCACCATGACTATGGATAAGGAAAAAATTGTACCTACTACCTACCTTGACCTGGCCAAGGTCTTCGATACAATACCGTTTTCAGGTATTGTTGACAGACTCTCAAAACAAGGCATAAATCTACACGTAACTCACTGGATTGCCATCTGGCACAAAATAAGACTTAAGAAGTCTGGA
Organism: Protopterus annectens; assembly: GCF_019279795.1. Lineage (NCBI taxonomy): Eukaryota > Metazoa > Chordata > Ceratodontiformes > Protopteridae > Protopterus > Protopterus annectens. The sequence goes on from NC_056727.1 coordinate 1,171,215,290, forward strand.
TTGGTGAGACCACCACCACCAAAAGACCAGTCACCAGTGGAGTACACCAGGACTCAGTGCTGGACCCACTTCTGTCTGGCATCTACTTCTAGGAGGTCAAGGCTAATACAATACCGTTTTCAGGTATTGTTGACAGACTCTCAAAACAAGGCATAAATCTACACGTAACTCACTGGATTGCCATCTGGCACAAAATAAGACTTAAGAAGTCTGGATTGGTGAGACCACCACCACCAAAAGACCAGTCACCAGTGGAGTACACCAGGACTCAGTGCTGGACCCACTTCTGTCTGGCATCTACTTCTAGGAGGTCAAGGCTAATGTCAAAGGCCTTTGGCTCACCAAGTTCATGGATGACTGTAAATTGAGAGCTATCCTACATTCCTCCCATTACACCAACATTCTACAAGAGGGTCTAACACAAACAAATGACTGATGTGAAAACCACAGATTAAAACTCAATGCAAAAAAATGCCCTTTAGGAAAGCATCCACCCAAGCTAATTACTTCATTGATAAAACACTCCTAAGAGTTGACCCAAAAGTTAGGGATCTGGGAATGTATGTAGACAGTAATCTAGCATTTGACCAACACATATCCAAGATAGTAAGAAAATCATCCTATGTTGCCCAACTCATAAGCAAGGGTATGGGATCCAGGTCCAGGGAAATAACTGTACCATTCAATTCAGACCTTATCAGATCCATCACTGAGTACAATTCCCTGTTTGGCATGTACCTAGCCAGGCACTTGGAACAGTTGGAATGCCCTCAAAGGTTCCTCAATAGGAGAATCCTGGTTATGAATACCCTGTCCTATACAGATTTCCTTAAGGTCCTATCTCTGTACTCAGTCTCCTACAGGTTACTGAGAGGTGAACTATGCCTAGCATATAAGGCATCCTTAGATCCAGTTCTGATGGATCTCTTGCACATTCGCAAGACAAACAACACCAGAAACAATAGATCTAAGGACCTGAACATTGTCTACAACATAAACAGAACTTTCTGCAAGGACTGACATGTGTCTCAACCAATTCCTGCATTATGGAATAAGCTCCCCATCTACTTGAATCAGAGTTCATTCCTGAGCCTGTTCAAAAGAAACCTTGATCATTAGATGGGAAATCGCAAATTCACCCCTGACTTGGCCCCACTATCTCTGATGGACAGAGGTCAAAAGTAAGTAAATGAATCCCCAACTAACACACCCTTTACACACACATAACTCTTAGCTACCTCCTTGCTACCATATCCTACTATATATGCATCCAAGGAACTCCAGGACAAAACTGGGTTGGGGTGCACGGCTAGGCTTGTAAAGGCCCTGGTGGTCAGTAGCCTAGTATGAACCTATGAAGCTTCAACATATTGTGCTATGAGAGTTTCCAGCTGGAAAAAAATCTTTGTCTTCAGAATTCAGGCACACATTTTATCTGTTTTCAGAATGTTGGTTTTCCTCTTGGGAGTTATCTTTTGCTTGGGAAGAATTTTTTGTGGGGAGAATGCAAATGACAAGCAAGACACACTAGTAGTGATTTCAAAATGGAACTTAATGAGAGTGCATCAGTCTTTTATTAATGTAGCAAGCTGGCACCTGTCCTTTCTTTGGAAACTCTAGATAGCAGTGGTTAGGTATGCTGTTGACGTGCTGTTGGCTAAGCAAGTATTTTCAAAGGATATTCAGTTAGGCTTTGCACATCAAACTACACCTCTCTCTAGTATAAGCAGATTCCTACATATATATATATATATATATATATATATATATATATATATATATATATATATATGTTCATGATAGACAAAGAAGAGCAGACAGATGAAAACAATGCACTTCATTTCAGCTCTCTTACCTCAATACAATTCCTGACAGGAATTTTACCAAATAATATTTAATTTGAAGAAATATTTATTACTAACTTATCTCTAATAACTTTGAGCATCTATAAGAAAAATGTTATTGTCAGAACTTGAATAATTCCTGTCAAATTAATTACTGGAAAATCAACCCCAATATCAGCTTTGCAGCATGAGTCATCTAAGGAATACAGCACAAGACTCTTCTCTCAAAAAAAACCTGCAATCTCTCATTACAAATATACAGGAACTTACAATAAAAATTGACAAGATGGACAATAAAATAGTTACTTTTAAAGAAAAGTGCTAATAACAACTGGAACAGCTTCAAGAAATGTTTACACAGCAGAAAGGGCAGATATCACTTATTGAACAGTCATTAAATTACATTGACACTAGAGTCCAAATACTGGAACAACAAACTGAATTCTTACTTCAACAGAAAACATATTTACTAGAAAAGCTTGATGATATGGAAAATCAAACAATAAGAAATAATATTAGAATATATGGTCTACCAGAAAAATCTGAAGGGGGCAATATGATAAACTTTCTTACCACCTAGATACCAGATGTAACAAAAATATCTGAAGCTCTTTCATATGGTATAGAACGTGCACATAGATCACTAGCAGCTTCTGGAAATACTTCTTCTCCAAGTAAGAACAAGCCGAGATTTATAATTGTGAGACTTTTCTACACAAGATAAAGATCTTATATTAAGAAATGCTTGGGCAAATTCTCCCGTCAAATACAATGATTCATTAATAAGATATGACAATGATTATTCTACAAAGGTGGTTTCAAAAAGAAAAGAATTTCTACCAATAATAAAAACCTTGAAGAAAAAGCAATTGAAAGTCCATCTTTTATTCTCAGCAAGACTGAGAGTTTTCCTACCAAATGGAATAAAAATCTTTGAAACAGTAGATTCAGCAATAAAATACCTTACCAACAACAACATCCTAACACATAAAGAATCTATGGACTGGACAATAAGTACACCGAAAAGAAATGCTGAAGTAAATAATTGGAAAACTGTTGAGCAAAAGAAAAAAAAAAACTAAAGGACAAATAATCCTACATATGTTATATTCTGTAAAGATCTAAATAATAATATTAACAACAAAAGAAAAGTTCTTACTGTCTTCAAGTTACACCAAAACAGGTACTGTTTTCAATTATACTTTAAATGTCAAAATTAGCTTAACTTTAAATACATTTATCTCAAATCACATCAATATACTAAGCATAATTTAAACATTACTCTATTTTTCATTATTATCCATCTATTATTTTCATATTCTTAATTAGAGTAATCAATGTATAATAATGTTCTCAACTATTTATTTATTTATTTGTATATTTATTTATTTTCTCTCTTTGTGTTTTGTTGTTTTTATTTTTCTCTTCTTTTTATAAAGTCTTCATTAAATTATAATACTTTAATCAGTATATGGTTATATTGCTTAATAGGTATAATAATGGCTGCTATATAACTTATTAAAAGTTACATCCCTGACGGCATTACTTTTTATAAGTTAAAAGTGTCCCTGTTTGGATAAATGCTAATGCTGGGCGGAAATGTGTTGCTTTTGAAATGAAGTATTTCAGTTTAGATGTATTATAAGACTACTTTAAATAATCTTAAAAGATGTTCTGCCTTTGACCCATATGCACATATTGATATAGTACAGTGAAAAAATGTGTTTTAAGTGATGTTTTGAGGCTGTGGGTCGGGTGTGTTGTGGCTCCAGACATCTGGAGTTGAGAGATGCTTGTGACTAGCTTAGATATCTTGTTGTCTTTTATTTTGTAGAGAAATAAGGCATAGCATGTTTAAAATGCAAAGTTTGATAGTTGTGAACACTACTCCGCAAACTAGAGTGCTCGCGTGCACATTACATGAGTTTGTCACGAAGTAAGAGAAGGGAAAATAAAAAAGAAAAAACATATACCTTTTCCCGCTTGGTTCTCGAAACAATTTAACAGCCACAAACATCACTAGAAACTCGAGTTACTTATTGCTTGCCGCGTTTACTTGTGTACGCCATCCCCTGACTCTTTCTAATTGATGTCTAGTCAGGAAGTAAGCTAGGTTCACATTTAAAGATACAGGAACCTAAATTCCTTCTAATGAAACGTAAATAACATATGAGGTTCATCTAAATATACACAGATATATTTTTTGAAGCACTTTCAGCTTATGGCTTCTGATGTCTTCTAGCACCTTGATAGATAAGGACATATATCTGCTTGTCTTTCTGTCAGTTTAGTTTTCCAGACATTTTAGCTATCCCTTACTATGTTTTGTACAGCAGAGTTTAAAGAGGAGAAATTAATCATCAGCAAATAGAATCACTGCTGTTTTACAAATTCTCTCAAGAAACTAGTAACTGTCAAGCAACAGGCAGATTTATTTTAAGGAAAATTGCCATTTGCCACACTGGTGCTCCTACAAAATACTACTAATGTCCTGCTACCAAAATATGCCCTCAAGTGGACAAATGAGATGCAACAAGAAGGTTAAATGTACATTTAGCAAATCAAACATTTAAATAACAGTATAATATACTAGATAGAGAAATTAAAAGCAGTAATCATATAAACAACTATAATAAGTAACATAACAACAGAGGATTTAACCCAATGTGTCAATTATACAATATTTATATCCCATATAGGTTTGAACTTTGTTGAAGCATCTGTGTTCTACACACATATTGTATTAAATCCAATTTGAGTAGAAGAGGGAGAGGCTTAGCCCACACCATAATTTATTACTAAGTTACCATGCATTGTGAACATACATTGTGGCATGTACTCAGCGAGCTATCCATCCTTAGATGGTTCATGCTATTCCCATTTACTCATCTAAGTAATGACTGCGGCTGTACTCTTCTTATTATATTACCTGTTTGTGGCTTTACCCTTCTTATAATATTACCTGGCTTTTTGCATTATCAAGAATGACCCCAATACTAGTGTATGTGGGTATATCATGTTACTGTTAGTGTAAACAAAAATGCTTGACAATGTAACAGTAATTCTCAAACCTTTCTGCAGACAATTGTATAGCATTGTCTAGCAGTTGAGAGCCTGATTGTTCCTGATCAGCAGACCTGTATTTTCATGTTCCAATATGACTACAGGAAAAGACACCAATATTAGTCTGCAAGTTTAGTAAGCAGCAAATTCATCAGGGATTAATTTGAGGGGACACTTATATTATAGCTAAAATACTTGACATTTGATAAGTGTATCCTCTCAATGATGCATTCTATCTAGTCATTAACTGTAAAACAACTTTTTCTGAGAAACATTGTTGTAATGCCAGTTAATTATTTGAATTAAATATTTCTATATACAGTCATAAAGCAATTACCAGGATAAATAATACTCTTGCAGTGCATGGATCACCATAGCTATCCTCTGATGTTAGAGGAAAAACAAGTTTCTTAATCACCTTTCTGACGTAATAAAGGTATTACCCCATAGTTTAAATATGTTTTGTCTATTTACTGCAAAGTGGGTTAGGAATTTTAACCTCTAACATTTTCATACATAAAAGTTTAAATTTTAGCAGCTTCCATTATTTTGATATGTTCTCCAGTATACTTTTTAAATACTATAATGAGAAGCTCCGGATGTTTAATTCTAAACTTTTATTCAATCATAAGATTAAATTACTGGTGTTAAGTAAGCCAAAATTATATCTCCAGCACTTATTGTCAGCAGATAAACTCACTGGTTAAGTGTCAGTCCAAGCTGTAAGAGTTAATATGTGATATACTTAGATGTTTGCTTTGAAAATGTGGTCAAGTGCACTGTAGGTTTACCTCTGTACTGTGTCTTTTTGATTATACAAAGTCCCTCTGAAAGTTGATAAAAGTGTTAACAACAAAACACTCAACAACATTATAACTAGTCTCTTGGATAAGGGAGATGTCTACATTTTGATCTTGTTGTCTCCAGCCATGTGAATTGTCTTTGAAAAGCTGAAAAATACAATCAGTGGAACATATTTAATATCTACTAAAGACATATTAATATACTTGTACATTGTATTGCATTTCAGTTTATGTTAAATATGAAATATGATGTGGTTTCAGAACTATTCATGTTTTTATTCCAATATGACTTTGCAAATACTAATTTAAACACTGGTTTCAGACTTGAGTAGTCTAAAACATTTACACAACAATGGTATTGTATTGTACAGTAATATCAGTAAATAGTTTTCAACAGATGTCTGCAACATACAGTTATAGATTTTAACATGATCCCCCGGATTCACGAATCCTCCGTGTAAGATTTAATAAGTCTTACTCGGAGGCTGCAGTTGAACGGTATGATGTCAGCATGCCATGAATATGCATGAGGGCATGCTGACTCAACTGTAAGTCTTACACGAACCGTGTAAGAAAGCAGGAGGCGTGTCGGACTGCCGAGCAGTCTAAATGTTCACGCCCCTGCAAGTGTTTCAAAAGTAAAAAAAGCACACACACAAGAGCGAGTCCGCTCAAATGTCCATGCACCCAGCACTACAATCCCTGATATTGTAAACCCCTATCATAGATCTAAAACGCAAAATATTAAATATATTTTTTTAAATTTCCAAAATAACTGCCCGTATTTGCACGTGTGTGCGCGGGTGTGCCCATTGCTTAGCTGCAGTTAACAATTCAGACATGGAAGAGCATAAGAAAGAATGTTTATGCAAATCACACCAAATAGCAATAGCGTAATGATAGAGCGTTTGCACAAAGAAGAGGCATTCACGGTTCGAGTCCCATTACTCCCAAATTACAAATACATAGTATTTATGTTTTAAATCAGTATATGAAATAATACCTGACAAATATGTTTAAACATTACTAAAAAGCAGTGAAATGGCCAATGTATCAGTGAAGAAAATAAATATCTTAAAGGATCCTAATATAAAATTGCCTGCAGTTAAGCAGTGCTTCACCCAGTGCAATAGAGTTGCCCATAGTTTAATAGCGCTTTACCTAGCGCAATAGAGGTGCCCACAGTTTAACAGTGCTTTACCCAGTGCAATAGAGTTGCCAGTAGTTCAATGGTGCTTTACCTAGCACAATGTGTTTGCGCGGACATGCATGCCGTGCCAACCAGGGCATCATAGGACACCGAGAAGCAACGTAGAGCAAAGTTGCTTAAATGCAGCCACACCCCCTAGCCTGTCTGGACAGTATGAAAATAAAATGAATGACAAGGTTCGAACTCAGGACTCTGTGCATCAGAAAGTACAGAACCACTAAGCCATGACAACATAGGGGAAACATCCACTGTTAACATTCATATACTTATGAATGATAGTTTAACCATTACTAAGCAGGTCTGCAGTCAGCCGAGAATTTTACAAAATGGCCAATCACAAAAAAGTGCGGGAAATGCAGCATATTTAAGCCCCACAGGTGGGAATACATGCCATAACTGATTGTAGCTCACATCTGCAGTTAGAATGTCTGGTGTCGGAGAGGGAACACGCTTCCGAGCGCAACATTGGGGCATCGAGGAGTCCAAATACATGGTTTGCCTCCTTGTCCACCATCATGAGACAAGACTCTTGCAGGGCCAGTTCTAAGGGACGGAGTACAAGGCAGAGGTTTGGAACCGGTTAGCTCGTGACCTCACCAGTGCCATAGGCATTCCTCGGACTGTTGAGCAGGTCCGTCATCACCATGCAGACCTGAAGAGATGAAAGCAGGACCACCTGAACCAGTGGATACAGGAGGCCTGTGGGATGCGGGATGCCCCACAACTGAGTTTCTAGCCATGGAATGCAGTATGTAAGAATTGATAATGGAGTATGTATAACAGATAGGTATGTCTCAATATCCCCTCATTTACATTACAGCTGCAGGTGACCGTGCTATGCATCAGCAAGCCTATGCTGATAGGCTGCTAAGGCTGCGCCACCAGGCAGGTTAGTGATTATTCTGCATGTATTGTTATATAAAATATGGGAGAGAGCATGAAAGAAAGTGTTGTAGTCCAATAATACAGCCATAAAATTGCCTGAATAAGTCTTCTGCATGTACTGTCAGATAAAAACGTCAGAGAGGCAGAAAAAGAGTGTAGTAACCCATTAAGAAAGGTAACATATGTCTGGCATAATATCTCTGCAGGCACTGTCATATAAAATAAGTGAGTGAGCCTGAAAAAAGAGTGTGCTAACCTATTAATAAAGGTATATGTCTTGAACATGTCTACCATATACACCGTTAAAACAAATAAAGGAGTGAGCCTGTGGAAAAGTGTGTAATGTCATTAATAAAGGTCTAAAACCCAGTGTGTGTCTGTGTCACAGAGTCTGAAATGTTGTTGTACCCTTGCATTATACAAACAGTACTGTTTGAAAAGGTACTGGCAACCCAGAGTTGTGCAGTCCCATATAAAGTGGGTGATGGAAGTACTAGTAGCTCTGAAACATATATACAGCCCACAACAGTCAGTTACTGGCTGGCATGAATAACTAAAGCTGGCACATGTGTAGCATGTTATATTTTCCCCACAAATGTGAGTGTGTGTCAAGAAATGCAGGGTTCTGTATAAATCGAAGTGAAAATGTCATGTGAAAACATCCCAGATATGTAGATAAAGAAATATAAATGCAATCAAGAAATATGTAGCAGTAACATCTGCATCCTGGACAGTTAGTATGTCAGATATAGATCAGGCATATATTGAACTAGCCAAACCCATTACACAACGTATGGTGGCAAGTGTAATAATACATGTAGGGGATATACACTTGCAGTCACTAGGAATGCTGTGTAGATGAAAAGGTCATTAAAAGATGTTAACCAAGGTATTTTCTACACCCTACTGTATGTGCATAAACCATGCAATTCCACACCTCAGTGGGTATGTGTAATCTTAAATATTTGTTGGGACATATGTTCTACTGTTCTATAAATATTTGCATTCACGTTGATGCATGTGCCCTGTTTGAACACCACAATCATGGTGGCCTGTTGCTACCAAACATCCCTGCATGCTGTTGGAATAACCACTGTGGTTCAATATATGCATGTGTTATGCTTGCTGTTCAACTGTTGTACCCTTGGTGTGTTGGGTTAATGGGAATATTATTGCATGCTGTTACAACTAATGTGGAATGATGTTTTGCTTATGTTGTAATTAAACACACCTAATCACAGAACATATTGGAAGGCCGGTCCCAGCGGACCCACCTGTCCCTCCTCAGCTGGCGAGTGCACCTGGCACTAGCAGGTCCGGTGCCCATCCTGGGCTCCGCTCCTCTGTTGGTCCTGTGCCACCTTTGGGTGGAAGCACTGCAGGGGATGGGGCTCACCCCCCCATGCAAGTGTGGGCAGAAAAGGGCCACCTGTCTCCCTTCGAAGGGTCCGGGCTATGGTGCGTAGGGAGATCCAGCATACAGTCGCTGATCCCCTACGCCAGCTTGAGGCGAGAGTGGCGCATCTCATGGGTGAGCCTGCCCGTCCTACGCAGCCCCCAGCACAGCCACCCTCGGGGCTGTGAAGGTTCAGTGGTGACTGCCCATGGGTGGGGATCTCAGTTCCACTGTTACCATCTGTGGGCTCATGGGCTTGCGATTTCCAAACATCCGACTCCATCAATTGTGTTCACTCACCCCATGTGTCATACACTGCCCCTGTATGCATATTGTCTGTCTTGTCTGTTTACCTTCCCAACCTACCTCCCCGGACATACCTACTTCCTCTACCTCACTTCCCACACCCACCTGAAAAAAAAAAAGGCAATCTGTACCCACAAAAAATTACGCCCCATACATAGCTGCCCATTTTGTACACATGTCCATTGGATAAACATGTAACTGATAATTAGAATTGGCAGTACAACATACTTTGTTGTCCTCAACCCTCTCCCAGGGGTGGAAGGTTTCAAATTTCACTCCAAATTCATTGCATATGCACAGCTGTTGCTGTTAAAGAAATGGGCAGCTATGGATCTTCCCTACACCCGTCCTACACATCCTGAGCTTGTTTACCTACTGTCTGTCCCTATTTGTGCCCCCTTTTTCACCACTTTCCTATCTCTCCATTTTCTTTTCTTTAAAAGAAATTAGCATGGGGGTTAGCGAGAGTAAGCACTTTTAAGCGGTAGTAAGCGGTTTTATGTGAGTGTGCACATGTGTGCGCTTAGCTTAGTAATGCTAAGCATCGTGCAAACCCATGCAAACCCACTTACAACTGCTTAAAAGTGCCTTAATCACTCTATGACAGGGCCCTTGTACTGCTCAGCAGCAAAATAAAATACTCTTGTCAGTCTCGAACTCCACACCTTGGACTCACAAGACTGCATGAAGTACCACTAAGCCACAGCAGATATACAATAATGTGGTGCTGAAAGAAATATATCATGCATTACAATGAGTGAATGTAAAGGGAGAATAGGAATGGCATAACACAAATCTTGTTCTGTGGCCCTTAACCAGCAAGTGTTGTGGAATTGCATGACATGACTGTGAAAAGAGAACCAGCCATGCTAGTAGGGAATAATGTTACAGTAGCACCTTACAAACCCCACACAGTATCACAGCAGGATAAACACTGGCATATTTGAATAGGTCAGAGGCCAGACCTCCCAACTGTGACTGATTTACACGGATGTTCCTGATTGGCAAACAAATGTTAGCTGTGCCCCTCTGACTCCCTGTGAAATGTACTAACAGTAGGCAGGAAGGTGGGGAATCTCACTTAATGAAAAAATGTCAATAAGTGAGAGTAGACACTGCTTGCATGTCAGAAAAGGTGTAGTAATACATATGCTCTGAATTCCCCAAAGTATCAACAGCAAAATATCTGAAATATATCACAGGTGTATCCCACTCATATGTACCTTTCTCTGAGGCTTTTCAAATATTTACCTGAGAGTATCTGAGGCCTGGAAGTGTCAGAAACACACAGGCATATCAGCTTGTCTGCTGTTACACACTCAGCAAATAGCTGAAGAATGGATTCCACAAGCATGCCCGTATGTAGGAGTACACCACAGAAATATCAAAGGATGTAGCCATGTACTGCTAGCAACCACCTGTGACAATGCCATTGTTCAGGTGCTGAAAAGACTGGTGTGGTGCACAGTCAAAGGATACTAGGCTAACCTCTGTCTACCATCTGGATATGTCCACAGGTGGAAGCTACTGAGACAGACTATTAGCCTTTATAGACTAACAGGTACACAGCAACTCTGCATGTCAGTAAGATAAATAGCACATGATAATAAATAATGCTGTCCGCAGTTCTGCACCCCTACCCAAAAGTACCATATACCTGTGTAGTCAGGCACACCCACGGGTGTAGGTAGGCATACACAGTACTGAAATATGTCCAGTTGTCCTGAGCAGACTGTGCCAATGTCAACACAAACAAACCACAAACTGTTCAGAAGTGAGTAACGTACTAATGACAGTATAGCAGTTCACAAACAGTGCATGTGCCTGATATTCATAATTGGTAGTACAACATACTTAGTTGTCCTCAGCCCTCTCTCACGGGTGGAAGGTTTCAAATTTCACTCCTAATGTATTGCATATGCACAGCTGTTGCTGGTAAAGAAACGGGAAGCAATGAGCCTTCCCCACACCCATCCTGTACAGCCCGAGCTGGTTTCCCTACTGTCCTCCTCTCTTTGTGCACCCTTTATCACCATATTCCTATCCCCCCATTTACTTTTCTGCCAAAGAAATGAGTGTGGGGGTTAGCGAGAGTAAGCACTTGTAAACAGTAGTAGGCGGGTCTGCACCAGTGTGCGCATGTGTGTGCTTAGCTAAGTGTAGTGTAAACCTGCGCAAACCCACTTACAACTGCTTAAAAGTGCCTTAGTCACTCTGTGGCAGGGCCCTTGTTCTGCTCAGCAGCAAAATAAAATACCCTTGTCAGTCTCGAACCCCACACCTTGAACTCACCAGTCTGTATGAAGTACCACTAAGCCACAGCAGATATACAATAACTTGGTGCTGTAAGAAATATATCATGCATTACAATGAGTGAATGTAAACGGAAAATAGGAAAGCCATAGGAACACATTGCAGTAACTACTGTTGTATACCAGTTAATTCTCTAATTCGAAAAGAAAGTACATACTCCCATGTATCCAGTGTTAGCATTAAGAGGTGTGAGTAAACTTACACACTGAGAAGAGTGCAGTGGAAGAAGCAACAGTCAGGTTTCAGTATAACATGCATATCACTGGCTACAACCCTAGCTTCAGATATGAGGCATATACCAACCTTCTGACTGAGACAACAGTGTCCACAGCAAACAAGCATGGGCCCCACCTTGCACAACTGAAAGGGCTACGCCCACCTAACCTATCATTTTATAGCAGTGTCCTGCAATCACAGTGAGTACTGCAATTACCGCACAGCAGGCTGCATGCAATTACTAAATGGTGGGCACCAATTGGTGCAGAGGCCATCACATGCACATGTGCAGATACCTAGAAAAGCAGCCTGTACTTGCTGTCCACACATGCAATAATATCATTGCACCAACTGAGAGTGAGAGAGACAGACAGACAGAGACAGACGGACAGATGGAGTCAAACAGGCTGTAAGAGACAGAAACTGAAAAGAAAGACCAGCACACAGAGGAAACCAAAAAAAAAAAAAGCAACAGCTACAACAGACAGAGGTCAGGAATACAAAGGTAAGGTATGTAACAGATATGTATTTGCTGGCATCCGAATGATGTGTCCGAAGGGTACTCTACATACTGTGAATCATCCATATGTGGCAGCAGTCATGTATATGTATATGCACATGTGCATAGGGCAAGGGTCATACTGCAACTGTTAGTGAAGGCTGGACATATATATGTTGTTGAAGGTTGCTATGTGCACATATGTATGTAGGTTGTAGTGTGTGGTATTGCAGACAGCAAACAGTGCTGGTATATGTCACGTGGTGGTTAAACGCTGTGGTACTGAGCTACAGGCAGTGAGGCCTGCTACTGCTATATGGCCTGAGGACAGCAAAATGCATTCTGCACAACACTGTGCAATATTATTACATAACTGTATGTCTCACAACTGTTGCATAATTGACATCCTCACCATGAGAGGTGGGCAGTATATGTGCCTATATGTGCATATATATAGATATAGATATATATATAGATATATAGATATGGATATATATAGATATATACATATATAGATATATGTAGATATATATAGATATATATATATATATATATAGATATATATATAAGCATATATGGATATGTAAAGATATCTATAGCTATGTATACATATGTATATATATATATATATATATTCCACCAAGTACTTGCTCGACACAGCACAGTAAATCAGAAGCCACGAACTGCTGCAGTAAAATGTCCTTTTATTTAAAAACCATCCAACAATGTAAACAGATAAAGTTGTTAAGCGCTTTCATCTAGTGCTCCTAGATTTCATCAGAACATTAGTTTGATGTATCCTAGCTATTAAATAGTTAGTTTACCCGCCAAAAATACTAATGAATTGGCTTAATTGGTTATTCCAATATATTGTGTTTTTAAAGCTCTAAATACAATTAAAAACCATATTATTGTTATACTACATAAAAAACCATACAGATAACTGTGTACATTTTATATATGTTATCTTAAATACATAAACAATAATTTATGCAATAATCATCATGTTTTTATGCTCTTATACAAGATGAATGATGAAATTCTAAAACTCATAAATAAATATGTATTACATATATATGCATCCATTGTCATTATATAATTATATCTAACCTTTTTAAATGTAACTAACATTATGTTCTTAACAATGGCTTAGTGGGTATAACCTCATTTAACCCGGCAGTGTAGCAGCGCCTAGCCATAATTGCCACTTAATTTCTTTTTAAGCCCACTATAGCCTTTATATTGCCTCCTCTGGGATTGGGGCTAACCACCTCCAATATCCCAAACTTAAAGTTATTACACAGTTCATTATTTATTATATGCCTAGATAATGCATTATTGACATCTTTCCTTTTATGCAATATAAGTGGTCATATATTCTGTTTTCAAGTATCTGTCAGTCATGCCAACATAATAATTCTCACATGTGTCAAATAGCCAGATATATGACGTGCCTACTGAGACAATTCCCATTCTTAAAATAAATCTTGGTTCTATTTTTGTCCTTTAAAATTATTGATTTACCTTCAAAAATATATTTACAATAATTACAGCATCCACACCTCGTGGTGCCCCTGTTGATGTGTGGACCAGCTTTGCTAGAATTCTGTTTTATTTGGATGAGTCTCTGGAGGCTGTTGCCTGCCTTATATACAAATTCAAAAGGTGGGTACTTTGTCCTTCACCGCTGCATCATTTCTTAATATGTACCAATGCTTAGATATTAACTGTTTAATCTTATGAGTTTCATCCCCATATTTCACAATGCATGATCTATTATAACCTAAACCATCATTTATATCATTTGTCCTTTTATTAGGTATTCCTTTGCCTATCAATGGGTAGTATTTATTACCCCATTCCTGTGTGATATACTGAGCTAAATCTTTTAACATCTTTTCTGGATATCCCTTTTCACCAAACAGGGTCACCATAAAGCTTATCTCCTTCAACACATTGCTCTTAACTGATGTCATCCTTGCAGCCCTAATCATTTGCCCTTTCACTATATTGTATTTTACTTTGTATGAATGGGCACTGGAGAAATGCAAGTAGCTATTACTATACGTTTCCTTACGATGTATCATAGATTGGAATGCCTTTCCATCCGTGTAAACATATACATCTAAGTAATTAATCCCTTGCCTACACCATTGATAGGTGAATTTAAGATAGGCGGTGGTATTATTGATATAGTTTACAAAATTTTCCAATTCATCAATACTTCCTTTCCAAAGCAAAAATATATCGTCCAGGTATCTTACGTATTTTAATATCTTCTGCATCCACTCTGTGTTGTGAATGTATGTTGTTTCCCAATCCAAAAGGACCATATTAGCATACATAGGGGCGCATGCTGCCCCCATTGCCACACCTGTAACCTGTTTATAATATTCACCTTCGAAAAATATATAATTATAATCCAATACAATTTCCATGAATGATGTAAGTGTTATGATCTCATCATTTTGTAACCCACTGAAGTTTTTCATGCTTTGGATGAAACTTTCTATTCCTTCGTATCTAGGAATACATGAAAACAGTTCCTTAACATCAATGGTTACAAAGATAATATCAGATGACCACAAGTCCTGTGTGAATATCCCCAAAAAATCCCAGGAGTCCTTTATGATATGTGGTATATTTTTATACATATGCTTAAGTCTGGTATCCACCACTTTTCCATATGGGAAAGTCTTACTTGCACTTCCTGAGATTATGGGTCTGAAGGGGGGGTCTGTAGAATTTTTATGAACCTTGGGGATGCCTCTTATAGTGGCCAAAATTGGATATTCTACTCTTAAAAATTTGTAAAGCTCCTCATCTATTTGTGCATTTAATAAAAATTCCTCTAGAAAAGAGTCAAGTCTCCTGTAAGCAATATTGGCTTGGTTCAATGATGACACTTCATACTGTTTTGTATCATTCAATATTTCAAATATTTTGGCACTATATTTTTCCTGATCATAGAGTACAATCCCCCCGCCCTTATCGGCTACCAATATCCTAACATCAGCTGAGCAAATATTATCTATAGCCTTACATATAAAGTTATTTTGATTGAACTCTTTTTTAATATACTTTGTTTTCTTGTATAGCTTATATATATCAGTTTGTATGGCTTTCTCAAAATTTTCTAAGGTTTTAACCATAGGTGGAGTGAAGGTGCTCCTTTTACTTAGATGTTTGTTAGTAGATGCTGTTTGCGTTCTATTTTGAAAAAATACCCCTAGGTTGAGCTTCCGCAAAAACAACTTCAATTCAACCAGAGTATCAACTAAATCCATAGATTTATCGGGTATGTATTTCATACCTTTTGAAAAAACCTTTATGATGTCCTCATTAGGTATATGGCTACTATAATTATAAATTTTAATATCTGACTCCATCTTTTTATTATTTTTACTCTTCCCTTGGCCCATATATTCTGTATGTGATACCTCCGTGGAATTCCCTACTATTGGTGCATCTATAATGTTAATCACCTGTGTTGTTTCTCTGTGTTCCCCCTGGGGAATCGCTTCCTCTTCCCCTGCACCGTTTGCCATCTGTCGTATTCCACATCTTCTAAAAAAACATCTTCAGAATACTGTTTCTTATCCTGTAAATATTGGTTAGTATGCACCTTGTATGTGCCTCTCTGTCCACCTATAACATTCCTGTTCCACCTATATGCCTCTCCTGTCTCATACTGTTTCGTATCTCTTTCTAGTTTTTTACATTTCCTTAAAAATGCATTTTCACTAGTACGTTCAGCATATTCAAATTGCTTAAAAAACAACGTTTCCCACTGCGGGAACAATTTGTCTTCTCGGATCTTTTTATCCATACTTTCAATTTCTACAATTAATGCAGTTAGCTGTGCATCATTATTGCTCATAATAAATTTCATGAACTGTTCACCAAAACAATCAAACATTTCATTACATTTTGTTATATTGTCCGCATTTAAATCAACACCCATAGGTTTTTTAAAAAAGCGAAGTCCCATAGGGACTATATGACTATTTAAACAATGCTTTAAATACATATTTTCCACTTGTATGACTTTAGCCTTTGTTAATTTGTTACCGAAACTAAAAATCATATCTTTCAACGACTTATATTGTTCCTGTTGTTTCAAACGCTTAGTGCTCGGTTTCCTAGGATTTATAAAATCAAACGGTAACTGCAACAAATTTTCAACTTTATATTGCTTAAAGTTATCTTGGTTGTCCTGAGTGGACCTAGAACGCTCAGTACCTGTATTTTGTTTGTTTGCGATGCTGTAATTCTTTACTTTGGTCGCATATGTCCTTTCAGGTAACTGTCGTTTTGGTTTTGCCCCCGATATCCGATACGATTCCTCCTCATTGTAAAATGAAGCTGGATTTATATTTGGTACTGCTGAATTAGAGATGCCCGTTAAACGCTTGCCTTTCCTCGGCGTGCAGGTGAACGGAATAGGAGAAGAGCTTCTACGTTGTCCATTTGGTATCTCCACGTCACTCGCTTGGCCCATGAAGGAATGAGACAGCTCAAGGGCTTCCGTAGTAGAAGGCGGGTTTGGTGCTGTAAAAGCACCGGTTTTGGGAGTTAACAACTCCAAGAGACGGCTTAGCTCCCCTTTAATGATAGCCATCTCTGAGTACAACTTGTCCACTTCGTCACGGGTTATGTGGTTTTCACAACCTGATATGTCCTGCAGCGAGTCCATCATCGACTATCACAAACAACAAAATAAAGCTCCTGAGTTCTACTAGTTCCACCAAGTACTTGCTCGACACAGCACAGTAAATCAGAAGCCACGAACTGCTGCAGTAAAAAGTCCTTTTATTTAAAAACCATCCAACAATGTAAACAGATAAAGTTGTTAAGCGCTTTCATCTAGTGCTCCTAGATTTCATCAGAACATTAGTTTGATGTATCCTAGCTATTAAATAGTTAGTTTACCCGCCAAAAATACTAATGAATTGGCTTAATTGGTTATTCCAATATATTGTGTTTTTAAAGCTCTAAATACAATTAAAAACCATATTATTGTTATACTACATAAAAAACCATACAGATAACTGTGTACATTTTATATATGTTATCTTAAATACATAAACAATAATTTATGCAATAATCATCATGTTTTTTATGCTCTTATACAAGATGAATGATGAAATTCTAAAACTCATAAATAAATATGTATTACATATATATGCATCCATTGTCATTATATAATTATATCTAACCTTTTTAAATGTGATTGACATTATGTTCTTAACAGTGGCTTAGTGGGTATAACCTCATTTAACCCGGGCAGTGTAGCAGCGCCTAGCCGCAATTGCCACTTAATTTCTTTTTCGCCCACTATAGCCTTTATATTGCCTCCTCTGGGATTGGGGCTAACCACCTCCAATATCCCAAACTTAAAGTTATTACACAGTTCATTATTTATTATATGCCTAGATAATGCATTATTGACATCTTTCCTTTTTATGCAATATAAGTGGTCATATATTCTGTTTTTCAAGTATCTGTCAGTCATGCCAACATAATAATTCTCACATGTGTCGCAAATAGCCAGATATATGACGTGCCTACTGAGACAATTCCCATTCTTAAAATAAATCTTGGTTCTATTTTTGTCCTTTAAAATTATTGATTTACCTTCAAAAATATATTTACAATAATTACAGCATCCACACCTCGTGGTGCCCCTGTTGATGTGTGGACCAGCTTTGCTAGAATTCTGTTTTATTTGGATGAGTCTCTGGAGGCTGTTGCCTGCCTTATATACAAAATTCGGTGCGGTGGGTACTTTGTCCTTCACCGCTGCATCATTTCTTAATATGTACCAATGCTTAGATATTAACTGTTTAATCTTATGAGTTTCATCCCCATATTTCACAATGCATGATCTATTATAACCTAAACCATCATTTATATCATTTGTCCTTTTATTAGGTATTCCTTTGCCTATCAATGGGTAGTATTTATTACCCCATTCCTGTGTGATATACTGAGCTAAATCTTTTAACATCTTTTCTGGATATCCCTTTTCACCAAACAGGGTCACCATAAAGCTTATCTCCTTCAACACATTGCTCTTAACTGATGTCATCCTTGCAGCCCTAATCATTTGCCCTTTCACTATATTGTATTTTACTTTGTATGAATGGGCACTGGAGAAATGCAAGTAGCTATTACTATACGTTTCCTTACGATGTATCATAGATTGGAATGCCTTTCCATCCGTGTAAACATATACATCTAAGTAATTAATCCCTTGCCTACACCATTGATAGGTGAATTTAAGATAGGCGGTGGTATTATTGATATAGTTTACAAAATTTTCCAATTCATCAATACTTCCTTTCCAAAGCAAAAATATATCGTCCAGGTATCTTACGTATTTTAATATCTTCTGCATCCACTCTGTGTTGTGAATGTATGTTGTTTCCCAATCCAAAAGGACCATATTAGCATACATAGGGGCGCATGCTGCCCCCATTGCCACACCTGTAACCTGTTTATAATATTCACCTTCGAAAAATATATAATTATAATCCAATACAATTTCCATGAATGATGTAAGTGTTATGATCTCATCATTTTGTAACCCACTGAAGTTTTTCATGCTTTGGATGAAACTTTCTATTCCTTCGTATCTAGGAATACATGAAAACAGTTCCTTAACATCAATGGTTACAAAGATAATATCAGATGACCACAAGTCCTGTGTGAATATCCCCAAAAAATCCCAGGAGTCCTTTATGATATGTGGTATATTTTTATACATATGCTTAAGTCTGGTATCCACCACTTTTCCATATGGGAAAGTCTTACTTGCACTTCCTGAGATTATGGGTCTAAAGGGGACAATGGATGCATATATATGTAATACATATTTATTTATGAGTTTTAGAATTTCATCATTCATCTTGTATAAGAGCATAAAAAACATGATGATTATTGCATAAATTATTGTTTATGTATTTAAGATAACATATATAAAATGTACACAGTTATCTGTATGGTTTTTTATGTAGTATAACAATAATATGGTTTTTAATTGTATTTAGAGCTTTAAAAACACAATATATTGAAATAACCAATTAAGCCAATTCATTAGTATTTTTGGCGGGTAAACTAACTATTTAATAGCTAGGATACATCAAACTAATGTTCTGATGAAATCTAGGAGCACTAGATGAAAGCGCTTAACAACTTTATCTGTTTACATTGTTGGATGGTTTTTAAATAAAAGGACTTTTTACTGCAGCAGTTCGTGGCTTCTGATTTACTGTGCTGTGTCGAGCAAGTACTTGGTGGAACTAGTAGAACTCAGGAGCTTTATTTTGTTGTTTGATATATATATATATATATATATATATATATATCTAGAGAGAGAGAGAGAGGGAGACATGGGGTCATGCATACTGCAACAGGTGCCTGTTGACCAAGACATGGACTGAACACCAGTGTTGGTACTGAAGTGCCATACCCCATTCCAAAACACTTTACCCAGTAACTACCACATAGGTGGTAGCCTGCCTAACACTGAAGGTGTCAGAAGGGAACATGGGACACAGGTGGACAGTAGCCTCCCCATTGATAATCACAGTGCCACACTAGTCTTGTAATCTGTCTACGTGGTACGTGTCATCACAAAAGGTGTGTCATCTAGGGAAATATAGGTCAGTGTTCCCCTCTACTCATCACAATGCTCCATGTGGTATGTACCTCATATGACAACTACAGCAAGTGGAAAGGCCATAGACATACCTCACAAAGAGTAATACTGCCCTCAAACACATGCCCTATACAGACTGACTCACAAAACCACAGCTAGAGTGTGTTGCATACCGCCCACCCAGAGGTTACCTCTGCCGGACATACAGAGGTATGTCACACCCATAGCAGTTGGCCAACCACAATGTCAACACCTCAAAATCCCTCTGGGTTACATGACCTAGGGCCCTAATCCTCGCCACCTCACTAAACAGCACATGCTGGAGGTACAGGTTCCTATCCACAAATATGCCATACTCTGGACTAAACCACTCCGCATTAACAAACAAGGCTCCTCATTAGCAGATGTCATACATACCCCTGATGATTGTTTGGGAGATAGGTAATATGCCCTGGGAGTCACCTCTGCGTATCCGGTTGACAGGAGCAAGTGAAATCCCATTGTGTGTCAAAGGCCAGGGTAGTATATGGCTAAGCTGCTCTAGGCCCTAGGGCCAATAGCATATTACCTACCTATGACACAATGCACGCACACATGTACTCAGTGCAATACCTGCTATGTGAGGTGGAATAAGTGTGACAGTGAATGTGTGCAAGGTCTGTAAAGGTGTGATAGCTTAGTGTGAGGTTGTTTCTGTCATGGTAGTTTGTGTCCTACGTGTGAGGCCAGTGAAAGATGTGTTAGTTATTGGGATGCAGACATAATAGGATGGTATATGTTGTGACGTAGTTCCTTGTGTACGACTGTGGTGTCCCATTGTAGGCTGAAGCAATACATGTATGCTCAGTAAGTGGTACTGCTGGTGAATCCAGCTCACATATGAACTGTTGTACTACCTGAAGCTGTAGGCCTAAACAGCACAGTATGGTGTATGTTCACATTCCCTGGTAACACCGTCTTGTGTGTTTCCTGTAGTCTGCACAGATTACATACCTCAGGCATAGGCATCTGTAAGTAGGGGCACACAGTACTGTAAGGTACACAGGTAATGCTTATCTGTGTCGGCATACATTTGTGTGTTGTATGTATGTCTGATGTGTGTGTAATGATGCCTGTACCATGCCTGCAATCACATGTGTGTTACACGGTATGTGTGTTGTTAGAAAAATATGTATTAATGTGTGTATTAGTAATATGCTTAGTGCATTCAGAGCCTAAAAGAGTTAACACATTTATTCTGTTTCATACTGCACAAATCTGTACAAACTGCAGTTGCCTTTTGACCTTGTAATGTCAGCTAAATCTTGCTTGTGCCTTGGAAATTTACTGAGAAGCAGATGATTTCTGTTTGCGTTAGGAAAATAATGAATAGAACAATACTGCTTATATGAAACTTAGACAGGGAGTTTCACTGTGCCATGAGAACATACACAGCTGTAGAAGTAATAGATAATTAGACAAAGCCTGCTTCAAAATATAAACTGCAATCAGCATTTACTTGTATCTGTATTACAAAAGTACCTTGAAAAGTAACAGTTTACAATAGACACTTGTAAATGAAGTACTGGTCACCAAGGCCAGGTTGTTTTTCTAAAATGTTTCTCACAAATCTAGTCATGTCAGCAGAAAATCTGAAGTAACACCTGCTGTAGAACAATGCTTAAAGTTGTGTTTGATTACGTCAGCTTAGAGGGCCATGTCTTGTAAAACAGTATAAGAATGAACGTACTTCCTGTTAGTAGTTAGACAAATCCTTGTATTTGCATGTTTTTGTCTCCTTGCTGCAAGTAAGTTAAAGTGCCTTAACTGAACCTTACGTGTATTGGTCTTTGAAGTTTTTTCCTTTGACGTGTGTACCTAGCAACATGTATACTGTGTTACAGCAGTATGCCAGCTATATTAACAACCATGCACATATGTTAGGTAGGGGTATGGCATCAACGACTAGGGTGGTTTACTGGTAATACTGTAAATGTACTTTACATTCAATGCATTGGATGACATATGTCTTCATGCATTAGCTTGATATATACCCCCGTAGTGAGGTTGTGCATTGTATCCCAAACAGTGTGCTGAGTACTGGTTTATACTGGTTTGTTATATGGAGTGTGGCAGGCACTGTCAGCCAGTTGTGGGCTGAATGCTGATATGTGGTATTGAATGTGTGTATCCTCTGACAGACAAACAGATGCTATATATGGCAGTTAAGTGATATCTGTACTTAATAATGTTAAGTGTGCCACATGACATGCACACACATATCGTTTAATTGTCTTCCAGGGTTATGGCTCATCAACGCAATCCATCATATACAGCTGCGGAAGAACAAGAAATAAATAGCCTGGTGCAGCACTATACACTGCTGTTTTCCAGGGCCAGCCAGCACCAGCATGAGTGTACTGCACTGTGGCAAGACCTTGTTCATCGGGTAAATGACATAGGTATGCATAACCGGACATATGAGCAGGTACGCCATCACTGCAGTGATTTAATTAGACATGTCCAGTGGCGTACGTCTGATATCCATAGACAACAGCTTGCCATAGGTGGTGGGGTGGCCATACATCTCCCCCTCACCAGAGTGGAGGAACTGCTCCTAAGCATGGTGGCTCCTGGCCTACAGCAGCAAAAGCATCACACATGTGTCATCATGGAGGCCGGAGCCACCCAGCATGATGACATGGAGTGTGCAGGTAATATGCCCTAGCTGTAGACTACTGTTACCTGTATTGTTAGAATATGCATATGTGAGATGTGTACTGTGTGTTCAGCAGTTGTGCTGCCCATTGTGTGCAATACAGATATTTGGAATAGTATATGTACACCTGTGACTGTTGACTGTTGTTCTACTGTAGTTTAGCACACTCACAGTAGCAATGCCACAGTTGTGGCCACTGACAAACTGTGTCATATTCTTGTAGGTCCCTCTGGTGTGACAGCAGGGCAGACGATACATGCTGTTGAGTGTGTTAACACTTTAATATTGGTTAATATTGGTAATGACATGTGCATGTTATAGGTGAGGTGTAGGCCATGTACACGTAACACACCTACGCATAATGCATGCTGTGCATGTTTGCTGTGAGACATTAAACATCTCAGTAAAGTCAGTAGCTGCCTCAATCACATGCAATGCACAGAGCAGCAGACACATTTGTGGCAACACTGTAGTGCACATTGGATATGCATAGTTGCTACAGCTGTACACAACAGAACACGTTTATCATACGCAGTACATGAAAACATGCTACATTTGGCATTACCACACACCCGCTGTAAGGTCACACTTCAGTATCTCACATGTCATGCACACACACATGATGTACCTCAGGGGTAGAGGCCAACCATGGGGCTGTGCAACACTCTTCAACACATAACACAGTCATGTTAGGCAATGCTCCCTATTGGGTACCTCACACACCCATGTATAAAGTGGCTGTGTAATTGTGAATGTAGCCATGGCACTGCAGTTCAGGTACAGCATGCTAGGCAGTGGTCTTGCACACATTAGTAGCTGTGAGTGACCACAAGATGCATGATGATGATGGCACAGGGTACTACACCCCATCCAGTTACAGTGACCACAGTACTACTCAGGGCAGTCATTGTGTGTGCAAACATCTGCACCTATACACAATATGCATAGCATGTTGTGTGTGTACTTACATATGCCAGTATACACAATATGCACAGCAGTCACCATCCGAACAAAGTGTCACATATATGTCATGGAATGCTAGTGAGTGTATAGGTCACATGACACACATCGGGTATGTGTGGTGTTTAATGTTTCATTTGTGTAGCATGCCATGCCATGGCTGGCACCGACATATCTGCAATATGTCCCACACTCACCATAACCACTGTACACTGGCCATGTCGAGCACTGGGATTCCTTCACGTCAACATGCTCCACTCATCCTGTGTGTGTACATAGCATGCATGTACTACACGTCTGCCCACAATTATCTGCTATGGACACAGACACTGTACTCAGACATGGAAATCTATGTGTCACACAGATGACACATGCAGCCATGGCATGTATACCTGTGAGTGATGGTGCATAGGGCATTGCAGAGCTGATGATACTTGCACAGCAATGTTGTGTCCAGGTACACATTGTGTTCCAGGGTGTAGCCAATCACTGAACAACTACACAGTTGCATCAAAGCCATGTACACTTCCATGAAATAGGGGCATCTACACTTGCACTGCATGGTCTTGTGCAACACATATTCTGCATGCTGACACGTGTGTGGTGACTGTTTGCCTTGTGATACTGACACACACCTTCACCCACTATAGAGTATGTGTTGGATTGCTGGTGTGTGTGTGTGTATGTGCTGTAGTGAGGAGTGTATATGTGTGCATGTGTGCATGCATCATGTGCAGACTGTAAAGTGTGTTTCCTGTCTTCCTCTCACAGGTGCTGAGTTAGGGGTGGCCGAAAGCAGCAGGGAACTTGAAACCACTGCCACAAATAGTGGTGATGATGAGACAGGTATTGTGATGGCACAGGAAGGTTGGACAGGGTCTGTCGTTGGTCTTCCAATCGACAGTACACAGCATTCAACCCCATCTATGCGCACACTCATACTGTCAATACATCCCTCTCCACCAATGACCATAGGCGAGGGACAGCATACAGTTGGCATTGACCGGGAGAGTGTGATACCCATGGCACTTGCATCCCCTCACAGCGGCCATAGCCAGATTCTTGGAATGGTACCACATAGGCGGAGGTCCAGGGGTTCTTGGAGAGCACCGCTGGTCATATTGCCCCTGGCAGACGTGCCCTCACAGGTCTTACAACATCCAGTATGTTCCGGGCTGTAATGCAGGCTCAGGCATGTATGGAACGGTATACCAGAGAGGGACATAGGGTGCAGAGGGCCCATTACACTGCTATCAATGACAGCATCCGTGACCTTGCCGGTGCCATCCGGAATTACACCGAGGTCATTGATAGACATTGGGGGGAGACAGTAGCTGCCCTCCACAATATGTCTTCCATGAGCCAGGACCGTGTGGGATGGTTGCGACGTCGACGCGGACGCATGCCAGCAACAGCAACAGCTGGCAGTGGTCGTGGACGGCCCACAGTTCACAGCCGCTCCCATAATGGCAGTACCGGCTGGGGCTGGCCTGTCCATTGACCATCCCAATAGACCATGTGCATGTGGCTCTGGCCAGTCCCAGCAGGGACATGGGTCCAGTCATCATACCTCTGCCTCTGATGACAGTACCCACTCGGGGTTGGTACCCGATACTGTCCGTAGCACCCCTGCTAGGCACAGGTACTGTGTCCATGACCAGAGACAGTTATCTGTACAGCCTAGCAGGTACAGTCTGTGGCTGCCCCACAAACTACCGTATATGGCAGCCACATGGTGGAGCTGTGCGCATGCAGACACACACACATCAACCAAACAACTAAGGCTCACACATACACACACACATTACATCAACGTTGGCCCATGCTGTACTGTTGTCCCTCACACACACACACACACACACACACACACACACACACACACACACACACACACACACACACACACACACACACACACACACACACACACACACACACACACACACACACACACACACACACACACAAACATGTCGATTGGATGGGTCAGTGTCAGGCTCTGGCAAACAACAGCACACCCTGTGCATATGATGACACCTGTGTCACCTCCTGTCATCTGTAACACAGATGCAGGAACAAACTAACATGGTGCTAATGCACAGGGTGACATTATAGCAGTGTAGCAATATCAGCAAGTTGTCAACTGGAAAGTGTAATGACATCCTTGTAGATATGTCTGAGCAGGCATTATGCATCACAGCTCTGATTGTGAATGTAGCATTGTTTACACCACTGTTAGGTCTGTGTATGTATTGTCCACCCATGTGCCACTTGGCTGAAGTGTACTGTGTTACCAGCATGTGTTAGTGAGTGGACAGTACGTGTGTGATGTGTGCAGTACAGATTAGCAAGTGTACATCTGTGAACATGGTGGGTGCGCACTGTTTGCATGTACGTGCATGGTGGACACATGGGACGTATGGCATACCCTGTTGTACACATTGTTAACATCTCATAGTAACTTTCAATGGCCAGTATGCATTCTACTACAGTTATGTACTAACATGGGTCCACATGTGTGTATGACATGGGTTGACACTATGCTGTGGGTGATACTGTTAATATCTGTCAATGATTTGCGGTCTGGTAGTATACACAACCTCAACAGCATGACTATAAGCAATCAAATGGCACACAGTTGTAGGGAACTCAGTAACAGTTGGATCCTTCCAGTACTATACTCGAACACTAGCCAGTGGTATTGACCGCCACCCATTCCTGGGACCACACCTGTTTGGCATATAGCCCCCTTAGGTACATGGAAACACATATGGCATAGTCATCCACATTTATTATACATACTATCCCGTCAGTACCACATTGATGGTAGACCTCAACATGTATGTTGGGTACCAATGTGCACATACAGCCTCATGTTATGTCATGTGTCCCTTGGTATCCACATATCCATAGGTATTGTGGAGTCCCTCAGTGTATCACATAAGACATTAGAGTCCTGAATGCATGTCGACAAGGCAGTTGTACACCTATACAGACTGTCCATTATTGACAGTCGGTGTGTATGAACATGTCTGACATATACCCCAGGGATATACCCTCACTCACACTACTCTTTAGTAACTGTCATGGGTTTGTGTGGCACAGATGACCTTGGCCACAGATCACAACAGTGGACGGCCTTGCCACATACCTACATATGTGACCTACGATCTAAGAAGCAGCGGCACAACCTGTCAATGGAAACAGATGTATTCATGTGGTATGCAGGCTTCACACCTATGTACTGATTGAGGGGACATGTACACATATATATTTGCCACACAGATACCTGATGTGTGTAATGCACTTACTGTTTTAATCATAATATGTCCTACCATAGTAAAACCAAAACCCAGACCACATTGACCAACAGTGACACACACACTGTCAGTGTTTGCAGGATTGAAACCCCTGCCTAACTATGTTATGATACTAGTGAGAGATGCATTAACACAGCACACTATTTGCTTTACTGGCTGGTTTCCCTTCTCCGTCTGTATTTGTAGGATGGTGACATCATCAGACTTTCAAAAGAGGAATGTACCTCTTTTAGTGAGTTTTCCCAGTCTCCAGAAAGGGCACACCTCTCAAAGGAAACTGCACACATACACACACACCCCCTCACACACACACACTGTCAGTGTTTGCAGGATTCAAACCCCTACCTAACTATGTTATGATACTAGAGAGAGAGAGACGCATTAATATGGCGCGCTATTTGCTTTACTGGCTGGTTTCCCTTCTCCTGCTGTATTTATAGGATGGTGACATCATCAGACTGGACATGGTGATGTGTGTACACTGTTTTATGCCATTCCAGGAATGGTCCATGTGGGTCAGCAGGTGTCAACAGCTTGAACAAGACCTCATAATCCTTACCTTGTGTGATCTATCTGTGGACACATTGACATTCCGTCATATGTCAACACATATTTATGCACAGCTTGTTGGTTTTGTGGATACTACATTTGTCTGGGATGTTGATAAAGGGCTATTCAAAGTCTATGTGAGACATGTGTAGCTGTGTTCAGTGATGTATGTCCTGGGTGGCTGCCTTGCAAACAGTCTAGCATGTTTGGGAACCATGATCCGCACATGAACATACCACAGTTGGTAGGGTTGTGTGTATGTCAGCTTCCAATAGCTCTGTTTATGACTGCAACCACGATGGACTCCATGACCTTGCAGATCAGACTTCATAGGCATACTGGACTTGACTTCCCATGGTGTTGTGCACCAACACTTGTGGAGAGTGCCATATGTTGCTGTAACACATTCAACGGTTCCACATCCTGTGTAGGGGGTGAGGCTCAGCTGACTGTTCAGGTGCAGGATCTGTTTGTTCTGTAGTTTGTGCATGACACATATTGGGAATCAATGTATTCCACTTGCTGCCATGCTTTTGGCAGTGGGGTAGCTGCTCATCCATTCTACATGTGATATCTCCTGGTATGATGATATGGACTATTGTCAGTGGGAGGTGGGTATGTACATATGGGCCTGTCTGTCAGGATGTCGGCATTGTCAGTCAGGTACAGTTGGCCCTGACTCAGGACATATATGGGTGTTCATTGCTATTTATGACATAGCTGAAGGAGGTGTCATGTTTCAGTCTGGACTCCTTCTCAGCTACTCTTTACACAACACCAATGAACATGAGCACTAATCCCTGTTATACTCTTTTACAAACTTAATACCCTACTGATCCTTTGTGATCAGGCTACAGAGTATGTCATCATAATATCTTGGCATGTCCAGGGGTCGGCTTCGTGTGTACTCTCCAGTCCAGCTGGTGAATATTGTGATATTGACACAATGTCACATCTGCCTCATGTACACAGACAACCCTCTCCTCCTCCCGACAAACTCAGATATATGTGTGAGATGCACCTATATAGACATGCAGGGTGCTGAACTCTCTCGACCCATGACTGGCACAGTCTATCAGGTGGTGAAGGTAACCACACACACCACATATCAGTCTCACATATCCTCTAGCGACAGCACTCAAACCACATTATCACAAATAGACATACTCAGATGCTGTAAATGAACTCTGCCTAAGCAGCAGAGACCTCCAAAGCAGACACACAGACACAACTGCTACCCCACTACAATACCCACATATCACATAGTTCACAATGTCAGTGTGCCACACAGTCACTGCCCTTTGGGCTAAACAACACACCTAATACACTTGTAATAGGTGACACAGTCAGACACACTAACGTACCACTCATCAGCCCAAACAAGGGAATAGTCACTTTGGGCTGTCTGTCGGGTGCCGGGATCTGCCGCATAACACATGCAGTCAGGTCACTCCAAAGCAAGTACAGGACTGGCACCATCATTGTCCATGCTGGTGCGTAAAACCTCAGATGTTACTCCCTGGACCACATGACATGATACATGGAGGAACACTCTGATCATCTAGCCCAGGCCAGTATGACCCTGACCTTGTCTAGCATCTTACACCCACCAATTATGATGTCACAGTATACAGACAAACATATCACGTTTAACAGTTGCCTAACAAATTTGTTTCATTCATAGGGGATACAGTGTCTGTCAGCCAGTGGTGACATGCTCAACATGCCATGTAGCTTCACTATGGACAGCTTGCACCTGTCACCCTTGGACTTTCGAATGCTGGCTAAGGCTCTTGCTACCACCATAGTGTCTTTTTTAAGCAGGGCTCAAATGACAAACCCACCTCCATAGACATTACAGGTTAAATGAAACTAACGGTAATGCTGCTCAACACCAGATGTGTTACCCTCATATTGCAGCCACTCAGGACTCTCCTCAGTATGGAGGATAGCAATATCTGTGCACTAACAGATGCCTGGTTCAGGCTCACTTATGCTCACCAGCACTACCAGGTTATGTTTCATACCATGCTTTCTGACCACAAGACTTGGAACAGACAACACAACTAGAGGGGGTATCCATATACATCACAGATACACACACCTCCAGGTTAGTAGCACTGCACAAAGCATCACAGACCATACATATACAACTACCATTGTGAAAAACTGCCTTTCAGTTTGTTGCCTGCTACAGACCACCCTCCCGAACTCAGGAACCACACTCGGCTTTCATGGGAACTGTGGAGAATATGAAGGTCTCCACAAACACCATTATATTGGGTGACTTCATATACACAAATATTGACTGGGGATACTACTCAAGCCCCAACACCCTCACCCAACAGTCACTACAATTTGTAGGCTCATATGCTATGGCACAACCAGTCAGCACAGCCACAAGGGGGAATACATATTGGACCTGATCATCACCAACATGGGGACTCTATGTTCCACACCAGCGATATACCCCTCATTGGTAAGGTCAGAACATACATGTATCTCACTGGACATACATATACCCTCCACACACCCATCCTGGGTAATCTTGGTGAACTTCTCATGAGCCAACGTCTTACTTCACCAAAGCAAGGTGGTATCCTTCAGAGACTCTGAGACAGTGGCAAATATGGCTCACACTGCTGAATCCTTTACATACACATTCTATGGACACCTAGTGGACTGCATGGATTGTGCTATCCCAAATAACAACAGGACTCACTCCTCCAATGGCAGGGGACCTGTCTGGTAGACCCCAGCCATTAATAAGCTGTACAATGTCAGGAGGAAGCTACTACATGATAGAGCACAATCCCAGACTGGGAAGGCATCTGTGATCTGTACTAGCAGACAGCTACGATCACTCATGAACTTTTCTAAGGGCCGCTTCTACCGGACAATTGCACCAGACACGTTGGACTATCACACGGCCTTCTTCAGTTATGTCAGGAACCTGGGTGGACACTCACTGATATGCTGTGAGTTACTGCATACTGACTAAACTTACCCTGAACCCACTGCCATTGCCAACATCCTGGCAAACAGGTTCAGTGCAGATGTCTCTCCCCCATCCCCCCTAACGAGCAACTATCCATCCCAACAGAGTATAACCTCCCTGACATCACACAGTAACAGGTGAGTGCTGCCCTCCCCAAAGCGCACATCACAGTATCAATGGGTCCAGATGGTGTCCCGGCCTGCATCTTACATGAGCTTCATGACAGACGTAACCCTCACATTACATCACTGTTCAATATTGGAGTTACTACAGGATATGTACCCAAGGAATGGCATACAGCGACAGTGGTCCCACTCCACAGAGTTGGTGCCACAATGGACCACAGACAATATTGCCCTATAAGCCTAACTAGCCTGTTCTGCAAAGCTATGGAGCGTATTGTCATGGGACTCATACACATAGACATCGGGAACCTACAGACACTGTGTCCTACACATTTCAGCATTGTTGTGGGCAGATCTTGCCTCTTGAACATGGTTGTATTCTTTAAACGGTTAACAGGTCCATTGACATAGGGATGGTTGTCCACACAGGCTACCTGAACCTTGCAAAACCCTTCAACGCAATAACCCACTGGGCCATTATGCATAGGCTCACCAGTGTCGATATGGACACATATCTCACACGATGGATTGCTACCTGGATCAGGGATAGCACCCACATGGTCAGAATTGCAGGTGCCATTTCTGACTATACACCAGTTACACGTGGCATCCTACACGGCTCAGTCCTGGGACCTCTCTTGTTCAGTATATATTTGTCTGACGTACAGGCTACCACAGAGGGAATATGGCTGAACATGTTCGCACTTGACTGCAAACTGGGTGCCATGATCAACTCTCCAGCTGCCACATGCATACTCAAACAGGGTCTCACAGAGATGGAGGACTGGTGCCTGAGCCATGGCCTACAGCTAAATGCCATTAGTTGCATAGTCATCCCCTTTGGGAATAACAACATGCCCACACATTACCAAATAGGTAGTACTACATTACATACGGTAGGAGTTGTTAGGGGTTTGGGGACATGACTTGTTCATACTGTCTCCTTTGACATTCATGTTGCCAAAGTGGTTGGACACACCTTCTACATGGGCCACCCCATATAGTTTCACATCTAGATCAAGTGAGGTCATTGTGCCCCTATACTCATCACAACCATGCTTGGTTACAGTGCCACATTTGGGGTGTACCTTACCCGACACCTGCAGCAACTGTACTGGCCACTGACGTTCCTCACCAAGCAGATCTAGGGACTCACATGGATGCCCTGCACAGTTCGGATGCAGTAACACCAGCTCTACTCAGTTGCTTACCACCTATTCGGATATGATGTGTGCCTGTTGTTTACAGATATACCCAGCCCAGAATTACTGGACATGCTCCACCTCAGGGTATCCGACTCCCTTGGAGCTACACACTCCAGGGACGTATACCTCAGCACAGATGTTAATAGGACATGCTGGAGGGACAGATTCTTATCCCAGAGGCTCCACTCACTCCAGATTGTCATCGCAGTTTCACATAGGCAGAGCCACCCACTGACCACCTACAAGAGGCATCTTGATGACTGTATGGGTGATCGTATGTTTACCTTTGGGATATCTTCTGTGTCCCTGCTAGACAGAGGCACACTAGCCTAAATGTAAATGGGCTATCTTGTGTGACCTATTATTCACACACACAGTGTAGTAATCTGACAGGGTTGCGAATGCCAAACACACTCTGGCTAGGCTTGTACATGCCCTAGGGCAGATAGCCTAGTATCAACCTCTGAACCTATGCTAATGTTCAGGATGCACAATGTTTATTGCTGATACTGTTTGCAGGTCTTTTCTTGTCTTTGCTTTAGCAGTTTCTATGAACAACTTCGGTATCTGCAGAACATATTTGATTATGACAGGGTTCCACTATATTATAGATGTGTCTGTTGTCATATAACTGTGTGCACAGGGTGGATTGCTGGATAGTGACAGGTTCCTGGGTTAACACATACAACTGCCAGATATGCATGGCCCACTGCTGTACTCAGACATGATCTAAGTGTGTGAGCATGCCCAGTTCAGGCTTTCTGTGTTTTGTTGCCTGACATTTGTCTCATTTATTCAAGTGTGTGAGCATGCCCAGTGTGACCTTTCAGTATGTTGCTATCTGAGGTCCACTACATTTGTTGATGTGTGTGAACATGACCAATATTAACATTTATATTGTGTGTGTGTGTGTGTGTTGGAAGTCAGGTTCTGTTCTTACTGCAGGACTCACCTTTGTGTCATAACTCAACAGGGATTATGCTGTGCCTGCAGGGTTTCCATGAGATACTTTGCATAGACTTATCAACATTCCTTCATACAGGCTGACCACTGCAATACTGTCATGGTTTAGTGCTTCAGTACTTTGATTATAGTGCCCAGTATCCTGAGTTCGAGGCCATCACTGCTTTATATTTTCATACTGAGCAGACCATGCTGCTTAAGGGCCATTTAAGCAAATATGAGCATGTTGGCTTTTGTTCTGCTATGCCCTACTTAGACCAGGCTTGTCCAACATTGCTCAATATTCACCAACATTGCTGGACGTTGCCCAATATTACTCAACATTGACCACAGTTGTGCTAGTTGGTGTGTGCGATTTTGTTTGCATATACTACATGGTGGTAAATTCTGTTTAGCACTGCTTTATATTGCTTAACACATGGCAATCATGCCTTAGGTGGTGCTGCAGGGCTGCCTATGTTGGATGCACATACTACACTCCCTGTACATGTTTGAAAGCAGGTAGTGTCAACTTAGGCATCCCTTTTACTATATGTGCGAGTCAGAGAGAAGTATCATTTACAGAGTTCCTACTGAGCCAGTGTATGTGCTATGCGTTGCCTCTTTGCCAAGTCCAAAGCATACTGGGTACGCCTCCTTCTGCCTACTGGGGCAGGCTCAGGTTCCTCCAAGTCATGCTCTGCCTGTGATGGCCTTGGCAATGGTGGGGGGCTGTTTGGCCCAGGCCTATGCTGGTCCTGCTATAGCTGTTTTTGCAGGATCATATTATGTAGCATAGCACATACCATGACAATTTGAGTACATGTAGTTGGTCTGTACTGCAAGGCTCCACCAGATGTGTCCAAGCACCGGAACCGTGACTTGAGCAGCCCAAACATACGCTCTATTACATTACATGTTTGTGCGTGTGCCTCATTATGGCATTCCTGTTCAGGTGTGTGTGCGTTTCTGATGGGTGTCATCAGCCACGGCTCCAGTGCATAGCCAGCATCCCCCACTAGGTGACCATGTGGGATGTCCCCATTTGCAAATGTCTGGTACAGCTGCGACAGATGCCAGATATGGGAATCATGGTAGCTTCCAGGGCAGCCTGCACACACATTCAGTATTATGCCCTGGGCATCACACATGACCTGGCAGTTGATGGAGGGGAAGCCCTTGTGGTTGAAGTAGACCCTACCCCGCTCACCGGCTGGTGCTTTGATCCATATATGCGTGCAGTCTATTGCACCCACTACCTCAGGGTATTCTGCTATTTGCTGGACGAGATGCATATTGTTGGCCAATACCTCATGGGAATTGGGGAAATATACATGATCACCGACATGTGCTGACATGGCATCCAGGAACTGGTGCAGTACCCTGGATGCTGATGCCTGTGATATCCCCATCATATCACCAGTTGGTCTCTGGAAGGTACCTGTTGCTAATATTCTTAGGCCGACACATACCTTGGTTTCCACTGGGATAGGTTCCCCTCTGTTGGTTCTGTGTGTGAGGCGTGACCTACACAGCTCAACAATTTGCTGCAAGAGGTCTCTGTCCACTCTATAGTGCTCCACTATCTCCAGCTCATGTAACCCCTGGCAGGTTACCCTGGGCCTGTACACTCTTCTCCATCTCCTCACTGTGGGTTGTCCAGCAGCATTTCCATTGTCACCACCTTCAGCATGTTGCATATGTCGCCTTATAACAGCAATGGCAGCCCCTAACATTTCTTTGTCTCAGTAAAGCTTTTTCAGTTTTCACTTCTATTAGCTTACTGTAGTGTCTGTTGTGAGAAACATAATGGACTCTTGTTTGAAAAGTTTTAAGTGCTAGGCTGGGCTGGGCTAGTGTACTGCCTGTGTAATTGCCTGATTCTGATTGTTTTCACATGCTAGCTCTGCTAGTACTCCCTGGTAGCTTCTTACTATTTGTTGTGCTTCCTTTTTCCTTTCTGTTTCCTCGGGGAGGGCAGCAGCGCGCACACAAGCGCAAACATGCACACAGCAGCTAACACATGCGCGCACATGCTTACACAGACTAAAACTTGCTTATTCGGGTTAAAACGCGCGCACACCAGCACAAACGCACTTACAACTCTTTAATCAGCCTAATACATGCTTACTCTGGCTTAAACATGCGCACTCATGCTTACACTCGCACACTCTGTCTTACTCGGGTTTACAGAAGCGCACACGTGCGCATACCCGCTCAGCAAGAAACTTTGGTGTTATCCACAGCATACACCTTCCATTTCTTGCCTTTCCCTAGCCTACCTGTTGACACACCTCTTTCCATGATGTGTAAATGACAGCTGATACATGCCACTCTGCTCCAATGAGCTTCACTTCTTTCATACATACCCCCCCTCATGATGTCACCTATCTTCTACACTGTTACTCCCCTTATCCTACTCCTACACTCCACTGACTGTGCTCATTTGCTATGTAAACTTGCGATTCACTATCCTAACCCTCATTTACATAGGATTGCCTACTAATGCTTGGCTACATCTCTTAGACTGAGCTTCCCCCCTTAGCAACCTCTACTCGGTGGCCATGTTGTCTTCAGCTTGCCATTCCCTTGCACTGTACATTAACAATTTAAATAAGATCCACATTTGTGGGTTTTAATTTTTAGTTTTCTGGGTTTTATAGCGCAGCCTGTTTGCGCGGCAATGCGCTACACTTAAACATCGGAAATCGGAGAAAAAAATAATATATATTTTTTTCATATTGCATCAGGAAACATTTCCAATGGCCGTATATTTGGCCATTGGCATGCTTCCTGCACTGGATGCAACCTTTATTTGGAGCTGTCACAGCTCCGTTTTGCTATTTGCAGAACAGTACTCAGTTATCAACTGGGTACATTTTTGCAAATAACACTGCATTTACTCGGACAGGTTCGGGTTTCCTGAATCGCAAATCTACCTCATTTGCATGCCTTTCGCTTGCAATTGAGGTAATTTGCATATCCCAGCCCTGTCCGTGTAAGAGCCATTTTAGGAGCTCTTTTGCACACCCCTGCAGGCTGTTCCTGGATCACTTGTCGGACATGATGGCTGCATGGAGTCTTACTCTACTCTTAGACTCCGTGCAAGCCATCGTGAATCCAGCCCAATGTTTATTAATACCCAGACAATATGCTACCAGAAATGTATAAATTAATACCCAATCAAGCCATATCCTTATTATTAAAAGTATATGATATAGCCAAGAAAGATATGAATATACCACCCTGTTGGAAATATTCATTGATATCCCCAATTATCAAACCAGATAAAGATGAGAAGCAGTGTTCCTCATATAGGCCAATAACATTACTCAATATAGAATATAAGATGTTTATGGCTATATACGCAGATAGGATCAAACACTTTCTTCCTTTCTTAATTCACAAAGATCAAACAGGTTTTATTAAAGGAAGACATATTTCAGATAATATTAAAAGAATACTAACATTAATAGACTATAGCAAACATAAAGTCCTACATTTAAATGTAATCTCATTAGATATTAATAAAGCTTTTGATTTGGTTAACTGGAACTTTATTTCACTAGTTTTAAAAGAATATAACTTTCCTTCTAATTTTAATAATCTTATCCAAACACTATATGAAAAATCTACTGCATATCTTAAACTAGGATTGCATAGATCAGGCCCTATAACAATCAAAAAGGGAACTAAATAAGGTTGCCCTTTATCACCATTGTTATTTGCATTACTTATAGAACCCTTTGCAAATCAAATCAGATCAAACAATAACATAAAGGGCATTTGTATTAATAAAATGTTAAACCTTAAAATCCAACTCTTTTCTGATGACATACTATTAATTCTCTCAGATGCAAATGAGTCTTTGAATGCTCTATTTAACTCCATGAATACATTTCAAAATATTTCAGGCTTAAAATTTAATGAAAACAAAACTAAAATTATGCCCTGTAATTGTAAAAACAAAAAAAATCATATAAACAAAAGATTTTCCAAATATATAATAACAGAAAGTAAATTATTATATCTGGGAATAAATCTACCCAATGAATTAACAGATTCTCTAATATTTAACTATAATAAAATACTAGACAAAATAGAACAAACAATTGGTTACTGGAATAAATATATCTTTTCAACAACAGACAGATCATATCTTATTAAGATAATCATATTTCCCAAAATATTATACTTAATACAAAATTTTTCATTGCCACCTCCCAAATATATTATTTAAAGATACAATAAACTAATTTTAAATTTTCTATGGTTTCCAAATAAACCCCGTATTGCCTTAAATAAATATTTACCAGATTGGGAAGAAGGTGGAATTAATTTACCGGATATTGATTTATATATTACCTCATCCGTTATTAAAAATATAACACTATGGTTAAATAATTCATACACACATATATGGAAACAAGCCCATGAGCAGATTTACATAGAAATCAATTATAATTACATACAAGACAACTTAACAGTAATATCATCACCCCTTATATGGATGTTAAAAGATTATTTTTTAGGGAAAAGGAATAATATTAATAAATTGCCATCAAACTATATAAGCTCTACACTTTCAGTGTTCAAAACATATATAAACAAAATACCAAATATTAATTCTTGGATTTTTCTTATTTTCCCTATAGCTTTTACACCAAATATTCTAGATACATTCCAAATATCTAAAATAAATATACTTAAAAAAGAAACATTACTCTTTTGGCATCAACTTATAGAGAAAGGGAAAATTCTAACAAATGAACAGGTAATTAATAACTTTAATATAAATAAAACAATTGGTTGTTTTTACAAAATCTAAGGCATTTTTGTAAATAAAATAGAACAAATGCAACCTTCAGTTAGACATGAAGCTCCAAAATTCATTGAATACCTTATTCTTATCACAAAACAGCCTTATCAGGGTACAGGTCATTTGTCTAATATCTATAAAATTGTTATAAAAACAAAAAACTATCATGAAAAAGCATACTGGGATTGCTAGAGCGTCTTCTGCATGGAGAGATGCGTGAATGGGCATACCTTCGTTGAAGGTTGTGCGTTAGGGCTGGCAACTCAGCACATAAAAATCAACTGCCAATCATTAGCGGAGCAGAGTTCCGCTGTGGCGACCCCTAACCGGGAAAAGCCAAAAAAAAAAAAAACAACAACAACAATAAACAACCATCCTCCAATTGAAGAAGAAAAAAGTAATATTCTAAACTCTTCCAAATTTTCTACATTATCAAAATACTGGCAATTATTCACTGGGAGATATCTACACAGAAGTTTCTATACACCACATAGGTTAGCCAAAATGTATTCTATTGAAGATCAGTATTGGAGATGCCATACCAAGATAAAAGCAGATTGGCAGCATGTTTTTTTATGAATGTATATGTCTCAATATGTACTGGAAATCCATTAACTATTTTTTTCAGACTGTTTATAATAATAATTTTCAATTAACAAAGTCTTTAATTTTATTCAACTCTCCTATTCCAAACTGTGTACCAAGAAAAGACACTAAAATCCTATGGTCACTATTCGCAATTTCACGTAAAATCATAACTATACACTGGAAAAATGAGGCTTCTCCCACGTTCAAGGAATTTGAGAATTTAACAACAGTTGCTCACATGGAAATATTAACAGTGAAGAACAGAACTAAAAGATCTACTTCTTACTATTACTCTTGGATGAAAGTACTGGAAATACTCGAAAAGATCGAAGAAGATATATCATCTTATGTTTCTAACTTTATATAATATAGAATTTCAATGTTAATTGCATAGACTCCAATGTAAATAGTTATATAATGGTTTGAAGTTAGTAATGTTTTAGAATTGTGAATATGTTATTTATATTTATTTCATGTAATGTTTCTTAAGACATCTTATTTGAAATAATAAAAAAATATTTAGTTAAAAAAAAAAGATGCAGTGAATGTCTCAGGAATTAGTCCTGTCCAAATACGACATCATCTGTTTCCTGCTGAATTGAATTTTCACTGAACTTTCAGCTTAATATACCTATGTAATGCCATGTTTTGTTTATAGAAGCAGTAGGCCATGTTTTTAATGTGCAGCTGTTTGGTAGTGATACTCAAATCTTTGATTGTTGATGCTCCTGGAGAAAACTACTGAATTTCAGGTGCATTTTACATTCAGGCTAGCTGTACAGAATAAAATATTGTCTTTCTTTTTTGTATAATAGATTTCATTGAAAGAAGATTTAGTATATGTGAAGACAATTCAGTTAACCATCCTCTCTTCCTAAGATTATAACATGAGAAAACCATCATCCCTGGAATTCAGTAAACTCCATGTACGCTTCGTGTGAAGCCTACACGGAGCATACATGTGTGTCCGGTGATGTGTGTTGAGCCGCTGTGGTAATTACATATTTATGCTGCGCACCATGTTTAAATGTAAGCAAGCATGGTTTCATGCCGGCCAGGAAACTATGTAAAGCAACATGGATAGCAAACCTGGTTACCTGAGAGCACAGTAGGTTAGCCACAATGTTTACCAGGACTTAACATATAGTTTTGTGTATACCCCAAATGCAGTACAGGATAGTGTATACAGTGTACAGTATTGTGAAATCCCATTCCATGCATTTGATACAGAAGTTGTGTAAATGATCTGTAAGGGTACATAGACTGCCATGTAAAATAAACACTCAGAGGAAGTGTGTATTGAATAGGAACACACAGATGAATTTTAGGAATGAATACAGGGAAAGAGGACAGGTGAAATAACCTAATGTACAGCAGATGAGGGCATGTCAATGAAAGACAGTTGTAGCAATAACACAAATCGCATATCAATATGGCACAGTACAGATTGCACAGTGAAAATGTGTATTATGTGACTGTCACACAAGGTGACATAACAATGGGGAAGATGTCTTTGTGAGATAAGCATCCTTACATGAACAATGCAGAGGATATCTATCAGGGATGTTATATACAACTGGGGTAGGCTGCATATTGTGAAGATATGCAAACTGATTTGCTTCAGTATGAGTGTAATCTCAGCAGAGGACTCCAACAAGTGGGGCACAGGTAAAGGCTCTTGGACAACAGTAAAAGAAGCACACACAATCATGGACAATATTAGAATAATACCACCAGTAATCCCATGTCTCTGACATAACATATCTGATTCTGAATGATCAGAGGTGTTTCTGCAAACACATTTGTACAACTATTATGACATAGCCACACTCTATGAGGGTAATCAAACACACTGTCCTAACACTGTAACATCTGCTGCAGGTGTTAGGAGGGACACTGCTACACGTGTATGTGATATTCTGATCAATATAGGCTAGCTGACTGGTGTGTATGACACACACACACACACACACACACACACACACACACACATATATATATATATATATATATATATATATATATATATATAGCATAATGCACACTGTCACAAATGTTACCCATGTCATCAATGTTTCAAATAGCTATTTTTGTACTGTGTACATCACTGGTACAGGTATCACACATGCATTGTAACAACTTGATGGGGGTTCCGCATCATCAGACAGTAATGTTTATAAATGAAAAGAATACCTAGGTGTGGACAATAAGATGTGTGACAGGTCACTTTGGCAAAGATGGTACACTTCATTCACAGATCACTGGAAGCTGTGTAGGGAGGTACATGAAGAAAGATGCATTGTACTCAGTTATTAGTGTAATGAAGTCTGTCAACTACAGAGGTATTATGGCGTTTGATGCAGATGTCGTTCACAAACTTAGCAGTTGTGCTACATACAAGGGAGTAGTCAGCACTGTGGCCACATGTTGGTGGGCGTTCCACATACCATGTACCCCAGGACACAGGTCACATACCTACTGGTCTGATTATAGGGTGATGTTTACATTATTCTTGGGCTGGGCATGTATTTTCATGACATAACAACCCCCCCATGTTTTTCTTTCATTGCAGGTGTTGTAATGGCTGTGGCAGCAATTTTTGGTATGTATTGATGCTGTCTATATTATACTAATATCACAATTGGAGTCAATTATTGCCCACAGTCTGTAGTCCTTCAGACACCTGTTTGGACACAGAATGTGTATGTCATTTGTGATGTCTGTGACTTAAATAATGGACAGGAAAGGGCCTAGCAGACAGCCCTGATGTATGAACCTGATCACTGGACCTGAGATATAGGTCACTTCACATATTTCAACATATTTAGATGCCACTTGTGTGATCGACTGGTGTACCCACTTGGTGATATAGGTACTTATGGCCACATCTGACAGTGTTGAGTGAATACCTCAGTGCAGATTTGTGTTAAATGCCTTGGGCTTGTCAAATTCAAAAGGATGATAGTGTTATCATCATGCATGCCCTTGATGATCTCTTTGAGGACATCTAGCAGATGTAATAAACATGATGGAGCATTAACAACTCACAAAGGTCTGTTGTTAGAAAAGATCCATGATGACATGTTGCTCTACCTCACAGATAAGGAGAGTCAGGATGTGTCTATACATGCATGCATTGGCTGCTGTCTCCCCAACTCAAATGAATGCATATTGATATACACCCATCTACAGGAACATAGCCTGTATGGAGGGTGTACTGAAGTATGTATTCAACCATGTCAGGAAGGTGTATGTGCTGAGTTACACTATAGGTGATCTGTGATGTTGTCACAGCCCATTGATTCTGTGTGAGAGCCGTGGATGAAGGTTAGACAGTGCATACTGCCTATCTTGATCTGGCCTAGGGTTTGGACACAGTCCCCTATGCAGGTATCATCGAGAAATTCTCCCAGCTGGGAAATAACCCTTATGTCACTAAATGGGTAACCAATGGGCTCAAACATACTGTGAAAGTTGGTGAATCAACTTGTACCAGTAGAGCTGTCACCACTGGTATACCCGAGGAATCTGTGCTTGGACCTTCACTTTTTGGGAATCTATTTCTTGACAGTTCAGGCTAAAGTATACAGCCTTTGGCTTACCTTGTTTGCTGATTCTTGCATATTGGGTGCAATCCTTGAGTCCACTAATGATGATAACATACTACAAGATGGGCTAACACAGACAAATGATTGGTGATAAAGACACACAGTCTACAAATAAATGCAAAAATGTGCCTTTATTTTTTCATTTTGCAAAGAGGAATTCACTGCTGATTACAGCATCAGAAACACTCCCATATCTATGCTGAAACCCAGTGATGCAAGACCTGGGAACACACATAGACAGCAATCTGAACATTGACCACCAAGTGTCCACAGTGGTATGGAAAGGCTATGTTGAGCACATCATAAATCATGCCATTTTTTCAGATCTAAGGATTGTATAACAGCACTGTACTCGAACGTCATCAGAAAACTAATAGACTATAATGTTCCCTTTTTCATATACCTTACCAGACATATGCAGCAACTGAAGAGACCACAGAGGTTTCTCACCAAGAAACCACAGGGCCTACAAACCATGCCATGATGTAAGTGGATAGACTGAAAGCCATGTCACTGTAATTTGTATTGTATAGGATGAGGTTTATTCTGCCTGACCTCCAGGTAATTCTCTGACCCTGCCCTGATGAGAATAGTGCACATTCACAAATCAGATATAACTGATGACATTAGCAGTGTCTGGTGAGGAGAAATTGGTAATAGCAGTGTCCCACATGTTGGTGCAAAAGGCTCTCTCTAATGTCAAGCAAGTGCACAAACCCCAGTTGACTGCAGTGAAAACAGAACCCCTGCCTATCTAAGTACATAGACTGCAGAACTCTATTTAAGGCAAGTGCAACAGCTCAAGTGTGACTTGGAGTGTCTCAGACAACACTTTATAGGTGATGACATCAGCAGTGTCTGGTGAAGAGAATAATATGGTAATAGCAATGTCCCACATGCTGGTGTAGAAGGCTCTCTCCAATGTCAAGCAAGTGCACAAACACACATGCATACTCCAGTCGACTGCAGTGAGAACAGAACCCCCTACCTATCTAAGTACACAGAGCTAAGTACTTTATGCAGGCACCATGGCACAAGCCTGATTTTTACAAGGCTCAGGACTACTTATATTGGATGACATCAGCAGTGGATGTTGGACAGAAGATGTTGGGAGGCCTGCATGAACTGGATGTGTAGGCATGTGCAAGTCTCAAAATAGTGTCAATCCATGCGATTGGAGTGTTAGGTGTAGGCTATACACTTATGCTGTTGTGGCTAGATACACACACACACACACACACACACACACACACACACACACACACACACACACACACACACACACACACACACACACACACACACACACACACACACAGAGCATAGCACAGTTGACCGCAGTGAGAACAGAACCCCCTACCTAAGTACACAGCCTATAGAGCTCAGTACTTTATGCCAGCTCCATGGCACAAGTCTGACTTTTACAAGGCTGCAGGACAAAT
The DNA here is from genome assembly GCF_019279795.1 of Protopterus annectens. Taxonomy (NCBI): domain Eukaryota; kingdom Metazoa; phylum Chordata; order Ceratodontiformes; family Protopteridae; genus Protopterus; species Protopterus annectens. The sequence goes on from NC_056727.1 coordinate 1,171,258,742, forward strand.
TATAGTGGATGATGTCAGGAGTGGATGTTTGAGAGAAGATGGGAGACTTGCATGAAATGGATGTGCAGGCATGTTGAACTGTGAAGACAGTTTTAGTTCTGCTTGTTACCACATTGATGTGCTTTGCATATCACACATCTGTTATTAATTTATGTAGTGTATATAGCATAGTTGAAATATTTGTGGAGAAGCACTGAGAGACCAAGGTTGCAGTGCATGGAGGGAGTTAACTCATGGTTGCATTGTAAATATGTGACATATTGTTAGGGCCTTCAGTTTATGCTTCTACATGTAGCTTCATGGCATTAAGAGTAAATGGACAGTAAACAGCACTAATATGTGTTAATATTTACTTTGCATATCATAGCTATGAGCAGTGGGCTTGCCAGATGATTGGCAAAGTGTTTGCGCATGTGAGATACACATTTCCATTACTTTCCCTGTTTGCGCATAGTTAAGCAGCACACAAACATGGGCTCATTGCTAAAATTCTGAGAGTTAGTACTGAGTATAGTAAACGCTTCTTCTGCTTAGCCTGCTCTGTGGCAGCAGGTGTAAATGCATTGATACAGTTCCTTTTAAGCCCAGATGTACTGGGTTTAAATCCAGGTGTAGCTAATACTTTTAAACAAATAGTCATAATGCAATGATAATATTCTTTATAGTACATTCAGCATGTGCTACTGTGTGTTGACATAGCACAGTGGGGTTAAGCGGCATTGTGTAGACGTAACCACAGCATTGTAGAGCTACTCACCATCTCTTGGAATTGGTGCATGATGCCAAACTCCATGCAAACATAAAGGTCAAAAAAGTGAAGGGATCCATTGCTTTTTCTAGTACTTATGTGCGTTGTGTGTGATTCTATTTTTTTTACCAGATTATAGGTGGTAAAATGGGGCAGATAGTAAATTAGTGAAATGGGGAGCAAGTGGGTGGAAGAACAAAGGGAAAGGAGGAGGGTTGGAGGAAAGAACCAGTGCTATCCATTTCTTCAACAGTGTAAACTGAAAATATGTGCAAAATATTAGCTGAATTTGGACTGTCACCTCCAGAAATGGGGGGGGGGGTAACAACATAATCATATTGTATAGCCAACTGCACTGAATCAAGTGTGTCAAGAAGACACAGGTGCAAAATGGGCAGCTATGTATGGGACGATTTTTTTTTTTGTGGGACAGGAGCCCATTTTTTTTAATTCAGTAAGACAGGAATGCTGGGTAAGGGACAAATAAGACTAGACACAGGGATGGTGAGAAAGACAAAAGATTGGGAGGCACCATAGTTGCGGTGAGGGAGGGGATAACCAAGGCTCAAGCCCATCAAACATGGCAACAGTGAGAATCTAGTCCTCACCCACAGAACTGTCATCACTCTCCCCTTACTCTGCTCACAGGTGGACATCTTCTCCTCCTATGTACCATGATAGACAACAGCCTGTCCATCTGGTGTAGGAGTACAGCAATGGTGTGATAAACAACCCTATGCACCAACCCTGGCATTTCCTGGCAGGTAATGAAATCCCCACCTCTGCCACTACTCCCAGAGGGTACCACAGCACCAGCTACTGGGGAAGTACTATCGGAGGGTGCAGGTTGTACAGGGGCAGCAGAGGCAGTGCTGCCAGGTTAGGTCTCTGATGTGCTGGGCATTGGTGCTGGAGCCTGTAGAGTGGGGGCAGACTGATCCACTGGGTCTAGCCTGTCTTGCTGTGCTGTGAAGCATTTAGTGAGTTGTTACAAATGGATGGCATGGAGACATTTTGATGACACATAATAGAAAATAAAAAAGAGATAAGGGTTGGGGTGAGAGAAAAAAGAGATAAAATTAGTACCATCATATGTGACATACAATGCACCATTACAATTATACAACTATTTTATTTGAAGTGTTACATTTAAGTATACCTCCTAAAAGATGCACTCTATAACTGCAGATTGCTGAAAGTAATCATTGAAATGTGAATATATTGCACATATGCTTGGTCTAGTTATACAGATTATAGTTGACAGCAGGGCATTTATGCCACTTGAATAGAGTTTCATTTTATGTAATATTATTAAAGAAATGCAGTATTGTATACTTGTTACTCATGGTATTTGAACCCAGAAACTCTGACTATAGTCTTATACTTGACTCCTAAAGTTGGTTTGTGCTACACACTAATGCATGTATACTTACTTTTACAGTTAGGACATGCATGCTCAGTTTGCTACAACTGTATAAAAATATCTGTTTTTGACTTTTAAAGGTGCAATAATACTTCTCTTGTGCTGCATACATACCATATGCTTCCCTCAGTCTCTCCATGTTATCAGCATGAGCCCGGTGATTAAACTCTGTTTTGGCATTAGCTGTGGAAAGAACAGAAGAACATTATGCATACCATTCTTGCCTATATTTAGCTTTCTGTGTATTACAAATGCTCTCTTATTAGCATACTTACACACCTGTGAAATGTCACCAGTTTGAGACTCAGTCAACCACTGGTTGAGCATATCCCTCTTGCAAATTTGCAGGCCATTAAAATGATGCCTACACTGTTCTCCAGTGTGTGGCATATCAATCACACTAGACACATCCTGAGCCAAACTACTCCAAGCCTTAGACTTGTACTGGGAGCCAGAAAATCCCTCTGGAGAAGACTTTGGCCGTGGTGCTTTACCAGGAGTCCAATAAATATCCTAGACTCCTGAACAACCCACCCTAAACTCGGCACCTTCCCCTCTAACTCCAGATATGTCTAACATCTGAACTAGAGTAATGGCAACTAATGATTTCTTGCCAATTCCTGTTATCATGTTTATTGGTAGTGGGCAAACCTGAGCAATGATGTCAACCATGTTTGTGCAATGTTAAGCAGAGAGCAGGAGTGAGTACCAAGCAGGGATGAAATACATATTTTAAATTTGAAGGTTGACCTTAGTTTGAGGGGTGTCTGCTGCTGCAGATTGGAAATATATATTAAAAATTGGAAGGTAACGGGTAGATGAGTTAAGTTTGCAGACGTGCAGTGGGGGCATAAATGTCATGACCTGACACATTTGTTTTTGGCTTTATACACTGATAACACTGATTTTTAAAGTGTGGGATTCAAACCCAGAAATATGGGGCAAAACATTTTCTTCCATTTTGGTGATCTTTGCCACAGAAGAAGTGCTGCTCAGACATAGTCAGGAATCATTCATAAATGCAGCTGACAGTTTGAGGTGTTACACATGTATGTGTGTGACCTGACATGGTTCTTGTATATAGAGCCAGTTGTGTGTGTGTCTTATTTAATTGTGAAGGCCATCCAAATCCAGATATCAGAATTATACTTACAAAAATATAGTAATATAGTAGACAGTATACCCTCAGTCATACATCTGCAAACACAATAAGGGTGTCTTATTATATATATATATATATATATATATATATATATATATATATATATATATGATACATATCAGCTCCACTGTCTAAAGTGTTATAAGTGAGAGTGAATATAATGGGAAATGGAACAACAGTAAAAAATGTCTGGAATGTCCTATATTACAACCCAGGACCATGCATATGGCAGCCCTACACTTAGACCTGTTGACACAAGAATGTTGAAATAACACTTGTATATTTTGTATTTAATTGCTATAAACTGGACTGTCACAACAGTAAAAATAGGTTGCACACCCTGTACTAGAACCATCTGTCTTCCAGTCCTATACTTAGACCTGCTACCACAGGAGTAGTTACATTGCAGTTCAGTAATTTCCTACTCATTCTTAAGTTCTCTGTGTTGACCTCTGCTCAACACCACTTAGTGTGTTTGTGCAATCCTCCACAGAATTAATTGAATGTATCTGTTTTCACTTATTGACTGTCTGCAGGTGTTCAATGGCTGCAGGTGTTGGGGAACCTTGCTAACTGCCACACAATGTTTTTTAGCAACGTAGTTTCATGGAAAGTAAAGATTTCAACAGTGTATTCTTTTTGACCTTTACACTTTTACAGACACCCTGTCTACAAGTGTTCTGTCTCCTTCTTGTCTGGGCCACTAGTCTGCATTTGCAGACTGCTAAGCATCACCAAACAAGATAAGCACAGCCAAACCCGACATTCATTGTGTTTCTCTGCTTCCCTTGTTTACACTAGGATGCACACCATGCAAACACTGGCAAAAAATAAAAATAAAAAAAATAATAAAAGGGAAAAGTAGTTGACATGAATGAAAAATTATATGGAGCTCTCTCTGCTTACTTCTGCTTGCTTGCTTGCTTACTGTGGGATTTGAAGTCTTCTTAAGACGCACAGTCTTGCTGTGCTGTTTACTGCTGAATCAGAGACACATCATGACTCCATCTGTCAAGCCTTTCAAATTGCACACTGATAAAGAAATATATTTTGCAGCTATAAGCACAGTTACAGATAACTTATTTTATAACAAACCACACGTAGTCTGTCAGATTTGTAGCATATATTTACAAAGTTTTCCTTCATTACAGATATGAATGATGACTTCTACAAAATACCTCTCTCTGTCCTTCTCTCTGTCCTTCTCTCACATAACTGAATTACTACAATAGCTAAATACAGAGCTAGTCACGCACACAAGAGGTTGTTATTTCCTCAGTATATTTTTCTGGCCTTCTATGGGAAGTCACATAATGTCTGTTTTAGACTTTTCTATTGTCCTTTTGTGATGTAAGCACTTTTGCTGATGTGAGGATGCCATTCTGAAAGGAAACATCTGTATAAGCTGTTCCTACTGGAAAAACATCACGTATTGCTGAATTTATAAAAAGGATGTCTGTTAATAGATATTTGTTCTGCAAACATGAGAAAATCATATAATCCTTGCTTTCCAATATTGCTTTGTTAGGCTTTTCTTTTTGATGCTGTGAAGAGAAGCCTGTCTGTTATACATATAGTATGAATGCACATTTTACATTGCTAAACTCTATACATATATTCAAGCAAACTTTTTATTCTATGCTTTATCTTTCAGCATATTTATATTCATAATATCTAACAATTCCCTCTGTTTTTAAACATACTCAAAACATTTTATATAAAAAACACATTATTTTTATATAAAACCTTTAGTCTTTTTTGATACAAGTCAAAATGCAATTTTACATAGTTAATACAATGAAAACATGTATTACTACCAAACCTGAATGTATTTAACAACTTTTTCTTTTGCAGACCATTCTGTGAAAATATTTTATCAGTTATGAGCTGTGTCTGTTTTAATTTTACTTGATTAATTTATTATTTTGCAATCACATAATTTAATTTATGACTTAGAATTGTTTCATTAACTCTTTGCAACTGTTGAATTAACTATGAGACAGTAACCATGTGCTACTGCAAGCATTTATACACTACTGAAAACACACAATTTCAATGTCATTTTAACCATAACATTGTGGTCATGTCTTTGAACTGCCCATTAACATCTTGGTTGAATACTGATTACAATGTATCCTGATCAGTATGTATTTACACAGACTGTTTGCTATTTATGCATTTCAATTTACTAGGTACCCTGGACCCATTGTTTTCTTTACTAGACATTAAGACTTTTCTACTGAATTTTTCTGCATTTGTACATACAATGACTATAAAGTACATTTAGTCTAGTCTTACAAATTTAATAACATTAATATTAAGCAAAATCTTGGAAAATGTTTGTCTCTTTAGAAATATCTAGTGGAATTGCCACCAAATGCATATGTCCTGTTATTTTAAACTACATTCTCAGCAATTATTAAAAATATTCATGCTTTTTTATACCAACATTGTTTTGTCAAAAACATATTAAAATAGTGACCATTCTTGCTATTAGAAACATTTATACATTTTGCATATCTTTATTCTCTCTTTATAGCTTTAATAAAGCAATTATAAATCATCTCTTGTTTTTTAACCCATCTCTTGTATAGCTTTACAACTTAATAGGTTGTAAATACAATTTAATTCTAAACAATACAATAATAACCATTATGATAGCTATTAACAACTTGTAAAATATCTTATCCTGTCAGGTTTAATCCAGTTTACCAGTATTTCTAATACACTAATACCTGTTTTTCCCTCCCCATAAAAGAGTATTGTCAAGAAGGAATGAGATATTTCTTCCTGTAGCTTTATTTTAGAACCTTATTATTTATTTTTTTCAGTAGCTTTATTTCTGACACTTGTTTATTTTTTCTGTAGCTTCATTTCAGACCCTTGTGCAGTACTGCTTATACAGTCAGTGTAAAACTGAGAAAGTGCCCCTCCCTCTTATACAGTCAGTGTAAAACTGAGAAAGTACCCCTCCCCCTGTAGTACTTCAGCACTGTTTACCTGCCCTATGCTGTGAGAATAGAATGTATATCAGCCTAACACTATGGTTATATATTTATTTTATTAAATTATGAACTTTTGTCTGATTTGATAATTTTTTATAAAGCTTTTGCTGTTTACTACCACTAGTAGGCATTTACATTCTCCTGCACAATTGATTTGAACTGTATATATACTATAGCCCATTTGCTGGCTGTACTTGATACAACTGAGGTTTTTTTTGTCCTTTTAACATTTACTTGCAAACAGATTATAAGTGACATCTATGCACAATTGTGGCATTTTATTACAATTACCAAATAGTGTTGCCTGTAAACATTTTAATAATTATGTTTTAATAACAATGATGCTTTAGAAAAACTCAAGCTACTTGCCTGGCAATCAGTCTTGTTGTTTATCTTATCTTTCCAGCATTTTCTGTAACTATTCATTCAGTCTAGGAAGGTCTTAGCTCACATTTTATACTCTGTAAACTATAGTTAATTCTTTTGGCATTTTTCCTTTAATGTGATTGTGATTTGCATAACTATGCATTTATACTACATTACAATTAGCTTACATGGATTTCAATATTTTTTATTATTTATCTATTTAACTATTTAACTGTCCTGCCATTAATTTTACAAAAACTGTTTGAATAATACCATCTGTGATTTTCTTTTTAAAATTCAGAACTTTAACTGTTTGGTGTTACTATAGATATTAGTTTAACCAACACATTTATATTTATATTATTTATATTTGCTGTTGTCTGTCTGTTATTCTTGTGTATTGTAACAGATGTACTCTAGATGAAAAGAACACACATGCATGTCTGTCTTGTATATGTATATATTTATACAAGCATGTCATGTCTTGTGACTTTAAATTTTTATTCTTATTAACTATTTTCATTTAATTTTATGCACTATAACTGTTTTGTTTACCTTTTGACTATGCTAAGAATGGCATTCATATGCTTCACTTTACTGTAGTACTGAAAGATGTCTTGCTTTAACTGAATGAAAGTAAAACATTTAAAAATGATTTGTCCAGACATCAGATCCTACCATCCTACCATGTAATTTTAACCATTTTCAAAACATAAACATATTACAAAATATATTTCTTTTGCACAGATTAGCTGTGTATGCAGGAAATTTTTAGTCTTTGTCAGTTCAGCTAATTTATTTCCTTTATCCTGCAACTGCTGTTGAATAGTTTCCTGTAATATTGTATGGTCTTTCTGACATTTTTTAGTAAGCTGTTCTGCAGAATTTGAAACTCCTATGCCCTTTTGAAAAGATGTGTGTATAACTTGTCTAAGTTTCCTGAACTCATTGTGTCTGTCTTTTAGAAGTTTATTACATTTCTTTGTAACAAAATGTACTAGAGTTTCTATCAGTAACTGATTTGACTGTTGTTGCAACTCTGAAATAAACCTTTTGCATCTGGTGACAGAACGTAACTGTCTAACATTTGAATATAATGTCAACATATTAACTTTTCTTGGTTCTTTACCTTTACAATTTTTGTCTGTACAGTCTAACCTTTGGATAATGTCATGCACTGTATTTTTATGACATTGTATACACAATAAACATTTTTATACCACACAGGATTTTATTTCAGATACCAGTCAAATATTATAATCCATTTGCATAATGCCTTACTATAAAATTGCAATTCATTTGCATAATGCCTTACTACTAACTTGCCCTAATAAGGTTTTACATTTGCTAATATGCTGTATATACATTTATTCTGTTATTATTACTACCTCTATGGCATTCATACTGTATGTAACACAGAATAATTTTCTTACCAGTCAACAGACAGGCAGATGGCCAAGCTGCTTTACTGTAGATGGTTGAAAAGTTTCTGTAGTCACTTGTGAAGTTGGTACAGTAAAACTGGCAGATTCAGTCTTACAACTTCGTCTTGTACCTTTTCTGGAGAATTTATGGAACTGCTCCACCTTCCTGCAATGCAGTCTCACCGGATTTAGACGTCTATTAAACTGTATTGCTACAAACTGTTGAGAACTGTAGAAATCTGAAGTACTTCACATAAACATTACTGTGCTTTTACAGGAGTGACATTACCCATTCACTCCCCCTGTTTTTGGATGCAGGCTAGGAACGTTGTCAAAGGATCACCATTGAAAAATTATATTGTGCTTACTCGATCCAATGTATCACGTCAGGGTCACCATTGAAAAATTATATGGAGCTCTCTCTGCTTACTTCTGCTTGCTTGCTTGCTTACTGTGGGATTTGAAGTCTTCTTAAGACACACAGTCTTGCTGTGCTGTTTACTGCTGAATCAGAGACACATCATGACTCCATCTGTCAAGCCTTTCAAATTGCACACTGATAAAGAAATATATTTTGCAGCTATAAGCACAGTTACAGATAACTTATTTTATAACAAACCACACATAGTCTGTCAGATTTGTAGCATATATTTACAAAGTTTTCCTTCATTACAGATATGAATGATGACTTCTACAAAATACCTCTCTCTGTCCTTCTCTCACATAACTGAATTACTACAATAGCTAAATACAGAGCTAGTCACTCACACAAGAGGTTGTTATTTCCTCAGTATATTTTTCTGGCCTTCTATGGGAAGTCACATAATGTCTGTTTTTAGACTTTTCTATTGTCCTTTTGTGATGTAAGCACTTTTGCTGATGTGAGGATGCCATTCTGAAAGGAAACATCTGTATAAGCTGTTCCTACTGGAAAAAACATCACGTATTGCTGAATTTATAAAAAAGGATGTCTGTTAATAGATATTTGTTCTGCAAACATGAGAAAATCATATAATCCTTGCTTTCCAATATTGCTTTGTTAGGCTTTTCTTTTTGATGCTGTGAAGAGAAGCCTGTCTGTTATACATATAGTATGAATGCACATTTTACATTGCTAAACTCTATACATATATTCAAGCAAACTTTTTATTCTATGCTTTATCTTTCAGCATATTTATATTCATAATATCTAACAATGAAGAAAAGCAATATAGCAAATAAACACTACAAAATGTTTGTTAGTACACATGAAATATTTTTTACATAGGTCTGGATTTAAACTCTCATTTCAATGAGCTTTCAGAACAAAGTAAAGGTGCCTTATCCCTTTTTGCCACACAAACAGCTTTGCAGCAGAGAACTGGAATAAATCTGCATACAACCAGCTGCAACATTATCCACAGTACTAACAAACTATATGACAATTATTTGTACATGTATTCATTTTGGATGTAGTGCACTGAGTGATCACACAACCATTTATGACTATTACTTCCAAAAATGCAGCTCTGTCTTATCTGTGTCTGTTGCTCATTCTTGTCTTATCTGATCAGTAATCTGAGATATGCACTGTCTTTTGTCCCAGCTGAATGGAAAATGGCCACCATTATCCCCTTGCAGAAGGGTGGTGCTTCCACTGACCCTGGTAACTGTAGACCTATTAGCCTGACTAGCCTTATCTGCAAGGCCATGGAATGAATCATCATGGACCTTATCGATAAAGATATATGGAATCTCTAAACACTTGACCCTACTCAATTTGGATTTATCAAAGGGAGATCATGCCTGTTAAACCTGGTGGACTTCTTCGAGACAGTCACCAGAGCCTTGAATGAGGGGAAAACTGTGCATACAGCCTACCTGGACTTAGTCAAGGCTTTTGACACTATTTCCCACTAAGGCATTATTGGCAAACTCACCCAGCTAGGTATCAACACTTATATTGTTAGGTTGGTCACTAAATGGCTCACCAATATTACCCATACAGTCAAAATAGGGCAATCCACCTCCAACAGTAGACCTGTAACCAGTAGTGTTACACAGGGATCATTCCTGGGATCACTACTGTTCAGAATCTATTTCTGAGAAGTACAAGCAAAACCTAAAAGACTGTGGCTGACAAAATTTGCTAATGACTGCAAACTGGGCACTGTCATAGAATCCCCAAATGATGTCAACATCCTACAAGAGGGTCTTACATAAAAAAATGATTGGTGCCAAAGTCATGGCCTTAAAGTCAATGCAAAAAATGTATTATCATCCCTTTCAGTAATAGCAATGTTTCTGCTAACTACCACATCAATATAAACACCCTAAGCATGCACTCAGTGGCGAGAGACCTGGGCACACAGGTTGACAGCAACTTTACCTTTGACCACCGTGTCTCCACAGTGGTAAGAAGGGCATTCTGTATTGCTTATCTCATAAATAAGGGCATTGTCTCTGGAAAAAAAGAAATTATAACCATCCTGTACTCTTCCTTCATCAGGTCAATAACTGAGTACAATGCCCCTTTTGGTATGTACCTTTCCAAGCAACTGCAGCAATTGGATAAACCACAAAAGTTCCTCACAAGGAGAATTTAAGGTATTCAGCATCTACCCTAGGTGGATCAGCTGAAATCGCTGTCACTTTACAACGTTTCATACCGACTACTCAGAGGCGATCTCTACCCTGTGTATAAGGCAATTGTTGATTCTGCTTTGTTGGAAATGCTGCATATTCATAAATCCAATGGCTGATGGATTGCTTGCTCTAAAGACCCTAACCTGGTATATGACATTAGTAGAACCTGCTGGAGGGACAGGTTTGTCTCCCAGAGGTTATCACACCTGTGGAACAGACTCCCAATTCATGTCAAGCAGAGCACCTCTTTGGCCCTCTTCATGTGCAATCTGGATGATAGGATGGGTAACTGTAAATTCACCCCAGGGGTTCCACCTGTGACTGTCTTGGACAGGGGCAATAGGTGCTGATCATGGAAACAAGGGCAGAACTTTGCTAGGCTTGCAAAGCCCCTAAAGCCATTAGCCTAGTAACTTCCTATGATTCTATTCAGTCTGTAAGGCACCCTGTATCATTGTCCTTAAAATGTGTGAGGATATTAAATGGTAATTATATACAGCTGAACAACAAATGAAGGGGAGCTTGGATGTTAATGAACAGAAACTGTGAATTGTATGCTGCTTACTTAAATTTCAAACCTTGATAAAATTACTTCTACACTTTGTAAGTCTAACCTGACACACCCACTGGAGGTAGGGCAGTCTGCATTACTGTTGGGTTTTCTTCTTCCTACCAGTAATCATTCACAGTTGCAATCCATTAGCAAGAAACACCGAGGGAGTGCCAGCACTATATTTACATCTACTACACGGAGCCAAATATTTGGGATTCAGAAATTCTAATGCATTTATACCTTATTTGCATCTTCACTGTACTCACACCCCTGAATCTACACCATAAGAAGGCAACTGTGTAGCTAGGAGACCTGAAGGTGGGGAGACTTGTTTATGTTGAGAACACAGAACAGACTATTACTTTGGGATATATCTTCACAGAAGACTACTGACCTTGAGATGGTATGCTTGCATTTTTCAACTATATACTGTGTGTGTGTATATATATATATATATATATATATATTTATATATATATATATATATATATATATATATATATATATATATATATTCATTAGCAAGTGCTACTTTTGTCTGTATGCATTACTTTCAAATGTATTGATGACATGGGTTTATTTGTCAGGGCATTTCACAGTTATACATTATAGCTTAAACTGGAAAGTTCTGTGTTAAATCTGTAGACATGTTTTGAGGACAGTTCATTTGATAACACTTAGCATTTCACTGATGGTTTGTTAGCAAAATATGTCATTTGCCTATTCTTTTGGGGGTAGGGATGCAAAGTTGCATTTCTGTTTTTGCACAAACAAGAATATGTTGCCATTGTTATTCTCCTTGTTTTGCATCCACCCTTGCTTTTTGTGTGAATGTAATATGTTACAACCACATAATTACTGTTTTTTATATTTCAGTATCTTGACTATTTCATGTATTTCCAGTAGGTAATAGTGAAATGCTACCTCTTCTGTTTTATCTGGAAACAAGACTTTTTCAGTTATACTTTTGCGTATCATTCTTCTGTTGTGTTTTAGGTCACCTAGGACTATGGCACCCAGGCATCTCAATCCCCCCCCTACAGTGACCCTGAGAATCAGGTCATTGTGGAAGCTTTTAGGTGACATGACTTTCTGCTTGAGAGGGGGCATGGAGATATGTCAGGCAGAGTGCAAATCTGGCAGCAGATAGTTGCAGATGTGAAAGCAGTAGATGGCCACAGCAGGATATATAATCAGGTGCACCATAGAGTCACTGGCATGATCTCATCTGCATAGAAGAGAGCAGCTGCAGTGGCCCATGATCAGATGGGAACTTGGGGGGACCTTCTACAGATCCACCACTAACAGTAAATGAAGAGGTCCTTTCCACTGTCAGGGATTCAGACAGCTCAGTGAAAAGTGCAGAACAGCATGTCCTTGATATTGGTGCTACTGTTTCAGGGACAACAAGTATGTCCCAAGGAGGAGGAGCTTCCAGGTAGGCTTATGTATCTCCATTGTTAAATACTCTTGTACAATAAAATATTGAAAGCAATATGTTAGTTCTGTGTAACAATAAATTGGTTTGTGGGGGGGATTTGTAGATTGCTACAGTTAGCAACACATTCTGATTGATTACACATAGGCTTATGTTGGACTTGTCATCCATGTTCTTGTTGAAAGTATAGTTAATGGACATATAAAGGACAAAACGTTTTAACTCCCCTGTGTTATTGTTCATTTTGATGATGTCCTTAACTGGACCATCCTCCATGCATAGCATCAACTACCGTCTACAAAATATTCTTGAAAGATCGATCCTTTTTGTAAACCATCTTAGGCATTATACTCACCCTTTGTTCTATATTATAGTCCTATCTCAAAATCTTCCAATTGTTTTGTATTATTTCCACCACATTAGAGGTGTCCAGGCTGAATGTTGTAATAAAGCTCACAGAGTAGTTGTTTTCTATATGACCTTCCCTACTCTGCAAACTAACACTCAACCCTTCATCGCCTGCTAATATTGGTTTATAATGACCAGTCTTATGTTTATGTTTACCATCTTCACTTATTTTATTTACCATAACAAGGATTCATGGCAATCGATCTTTCAAGAATATTTTGGAGACGGCTGGTTATGCCAATAATAGGTACCAACATAGAAGTAAAGGGAATTTTAAGTGCAGAATGTGCACATTTTGTCCATTTATATTGGAAACAGATGACCGATACAGGTTAAACAATACTTCCATATTTATTAATGGGCATTTTAATTGTTGTAGCATAAATGTGGTATATGTGACAAAGTGTCAGCAATGCCCCATATTCTATGTAGGAAAAACCAGCAGGCACTTTAAAAACAGAATAGCTGAACATTTGTTAGATATCAGACATGGTAGGTTGACCAATGCCTTAAGCAGACATATAAAAGTATATAAGGATCATAAATTTAAATGTTTGGCCATTCAGCAAGTGGTTAAAGATTCTCAGGGAAGGAATTTGGACATTCATTTAGATATATGTGAGCTAAAATGGCAATTGTGTTTAAACACAACTGAGTACCCATGTATTAATGAGACCACTGCCATTACATGTGTTTTAAAACTAAAGAATTATTTAGGATAAAAATTTTTACATGTGAATTTTTATTGAATCAAGTATATTTGTTTTAAATGCAATCATACATATATTCCTTTAAATGTTGGTTTCTCTGTTGGTTGTTAAATAATTAAATGATTAATTGCTTAAATGAATTGTTATATAAAGGCTGGGTGGGTATGTACTTGTTGTTCTGAGGAAGTCCTTTGAAGTGAGAAGAAAGCGCTAAACTACTGTCATTAAAGTTTGTACTCTTCAGTTGCTGTGTCGTGCTGTGCTTGTGTGGTTCTACAGTTTTATAGTGTGTGCATTTCTGATGGGCGGCATCAGCCATGGTTCCAGTGCTTAGCCTGCATCCCCCAGTAAATTACCCTGTGGGATATCCCCCCCAGTGAACATCTGATACAGTTGGGAGTTGTGTCAGAAATGTGAGTCGTGTAACTGCCTGGGTTGCCAGCACATACATTCAATATGATTCTTTTGGCATTACACACAACTTGGCAATTGATTGAGTGGAAGCCCTTTCTATTTATGTAGAGCCTTCAATATTCCCCAGGTGGTGTCTTAATTTCTATATGTGTGCAATCTATGGAACCCAGTACTTCAAGGTAGTGTGCTACAGGGTAGATCTCCTGAACATTTGTGGCCCTGTCCTCAGGAGTACAGGGGAAATATATGTGATCACTGGCATGTTGTAGTATAGCATTCAGGAATTGATGGAAGATCCTGGATGCTGATGTCTGTGACACCCCAGCATGTCCCCTGTTGGTTTCTGAAAGGTTCCTGTAGCTACAATTCTAAGTGCTTACACATACCTTTGTCTCCACTGGTATGGGGTCCCCTCAGTTAGCCCTGGCTCTTAGTTGAGGATGACAAGGTTGTAGAGTTCCTGTGGTGTGTCCCTATCCACCCTGTAGTGCTCTACAATTTTCACATCATGTAGATTGTGATAAGATAAATGGGATTTGAAAACTCTTCTGCTTCTTGGCCTTGGTCTGTTAGCAGCAGCAGCAACAGCATAAACTTCAGCCTGTTGTACATACAGATGAATTAAAGCAACACCAGCTCCTAACATTCTTTCTGTGTAGACTCCTTTCTGTAGCTGTATTCCAATAATTTTTGGAATTTGCAGGGAAAACCATCATTGAGTCTACATGGCTGCTTTATAGTTTGTTGAATAGCTCCACCATCTAGGATCGGTTGATTAGCATACAGTTCAGCTGCTTATGCTGTAATTAGCATGCCACAGTGTTTACCTTGTTTGAGTGGCTCTACACCGTGTAGAGTCTCTTACTGAATCCAAAACAGTGTGCTATGATGTGCTCTGTGGCGCAATACGCACACTGTATAAATGGATCATGTAGGCTTTATTGACTCTGGCTGCATATCTTCAACAATTTTTAAAAAAAACTGATATAGTGTGACATACTTGGAGCAAACCTTTCTCGATGCAAAGTATATTCCTAGCCTAATCAGTTTGGATATCTCTTCCAGCCTCTCCATTCACCACACAGTAACCAAAATAATGCTTTAACTTGAAGACATAATTTCCATAAAGATTTTAGGTGAACAATGAGAGGTGTCACATTATAGTAAGAACTATGACAATGAAAATGAATATGTAATACTTTACAAATGTAGTAAATGTCTCACAGAATCAGGTAAACTCACTGACACAAGGGGTTCCTATTTCAGGTAAATTCTATTTATTAAAGGTAATAACATACTTACATGGTAGGGGCTGGGAATCATACCAAAGGCTTCAGGTTTTCAGTTCATTAATCCCTATATGGAAGTCTTAATCATTGTCTAGTTGCCCATATATTCAACTAATGCTTTGTAAAAGAGGAGGCATTATCTTGAGAAATACCACTGAGCCAACTCATTTTGCTGTTTGTGAGATAGTTTTTACTTTACTTAACTGTTAAAACATAAATCCCATTTGCTACTGGGAAGTCAATGACTGTCAGATTGGAAAACCATGTCTTAGGATGATCACATAGAAGACAGAAAGTTCAAGGACCACACTATTGATCACATGGACTTAATTCCCTTCAGGCCCCATGATGGCATTTGTTCCTGGGTCTGCACCCTTAGGGAGTTTCATCGTTTGGGTTTTTAAGTGTTGTCCTCAATTTTGTCATCTTTTGCCAAGATCTTCCAAGGATATCATTTCCCACTGTGATGGTCCTCAAGTTTTCAGTAGTAAACTGTAAGCAAAGAAGCTAATGGCGAGCTGCATGTAAGCCTTAAATACATACACACACTCTTCCTGTATTTCTCATCTGCCTTTTAAAAACCTGTGCAGAATAACATAACTTTTGATGCACCCTGAAAAATGGATGTGCACACAGCAATCCAACATAAGTTTTCTTTCAGTTCAGAATTTTCTTTTATTATGATTTGTGGCTGGAACAACAGGAGATAACAGGGTGACAGGGAATCAAGTAACACCCTCAATTTTGTGACTGAAGACACGGCGTAATTAAACAATGGCTGAGGCACATATCCCAACAGATATATATATATATATATATATATATATATATATATATATATATATATATATACTACTATAGTCCTGTAAACTACCATTCTGACACAGAGAATCAATGTTTGACCAGAGTGTCATTATTCTCAGACTAACACTGCAGTTCAATCCTTTGGTAGTTATGACACTTTTGTACTGCCATGAGGCTACAGTGGTTAACATTGCTGCATCATATCATTTAGTTCTCCAGAAAATTTCTTGTTTAGGGACCCTTCTATATGCACTTAGTATGTGTTCCCGGTATTGTCATTGGTTTTGCTGGGTCTCCTGTCTCCTCCTACATTCCGAAGTCATGCTGACTAACACATTGAAAAACCTGTAAATTGTCTGTAGGTGAGCATGCAGTAATCATCATTGTAGCTAGGCATTTACTGTTTGAAAATAATTTATTTTACTTTGTGCAATGTAGATTTTTTTTTAAAACTGGAATATGCAACATGATTTAATTGATTAAATTCATTCATTTTTTTCCAATAACCCCATTATTCAGTTCACAGTTGTGGGAAACCTGAAGCCTATCCCATCACTCAGTTAATCCTGAGTGGGGTGGCAACCCATCACAATATACCCATGCACACCTGTCAGTTACAGTATGTAACACCAGTGGGACATTTGGAGGATAGGTAATGCACTTGCAGCATGTTATTGGGGTGTGAAAATAAACGAGAGTGCCTTGTGAAACCCATGTGGACATGGGGGGATGCATACAGAGTGCACCTCAGCTGGGAAAGATGGCACTTTGAGGCAGCAGTGCTAATCATTATGATTAATATGTATATATTTTATAAAAAGGCATTTCTTTCAGAATGCCTGGTTGACTTTTTTTTTTTTTTTGCTTAAGCCTGTTATTTTTAAAGTTTTTGAAAAAGGCATTTTGTCCAGAAACAAGCACTGTCTAGGAAAGTCTCTGTGGCTATGTGTATGCATATATGTGTGCATGTATGTGTGTATGTGTGTGTGTGTGTGTGTGTGTGTGTGTGTGTGTGTGTGTGTGTGTGTGTGTGTGTGTGTGTGTTGGGGGGGGTCATCATGGAAGTCGGTGTACATATTAAACTGTTGTGTATGCTTTCTATAATGGAATAATGATATCCTTTTAAAGATCAGTTCCTGCCTGATATCTGGAGAGTGCCTGGGTACGTTCTTAATATCCCATGACCATGAATAAGATAAAGAAGATATAACAGAAAGAATGATCAACATTTTTGGAAAAATATAACATGCAACTTGTTTTTGTACCAATTATGTTAAACTTTGATGAATGTGGTTTTGAGGCAAAATCTGCACTTAGTAGAGGAATCACAAAGAAAACTGTACAGAGAAAACTGTACAGAGAAGGCCAGTTTCTCATTTCAGCTATAATTGCACAGCAGGGCTACAAAAATAAAAAGGGACAATGTAACTGTGTGTGTGTGTGTGTGTGTGTGTGTGTGTGTGTGTGTGTGTGTGTGTGTGTGTGTGTGTGTGTGTGTGTGTGTGTGTGTGTGTGTGTGTGTGTGTGTATGTGTGTGCAAAGAGCTAATTAGCTTGAATAACAGAGGTAACATATTTCAAAGAAAGTCAGAAATGCAAAACAATTGACCACCAGGACTGTTTTACATCAGAGTTACAGTGGGGCACTAACAGGAAAGAGTAGTGAAACCAACGGCCAGCACTGTCGCATTGATAGTGTCCTTCCATATCTATATCTGTATCTATATCATCTATTTGTCTATAAACTGCAAACATTATATATATAGTATGTATGTATACATGATACATGCACATCAATACACACACACATCCACACTCACACATATCTATATTTATATCTAGTATATAATATATAATATATATATATATATATATATATACACACACACACATACACACACGCACGCACAAAATCACTAACAGGTGAATGGAAAGCTTCAGACAGCTCTGAATGCACTAACATTGCAATTCAAACTGAAAAAAAAAAACCAGAACACAGCAACACTGAAAAGCTGTAGATGTGATGTCGTAATGAAAACACACAACCACAAATCAGATGTAGGCTGCATTTTTGCTCAAAGAGCCACTTCAGTACTGCTTGGACATGAAAAAAACATTCATACTTAAAAGGTAATGCACATCATGTGACCATATCTCCCTGTGACAATTACATTTGGTTCAAATGCCATGCTGAAGCATATCAGATAACATAGGACCCAATACACTGTCAGATTTTAAGTCAGATTAAAATTTATCTACCACATTTCAAATCTTAAAAAGTATTTATACCTTAAGTAGTCACAAACCTAATACATGTATCCATGGTACTACCCTGTAGATTCCCAGTAGCTTTGTGCAAGAGAACATCCCTATCCATATCATTGGCCCTACTTTTTGCCAATTTCAATTGGTTTTCTTTATAACCCTGTTGCAAGTGCCCCATGTGGCACTTCCTGGTTTCTACCAGGATGATGAATGCTCCTGATTCAAGTGTGATGGCAGAGAGAGTGAGGGAGAGTAGAAAAATCACCAAATATGTGGCATTTGAAGCTACTGAAAATTTGCCAGTCTCAGGGAATAGTGACAAATGCCTTAAGACTCTACAAAGACCCTGGAGTAGGTACTGACAATGCTTCTTAACTTTATAAGTGGTGTGACATTCAAACGTTACTTCTCTGTTATTTGTTGAGACCCTGGTGGTTTTCTATGAAGAAAGTTAGAAACATTCAATAATGACGTAAAAAAAAAAAAAAAACTTTTGGATGGGGTGGATAACTTTTCACAGCATGAATTGGTTCCAGTACTGTGTAATGAAAAATAAATATCTTGAAACACTTGATAAGGAATTGGAACCTAACAAACTTAGGAACTATAACAGAGACCTCAGAGATTATCAGAGAGGTGTGGCATTTGTAAAAATGAAGCAGCAAACAGGTGTTTGTTTTGCTCATAGGTTCATAGGTAGGTACTAGGCTATTGGCCCTAGGGCCTATACAAGCCTGGCCAAAAATGTACCCTGGCTTTCGCCACCCAAGAAAGTTATTTTCCTGTGCCCCTGTCAAGCAGAACCACAGAAGTGATCCCCGGGGTGAATTTCCTATTACCCATCCAATCATCAAGATTTTTCTTGAAGAGTGCTAATGAGGAGCTCTGTTTGACATAGATAGGTAGTCTGTTCCAGAGTATGGGAAGTCTCTGGGACAGGAATCTATCCCTCCAGCATGTTCTGTTTATTGTGGTGACAAGGTTTAGGTCCCTAGAGCGTGTAGCTCGGAGGGATTGGGATTTCTTTAAGTGGAGCATGTCCAACAGCTCTGGGTTTGACATAGCTTTGTATGTTACGCAGAGATCGCCTCTGAGTAGTTGATATGCGACGGAGTAAAGCTGGAGTTTTTTGAGACGGTCTACATAAGGCATCTGTTTGAGGCCAGTAATCCTCTTTGTGAGGTATTTTTGCGGCCTTTCCAGTTGTTGTAGATGTCTTGTGAGGTACATACCAAAAGGGGCGTTGTACTCTATAATGGGTCTAATGAGTGATGAGTAGAGGGGAACAATGACCTCTTTTTTTCTGGATGAGAAACCTTTTGTGATGAGGTGTGCCATGTAGAAGGATTTCCTGACCACTTTGGCGATGTGATTATCAAAGGAGAGACTACTGTCCACCTGTGTCCAAAGGTCTCTTATCACACTTTCGGTGTTAAGTAGACTACCACCTATGTGGTAGTTCATGGGTACAGAATTTTTACCAAAGGGGATGACAATGCACTTTTTGGCATTGACCTTGAGACCATGTCTTTGACACCAGGCATCTGTCTCAGTGAGGCCCTTTTGTAGGATGTCCACATTGTTAGGAGTTTTAATTATAGCTCCTAGTTTGCAGTCATCTGTGAATTTAGTTAGCCAAAGACCTTCTGTGTTAGCCTGTACTTCAGAGAAGTAGATACCAAACAGGAGAGGACCCAGGACTGAACCCTGTGGTACTCCACTTGTCACTGGTCTGCAGTCTGATTTGGAGTCTGCTACTTTCACAGTGTGAGTTCTTTCAGTAAGCCAGTTGGTAACCCCTCTTGTGACATAGGGATTTATACCTAGTTTAGTGAGTTTATCTATAATTCCAGAGTGGGTGATGGTGTCGAACGCCTTGGCGAGATCTAGATAGGTTGTGGGAACCACCTTACCCTCATCCATGGCCTTGGTGACTACTTCAAAGAAGTCTATCAGGTTTAGGAGACATGATCTGCCTTTTACAAACCCAAACTGTGTGGGGTCCAGGGTTTGGAGATCTCCATTGTCTTTGTTCATGAGTTCCATGATGATACGTTCCATGGCCTTGCACACGAGGCTCGTCAGGCTAATGGGGTGGTAGTTCCTGGGGTCTGTTGTGGCCCCCCCTTTGTGGAGTGGGATAACTGTCGTTGTGTGCCATTCAATGGGCACAAAGCCTGAGGTGAGGCTATGATTGAACATGGTACTTAGATGGGGTGCCAGTTCATTCTGTAGTTCATGTAGAAGGTAGCCTGGGATGTTGTCAGGTCCCATGGATGCTGTGTTCTTGGCTTTGGAGAGTGACGTTTTACCTGTGCAGCCGTGATTACAGGAACTTTGCATTCTTCCGGTATAAAGATGGGCCCTTTAGGGGGTGAGAGGGGGGTAAAGTTAGCACTGAACCTATCTGCCAGGATGTTGGCAATATCAGCTGGTTCTGTATATTTAGTGTCATTGTGCTGTAAGTCAGAGCAGATCTGAGTGTTGCCATTGAGATTTTTAACATAGCTATAGAATGCTTTGTGATTGTCTTTAGAATCAGTGGCAATTTTGTTTTCATAACTAGCTTTGGAGGATTTTATGAGGGATCTCAACTTCTTACTGAGGCTGACCAGGGAGTTCCTCCAATCGTGGGATTTTACTCTTTTTTGCAACAGTTTCTTTCTTCTGTTGTAGAGTTTGTTTATGGCAGAAGACCACCAGATTGGCTTCCTTTTTTTGGAGGATAGCATCTTGGTTCTGTTACGGATAGCACGATCCATGCACTCGTGTAAGTGCTTATAAAGTGCATTTGTGTAGGATTCAGCAGTCGTACCTCTATTGTCCATCTGCATGGGTGTCATGAAGTTTGCCACTTCTGTCTTAAGAAGCGTGAAGTTGGCTTTGGAGAAATTTTTTACGGTTGTTTTCCTAATGGGGGGTGGGAGCGGGATGTGGATGTCTAGGGTGATTAGCTTGTGGTCGGATCTGACCAACGAGGAGCTGACCTCTGGTGTGGAACACCGGTCACCCATGTTGATGATGACCAGGTCTAGGATATTGCTGCCTCTGGTGGGGGTGTGGATAAGTTGATCCAAAGCGTTGGAAATGATGATTTCCAGAAAACGTTGAGCAAAAGAGTTGGTACATGAGTAGTTTTCCCAGTTAATGGTAGGGTAGTTGAAATCACCCATTATTAGAGTGTTGGGTTGTACCTTAATATTTTCCAGTGTATCAAGAAAAGAGGAGTGGGAATCCTGGGGCATGGTGGGGGGTCTGTAGCAAGCTACAATCTGGATTGCGGTTTTGCCCAGAGTTAGTTGAACTTGGATAATCTCGGATGCATTATGCTGAGCAACTAGCTTGGAAGTGTGGATATCCTTAATGAATATGGACACGCCTCCACCTTTAGTGTTTCAGTCTGGGTTTGGTGGACGAAAGGTGTGGTATGAATTATAGCCTGGTAATGCAGGGGTGCTCTCTGGAGCTTTGAACCAGGTCTCTGTCACTGCACAGATGTCAATGTTCTCCATTTTAAGGAGTGCCTTGAGTGAGTGCATTTTGAGGTTTAGACTTCTAGCATTGAGTAGCATTACCTTCAGATTTTGCTTGCTTGTACCTGTTACGGTGGTGAATTTGTCATTTGAACCTTGCCTAAAAAAGGCACTATAGGGGTGGCAAGAGCCTTTGCCAGTATCCGGAATCCCAAGGGCGACAGGTGCAGGCCATCTCTGGCAAAGCAGCGTGGTCTGTCGATCATGTCATCCCAGGCAGACAGATACTGGATTCCCTTAGAATGACACCAGAAGCTTAGCCAATTGTTAAAGTCAATCATTTTGTCCTTGTACTGTGGTGTCATTCTGGGTGATGGCAGGATGCTACTCAGGGCTAGGGTCATACCGGCCTGGGCTACAAGATCAGACAGCTCCTCCATGTCTCTTTTCATGTAGTCCAGGGAGGTACATCTCAGGTCATTCACACCAACATGGACAATGACAGAGTCATATTTGTACTTGTTGTGGAGTGACCTGAGTGCGTGAATTATGTGGCGGATCCTGGCACCTGACAGGCAGCTGACAGTAACTTTTTCCTTGTTTAGCCTGGTGAGTGGAACATCAGTGTGCCTGACTATAGAGTCACCTATGACTAGAGTGTTGGGTACGTTATGCCTTATGGGCTGTAGTTGAGTGGCACACTGAGTATGTGGATTATGTGTCATTTGGGTTGTGTTGGGGGGTGGAGGTTGCTTGCATTTCTGCTTTGGCGGTCTCTGTTGTTTGGGCAGATTAGTACAGAGAGCCTCCGTGAATGTAGGTGTGTGTTTTGTGGTTCTGTGTGTGTGTTTTGGTGGTGTAGGTTTTGAGGGACTATGTGATGAGTGTGGTGCAGTGCAAGTGTTTACCTTCTCCTCTTGACTGCCTAGGCCTGTCTTTGGTAAAGAGAGCTTTGCTTCCAGTTTGGCTATATAAGTGCATCTCTCACAGGTCGTAGTGTTGGGTGGTAGGAGGAGAGGGTTGTCTGTGTACATGAGGCAATTGCTGCATTGTCTCAAGATGCCCAGATTCATCAGGTAGACAGGAGAAAACACCGGGAACTGACCTTTAGACATGCCTGAATAGGTGATTATTTATTAAGTACTAAAAACTGTTTTTCTCTAGACAAGTGAGGAAAGTTGAATGCTGTAGTAATTTGTAACTTATTTAGTGCTTACAACGAGTTCTGAACAAGTGCTGAGATCAAAGAAACAGATGAGTGCTAAAACTAAAAAGCTGGCTAGTTGTAAGGGAAATTTTGAAAAACAGACTTTATGGCGCCAGGAATAGTTTAACCCCAGTTAAGTGGGGGGGGGGGGCTTAGGAGCTCACAAACAGTCCTGGACTCAGCAAATCCGTATCTGACCTGCCACAGGAAAGGGGGGGAAGCAAGCTTAGAATTTTCTTTTCCCAGAAAAGTGGAAATGGAGAAAGCTGGAACAGAAGTTAATTCAACGTTAAGAATCTGAGTGGGTTGGCCTTCACAAATGTTCTCTATTAGATTGAGTGAACTAATGACACTAGACTGGGAGGAGTGTCACAGTTCAAATATACAGTATGGGCAGGGAACTGCAAAGCCACCAAGTATAAAAACACACAACACTAGGGAGGGTGGGTAGGTGGGAAAAAAATTACAGTCCCTAGCTGTAGCCACTAAATGAAAGTTTTAAACAGATCAAGGAGCAGACTAGAGAATGCTTTTAACAGACAAAAATGCACATAAAGGTTCGGATAGAGCAATCACAAACAGAAAATACAACTCTCAGTATGAAAAAGCAGTTTACAGTTAAGTAATGTTAAAACAGTTTAAAACAATACATAAATGCAGTGAAACAATAAAAAAGCTTTATAACAGTGCAAAAATATAGTAGATCAACTGTATAGCACAATTATAAGCGTTTCAGAAGTGCAATTCAGTGAAATAAGTGTAACAAATAACTTAGCCTGCTCTTGGAATCTTAAGGAATTTCCACTTATGCAATGCAATCCAGAGCCTGACAATACAAGCAGAGCCTTTATAAGACACAGGGTTTATATAGCAGTAAGAATGGAAGAGTTGGGAAGATCAGATTACTCCTCAGCCCCTGCTATTACCCAATCACTTGTACTACAGAAGGTCAGGAGGCCTTGTTACTCTCTAACAATTACTTGCTAACAATTTGCAAACCGCTTCTAAGCCCAATAAACATTAATAGAGAAAACATGCTTCTGGTCATGCTAGCAAATATTATGGGGACACAAATGCATGGATCTCACCATACCCAATAGCACCAAGATGCTCTCCTCCAAAAAAGGAAGCCAATCTGGTGGTCCCTTGCCATATACAAACTCTACAACAGAAGGAGGAAACTGATGAGAAATAAGGTGAAGTCCCAAGACTGGAAAAACTCCCTTATCAGTCTCAACAAAAAGTTGAGATCCCTCATCAAATCCTCTAAAGCTAGCTATGAAAACAGAATTGCAGCAGATAGTAAAGACAACCACAAGGCCTTCTATAGTTATGTAAAGAATCTCCACGGCAACACCCAGATTTGCTCAGAGCTGTTGCACAATGGCACCTCCTATACCAAGCCAACAGATATTGCCAATATACTGGCCGACAGATTAAGTGCCAACGTTAACCCTCTCTTCCCCACCAAAGGACCAATCTCAATACCAGTAGATTGCCAGGCACCCAGTATTACTGTTGCACAGGTTAAAACAGCACTGTGCAACAGTAATACTGGGTGCCTGGCAATCAGTATTACTGATTGCCAGGCACCCAGTATTACTGTTGCACAGGTTAAAACAGCACTGTCCAAGACCAAGCATACAGCTTCTATGGGACCTGACAGTATCCCTGGCTGTGTTCTACATGAACTACAGAGTGAACTGGCACCTCACCTGTTTGCCCTGTTCAACCACAGCCTCACCTCAGGCTTTGTCCTTACCGAATGGCACACTAGTCTGTTACAGTCATTCCTCTCCACAAAGGAGGAGTGACTACAGACCCTGGAAACTATCGCCCCATTAGCCTGACAAGTCTGATATGCAAAGCTATGGAATGCATCATCATGGACCTAATAAACAAAGATATATGGAACCTCCAAACTCTGGATCCCACACAGTTTGGCTTTGTGAAGGTTAGATCATACATGCTCAACCTGATTGACTTCTTTGAGTCAGTCACCAGAGCTGTGGATGAAGGCAAGGTAGTTCATACAGCCTACCTTGATCTGGCCAAGGCCTTTGATACCATTCCCCAGTCAGGAATCATAGAAAAACTCACTAAGCTAGGCATCAACCCCTATATCACTAGGTGGGTTTATTGTGGTGACAAGGTTTAGGTCCCTAGAGCATGTAGCCCGGAGGGATTGGGATTTCTTTAGGTGTAGCATGTCCAACAGCTCTGGGTTTAACATAGCTTTATAAGTTAGGTAGAGATCTCCTCGGAGTAGGCGATATGCTATGGAGTAAAGCTGGAGTTCCTCGAGATCCTTAGACAGAGGAGTGGCTGGAAGTCCTCTAATCCTTCCTCTGAGGAATCTGGATTCCTGCAGGCCTTTCGTGCCCAGCCCCCTACCTCCTAGGTTACCCCGCCAACCGATGAGCTCATCCAGTTCATCATCCAGCACGCATGGAAGGCTCCTGACACTCTGGAAGCGATACTACAGAGGCAGGATAAAATATTATCACCCCCCCCCCCCAACTGAGCATCCCCATTGGTTATGAGGTCTTCCAGTGGATGCCATGGTGGTGGCGGCTGCAACTAAGATGGATTTGGCTGAAGAGAGCCAAACTGTCCATCTGCCCAACAAGGAGTCCCAAGCAATAGACAGACTAGGGAAGCATGTGTTTGCTTCATCGACCTTCGCCGTAAGGTCTTTGAACAATCTGGCACACTTTACCAGGCTTCAGAGGGTTCTTAGGTTCATAGACTCATAGGTAAGTACTCGGCTGTCTGCCCAAGGACATCTATAAGCCTAGCCAGAATGTGTTGGCTTTCACCGCCCCCTTAGATTAGTTCCCTGTGCCCCGGTCCAGCAGTGCCATTAGTTCCCTGATCAACCAACTCTCTGAAACCTTCACAGGAGCTGTTTCTGATGATGTCCGTGACGACGTGGCTTCTCAGATAGCCACCCTGGAGTCCATTTCCAATTCTTCCATGCGTCTTATTTCTCACGCAACAGAAGGAGCAGCTAGAGTGGCAGGCGCAGGTATAGTCACCAGACAACATGCCTGGATGCGCCTTTGCTACTTTGTGGATTCCTTTAAGGTTTCCTTTATGAATGCCCCCATCGAGGCCACTTCTTTGTTTGGCCCTAAAGTGAAAGATACGCTGACTAGGTGTGAACAAGATGGCAAGACCCTATCTGCTGTTGGTGTCAGACACTCCACTCAATTCTACTCCAGAAATCATAGGAGCAGGAAGATGTGGCACAGGAAATCACAGGGTTCTCCCAGAGAGGCAAAGGGGGAAACTCCAATGGAAGATGCCCTTTTCAGGGCAGAGGAGGTCCGTGAAACTGGGGTTCCAGAGATTTGTTCTGCGACCAGCCCTATCAGTGCTCCTGAAGTGCTGCCCGACTGCCCACCTCTGGAAGCGGTTGGGGGTAGTTTTTCCTTGTACCCCTGTGCCTGGCGAAATATAACCACCGACTCTTGGGTACAACGGATAATATCCAGAGGCTATCACATTCCCTTCCTTCTTTGTCCAATCTCATCCAGAGTATTACCCAACATTCCACCCAGTCAAAAGGAAGCAGAAGCACATGAAATCCAAAAGCTGCTACAAAAAAGAGTCATCCAGACGGTCCCCCCAGACCAGATAGGATCCGGTTTTTACTCAAGGTTCTTTTTAGTGACAAAAAAGACAGGGGACTGGAGACCAATTCTGGATCTCAGCACACTGAACAAATTTGTAAAAACAGAGAAATTCCGGATGGTCATGGTTCAGTCTATGCTTCCTCTCCTGGAAGAAGATGATTGGATATGCTCTGTAGATCTTCAAGATGTGTATTACCACATAAAAATGGGCAAATGCTCAAGAAGATACCGCTGCTTCTACATAGGAGCCAGTCACTACCAATTTTGAGCTCTGCCCTTTCGTCTCTCTACAGCCCCCAAATGCATGGCAGTGGTTATCGCTCACTTGCGACTTCAAGAATTCCAGGCATTTCCATATCTAGATGACTGGCTCCTCACCATCCCCACCAAGTGTCTACTGGAAGAAGCCTGGCACTACACTCTCCTCACAGCACAGAGCCTGGGAATCACTATAAACTATGAAAAGTCTAACACGACCCCAGCTCAGTCATTGGAATTCACAGGGGTACTGTTGGACATGACAAATTGCACAGTGTCTCTTCCGGTCCACAGGCTTCAAAGAGTAAGTCAAAAGGTTCAACCGCTGCTCTGTCACCACAAATCTCCCGCTCGATCTATACTCCAACTCTTGGCGTCAATGGCGGCCTTGATCACCATTGTTCCTCTAGCCAGATTCCACATGAGGCTCCTTCA
This sequence comes from Protopterus annectens, assembly GCF_019279795.1. Lineage (NCBI taxonomy): Eukaryota > Metazoa > Chordata > Ceratodontiformes > Protopteridae > Protopterus > Protopterus annectens. Next base: position 1,171,286,386 of record NC_056727.1, read on the forward strand.
GTGGTTACTTCTCACTCAGTGGTACGCTCTACAACATCCTTTGTCTTTTCAGATAAGTGTAACTCAGAGATGCAAGCAAGATTTACTCTGGTGGATGTCTCGAAATCCACAACAATGGTCTTGCCCCTTCAGCCCCCATCAACAGAAAATCACGATGACCATGGATGCCTCCCTAATGGGGTGGGGTGGGGGGCTATGTCAGGGAAACTCAGTCCAAGGCACCTGGTTGGAGACAGACGCCCTTTTGCATATCAATATCCTGGAACTGAGGGTGGTGCTACTAGTGTTGCAAGCATTTCATCCCATCCTTCCTTCAGGGACTACTGCGATCCAATCAGACAACATGTAAGTGGTCTGGTACATCAACAAGCAAGGGGGCACCAGATCTTACCCATTATACCGAGAGGCCTTGAGAATATGGCAATGGGCAATAGCTTCCAACCGCTTTCTAATTGCAATGTACATTCCTGGGAGCTCCAACATGATAGTGGACAAATTGAGTAGGTGCATTGTACAACCTCACAAGTGGTCTCTCAATCCTATGATAGCAGCAAGAATCTTCAACTGCTGAGGCCAGCCTTGCTGTGACCTATTCACCTCCCCAACCAGTTACAAGTGCAGCAACTATTTTGCCCTGATCCCCTCTCAGGGACGGTCACCGAGAGACACTCTAGTCCAGTCTTGGCCCTCGGGTCTACTTTATACTTATCCTCCTCTTCCCCTCATCTCCCAATTTCTGAAGAAAGCACGACAGTTGAAAAGCAAAGTGATCCACATTGCTCCATATTGGCCTCGACAAGTCTGGTTCCCCTTCCTCTGGCTTCACCTGCTAGATCAACAGTGGATCCTCAATCCATCCCCATCATTGATCTCCTATCTGCAGGGTCTGACTCACCTCAATCTAACAACCCTGAAACTGACAGCTTGGTTTCTCCACTTCCAATGATTGCCAGGCAGAAAAACCTCACATCCCCTGTGCGCAATATTCTTATTGCATCTCATAAATCATCCACCAGACTAATCTTTCTCAATAAATGGAAAAGATTTTCTGTATGGGCAGTGAATAAACAATTAGACCCCTTGTCAGCCTCAGTTTCGGTGGTTTTGGATTACTTATCACATCTTTTCCACTCTGTGGTGTCTGCCTCTATTACTCGTATGCATTTAGCTGCCATCTCAAATTTCCACATTGGTTTTCAGGATTCTTTGCTTATGTCACATAGACTCTGTAAAACTTTCTTGAAGGGAGTTATCCACTTAAAACCTCACTTTAGAGAACCAGTACAACTTTGGGATTTGGCATTGGTTCTGCAAGCTCTAACAGCTCCTCCCTTTTAACCTGCGTCTTCATGTGATATAAAATATCTATCTTGGAAAACTTTGTTTCTGATTGCAATCACACCGGCCAGATTCTTGTCAGAACTTCAAGCCTTATGCATCAAATCTCCCTATCTTATCTTCCATAAGGATAGGGTATCACTGAGAACTAATTCTTCCTTTTTACCAAAAGTGGTGTCAGAGTGGTCTATCAACCAAGCTATTGATCTTCCAGTGTTTTTTCCTAACCACTCTAACAAGGGAAAGTATTGCCTGCACTCCTTGGATGTTCATAGGCAAATACCATTTTATCTGGACAAAACAAAATCTACCCGTAAATCAGACCAACTGTTTCTGGCCTTTTCTGGACCTAGACAAGGTCATCCTGTCTTAAAAGTTACATTGGCTTCATGGTTGAGAAATTACCTTTATCTACAACAGAAACAACGTCACTTTGCCTCACAGAGTGAAAGTACATTCTACAAGGTCTATGGCAACTTCAGCAGCTTTCCATGCTAAGGCTTCCCTTAATTATATTTTCTCAGCTCCGACTTGGGTCAAACCTTATACCTTTATTCTTCATTACAAATTGGACTTGGCCTCCAGAGGTAGAGCTTCTTTTGGCTCCATGGTGCTCAGGAATGTCCTTCCATGAGGGCCACCCAGGGATACAGGTAGCTGGGGACTCTGTCCCATCAGTAAGGAATGAATGATGATTAACAACATCAGATAAAGAAGTTATGTCTTACCATAACGTTCCATCTGTGTTGTTGATCTTCCTTCCTTCCTTCATTACTTCTCACCCTCCATCCCCCTCCGGAGGTTCCTGGTTGATCTCATACACTCCTTTATTGTAGGTCTGTTATGACCAGAGGTAGCCTCTACTTTTATCTATCAACTTGCAAACTCAATCTGAGGTAACGGGGAGCAGAGCATTCTGGGTAAGACCTTGGCTCGAGAATTTTTGGCTGACGTGAGCTTGATATTTGGCCGGCTCAGTTCTGAGGACGGAACCAATAACCCATCAGTAATGAATGAATGAAGATCAACAACACAGATGGAACGTTATGGTAAGACATAACGTCTTTTTTCCAATCTTTGTTAGATTTATACAAGCACAGTTGAGAAACACCATACATTGTTTTAATTATTTTGCTATATTGTACTCACTTGATGTAGAAAGTTTATATACTTCCTTCACCCCATCACAAGGGGCTAGAAGTTATGGAATATTGGCTATTTAAATCCAGACATTATCCAGGTGATTTTAATGATTTTTATGTTAAGCTTGCTGGAAATGGTGTTAGAAAGGAATGTTTTTTTTTATTTCAGTGGGAATGTTTTTTAAAATATTTGTAGGATGGTAGTAAGCATTATGTTTCTGCCCACTTATTCTGATGTATACATGTGCCATGTGGAAATCAAACACATTTATGATGCCTCAATTATTCCACTTTATCCAAGATGAACCTATGGAGTAGATTCATAAATGATTGTTGGATGTTATGGGATGAGGATTTGGAGCCACTACATCAATTTTATTTTATTTGAATGACAATTATTTTAGTTTGAAGTTCACCTTGAATTGTGATTTACAAGGTTTGGAATTTATGGAGTTTAAAGTATAGAGATCTAGTGACAGTGATTTAAAGACAACCATTAACCAAAAACCTTTGACCAAAAACTCACTTTGCATATGATAGCTGTCAACCTAAATTCATAATTGAGAGCATCACCCATTTCCAAGACTTGATAATTTATAGGATACATAGGGACGATAGTGAGTATCTTATTTATGCTATGCTGAAGAAATGACCAACAAGTTTTTGACTGGCTTATAAAGACCCCCCCCCATTGTTAGGGTGTTATAAACAAATGTTAAAATTGTAAACCAAAAAAAAAAAAAAAAAAAGAACCTGGAGTTGAATTTAAGGGCATTGCATAGACCTGGTTTAAATGACAAGTTCTGAATTATATATTTACATTTTTACATACATATTATATATATGTGTGTGACACTGCGGTGGTGGTGCTGCGGTAGCATTGTTGCCTCACAGTAAGATGCTGTCCGGTTCGATTTTCAGCTAGAGCGTCTTCTGCGTGGAGACATGCGTGAATGGATGTACCTTCGTTGAAGATTGTGCATTAGGGCTGGCAACTTGGCACGTAAAAATCTACTGCCAATCATTAGCGGACCGGAGTTCCGCTGTAGTGACCCCTAACCGGGAAAAGCCAAAAGACACAACAACATCATATATATGTGTGTATGTTTTTCCTTTTTTCTTTTTAGATATGTTTTCATATTTTCTAATTAACAAAAAAAAAAAAAAACAAGCAATCTCCGTGGTATCCCTGAAGTCTCAAAACAACCCACTAAAGTATAGTGAGTCCAAAAACAAAACAGTGTAAGAAAATTCTCTGTGTGGAAGATTTTCAGTCCCTATATCTCTAGTTAATCACTGCCTGCCTTGCTTGGATTATTTTCGAATACTTAGTAATTCTGTACAATTATATAGTTTTTATTTATTTATTTATTTTTTTACTTAAGATAAGTTTAAGTTCACTACTTCTACTACTATTGTCTGATCTGATTAATATACAGTGATTAACTAGAGATATATGGACTGAAACTCTTCCACACAGAGAAGTTTCTTACACTGTTTTGTTCATATTTTCTAATTACATACATTTGTATTTTCATTGTATTTATATGTAGTTTGTTGACTATGCATATTGTAACAGAGGTATTTTTCTAGGAATAGATTTTTAACATGCACTTGTTTTGGGATAATGTCACTGGGAAATATGATCACATTAAGTGTATTCCCTTTTAAATAAGAGTATTTTTTCATTGTCAAACAGTACTGAGAAGCTCTCTGAGCAAAACTGCATCCTACTGCTGATGTCATTTCTATAGCTTTTAAGTATTGCTGTTTTCTGCTTTTATATCTATAGCTCTCTCTCTTTATGTATATATATATATATATATATATATATATATATATATATATATATATATATATATATATATAGACATGTAGGAATAATGTATGTAATATATATATATATATATATATATATATATATATATAATATATATATATGTGTGTGTATATAAATATATATATATATTGCATACATTATTCCTAGATGTCAATGCTGTTTCAGTATTGATTTCATTTAATTCTTCTAAAATATTCCTTACTGGGTTTATTTGCATGTTTTATTGTTGATCCTACATCAGTTCCCAAATATTTAAACACTCAATCTTGCTCAAGTTATTTTATATTATATTCTTTTCCCAAATTGAATTTTTCTTGGTGCTGCAACTTTCCTGCTTTAAAGGTTGCTTTTTGCACATTTATCATCACCAAATGACATACTTATATCATCTGAAAATGCTTTGATCACTCTCTTGCAGTTGTGCTTTTGGTTCCTCATCTGATGAACTATACAGTTTTAAATCATCTACAAAAAAGAAGATCAGAAGGCTTTACACTTTGTTGTGTTTTGGGAGCCAAATTGTAGCCATGACCTAATCTGTTAAGTAGACAATTTAATGGGTTAAGGGCAAGACAAAAGAGCAGAAGTGACAGAGAATCACCCTGGAATATTCCACTTTTAATTTTTATCCCTGGCATAATTATTTGTTCTTCATCATGGCTTAACTGCAAAGTGGTTTGCCACTGTTTCATGGTTACTGTAATGTAATTGATCAGTGTAGGGTGTATCTTATACATTTTTAAGCACTGTTTTAGGCATGAATGTGGGATATTGTCAAATCCTTTTTTTGTAGTCTATCCATCCCATACTTAAATTCTTCCCCTTTTTACAGTTCTCCATTATGACTTTATTTAATAACAAATGATCCTTTGTACAATATGATTTTCTTTTATTACCCTTTTCTACTGTCATGATTGAGTTTTCTTTTAAAAGGCTATAAACTCTGTTGCATCAATTCCAGTGTATAACTTATACTTTGTTAGAAGGCAAGTTATTTGTCTATGGTTTGTAGGATAACTTGCAGGTTCACTCTTAAGTAGGAGTATTGGTTTTCCTGTTGTTAACCAGGCTGGTATCTGTTTGGGGTGTGCAAATAAATAGTTCTTACAAATGGCTAAATCTTCATGCAAAGATGTTAATACTTTTGGCAGAAGTTAGGTACTGCATCTGGGCCTGGGGTTTTCCAGTTAGGAGCTTTTCTTAACTTTGTTTCAATCTCTCTGGCAGTTACTCCATCCCATTTCATATCCTATACACTTGAACTTTTTATTCTTTCATTTACCTCTTCTATCTATTTAGCATCTTTGTTATTTTTTCCACAGGATCTTCATAGATATTTCTCCAAAATATATTTATTATTTATTTTTTTTTATGGTGTTTCAATTGCTATTGCCTCGTTTCCCAGTTCTCTATATAAAAATGTTGGGTCATCAGTAAATTGCTTACTTTTCTTTTATATTTATATACATTTCTTCTAAGTTTTCTACCTGTGCTGGTATTTTTAGTTTATTATTTGCGATAGTACATGATAGATCCTGATCTGTTATAATACTGCATGTTGCTTTTATCATGTCTATGTTTCTGAGTAATTTTTTTGATCTGTTCCCTCTTTTATACTCTTCTAACAGTGACACTTCTTGTCTTAATTGCTTTATAGTTTTCTCTATTTGATACTTCCATGATGACATTCGATTCCCTTACTACCTTTCCCTTACTACCTTGTATTTTTGTGGTAAGACTTTATTTGTTATGAATTTAGCTGCACAGTAATATAGCCTATTTATTTCTGTTATATCGCAGAAATCTCTATGGACAGTCCTAATTACTGTGTTTTTTTGTTTTATCAAACTTCTTCTAATGTTTTGGGTTTTATTGACCTTCTGTAGTCTGTTTCTTTCATTGATCTTAATATGTCTGTCCATCTTTAGTAAATCAAGCAACTCTTCTCTTAGATCATTTTCTTCTAAACTGAGGGTACATTCTTTATTCTCCATTTCCTGCAGACATTCTATAGAAAGTTCCAGAGCATCTTTCTGTGCCACGTTCTATTCAGTTTTGCCCAGTGTCATCTGTTGCCCTTTCATATGGGAAATCACTGACCTATTACTCCACAACATTGACTGTGTCAGAGTTTCCACAGTTTCCTGTTCCTTCCCTTGCTGTCCAACTCCAACTAAATGTTTGTACTGGTTTCCTATGGAAGGCTTCAAAGTATCCTCATATGGCAACTGATCAGATGTTTCCTGCTCCACTGGTTTCTCCTTAATTTGGGGATCCATTGCTCTATCCTGCTGTGATGCTATCTGAGTTAAATGTTCTACACTGAATCCTTCACTTCACGGGTAATGCATGACCTCAGTTTCTATGTCTTTAACTTCTCCATTACTAATCCTCTTTTCTACCTTTCTTCTTTGTTTTCCTATTTATTGTATTGTAAAATTTTCCATGTCTGGATGTCTTTGCCCATGTTTCTCTTCAAATATCTTTGGTGTTGCTCTTTTTGTATTGATTAGTTTCTCCTTTGCATAAATATTGCACCATATTAAATCTCTTTTTCTTTCCCATGCCCATATTTCTTCTTCAGATGTCTCCTGCTCCTTCTGTTTCCCCTTACTTTGGGGGCTTATTGTTCCATCATGCTGATATAACCTATGTTAGACTTTCTACACTAAATCCTTCACTTTGCAAATATTCCATAACGTCAACTTCTATTTTTTTTTAAACTTCTACTTTACTAATCTTCTGTTCTATGTTCCCTCTTTGTGGTCTTATTTTTTTATTTTGAAATGTACCATATCTGGATGCCTTTACCTGTATTTCTCTTTGAATATCCTTGGGGTTGCCTTTTTTGTGTTGATTAATTTGGCTTTATCGTTTGCATAAATATCGCACTATATTAGATCTCTCTTTCTTTCCCATTTCCATATTTCTTTTTTATACCTTTCAAAAGTCTCTAGATTTTGTCCTTTATATTTTTGCACTTCTTCAGTCACTTCTTTTTCCAAAAAGTCCAAGGTTTCTTGCTCTATATAATGTTTTTCATGGATCTGTTGTATTAATGAACACAGACTTGCATTTGAAGCTTCTGACAGTTTTTCTTGTGGAAGTATTTTTCTTTCCTCTAATTTCTCTCTTAATCTTTTTGTATAACTTCTGTCTAGAAATTCTGGAGGCTGTGGTGGTGCAATGGTTAGTGTTGTTGCCTCACAGCAAGAAGTTCTCCGGTTCGATTCTTGGCTGGAGCACTTTCTGTGTAGAGTCTGCATATCCTCCCTGTGGTCGAGTGAACTTTAAAGACATGCATGTGAATGTGTGTGGGTGTGCCTTCTGTGAAGGTTGGGTGCTAGGTTGGCAACTTGACACTGTAAAAATCCACTGCCAATCAATAGTGGACCGGTGATCCACTGTGGCGAACCCTATCTGGGAAAAGCCAAAAGACTTTTTTTTCTGTCTAGAAATTCTGGGCTTCTTGCATAATAGTGACAATACATCATTTCTTTCTTATCCTTAGTAGTCCATGCTATCATCTGTATGGCTCTTTTTTGGCCTATCAGGTTTTGTGATTTTTGTGGACTGCTACTTCCTTCTACAACAAGGGGGCCACCTCCCCCTGGGCCTGGCCTAACCCCATTGTAGGAATGCTTCCGTGTCTTGAGGATTCTACACTGTCATTTTCTTCCAGTTCTGGGCACCAGTGCACCTACCAGGATTGGGAACTTTTTTATCCTAGGTCTTGTGCAATACTACTCTCCTTTGCTTGCTGATTAGAATCTCTCCATTTGGACCCCATTAATATATATATATATATATATATATATATATATATATATATATATATATATATATATATATATATATATATATATATATACCTACATGGGATACATTCAACCCATCAACAAGTCAACTTGTCAAAATGAAAAAAAAGCTGGTACAGCTGATTACAGGTACCAGCTTTTTTCACAGATAAGTTGTGGTACAGTAAAGAGTGTGAATTTACCCTTTCCACATTGTATTATGGTCTCTGATTTGGTATACATAATTAGTTGGAGGTGGGGGACTGGGTGTAGAGGGCTTGCCCCCTGCAAAATATATGTTTAAACTTTTTTGATTGTTTTTTTGATCAGTTGGTGATCAATGAGATGCATTAGATCCCTTGCTGTTAGATACTTTGATTTGCAATGTAACATCATAGAATCATGTATATGTATGTATGTGTGTGTATAGATACATACATACATACATATGTGTATACATACATGTATAAGATTGTCTCATGAAATAACAAGTGCTCAAAGGAGCAAATGAAATAAATGATCATTTTAGAGCAAATCTAAAGTGATTGAAAACCAGAACAAAAACAAAAATAAAACATTTTTGCATGGGGCTCAAGCCCCCTTGCACACCCTTCACACCCCTTGCTAATTATATGTACTAACTCTGAGATCAAGGACAAATTCCATGACCACTCTACAGCACAAGCTTGCATAAAAGTCAGCCAGTTGCAACACCATTAAATAGAGTGCTCATTTTTCTGAGTGTTCACTCTTATTTACAATAGCAAAAAGCATTCGCTCTTATGAGTGTTCACTGTTTTAACTTGCAACCATATATAAATATCAAAAGGATAAAAACTGAAACTGTAAGCATTTTTTAGGGGGGACAAGCTCACCCCCCCGAACTTAGACATACCAGAATCATAGTCACACATGCACGAAGAAGGGAGAAGTCTCTTAAAACAAAATAAATTACTGCCAGGCCATTTGTGACACTTGGGAATCTAATCTCGACCATCTGTAGCTATGTCTCTATCTATCTATCTTTCTAACTATCTTATATATATAAAACAAAGTGATTGTATCATCAAATACTGAACAGTACAAATACCAAAAGAAAAAAGAAAACAGCGACCAATTTAGATTGAATCGAAAAATAACTGAACAGTGCAAAGAGGAAAATAAAACAAGCTCCATGCCAGTTATATATGCTAACTCTGCGATCGCATCACAGTGGGGTAAGGTCAAATTCCCTTGCCCTCTGCAATGCAGTCTTGCATAGAAATCAGCCAGCAGGCTGAAACACAGTGCTCTCAGTTATTAAACTGCACAAAGAGTGTTCCCGTTTCTGAGCATTCACCGTTATGAACTATAACCACATAAACATATGTGCAAACAGGCTGACACAAAATTGCATTAGTTTTCACCATGTTGCATTTTGTTGCAACACAATGTGTTAATAAAAAGCTGTTGAAACAATCTTAATGAAACTCAGAAAGGAACACTAATTTGAGTTCTGCAATGGGGCAAGTCCATCTCTCCTTGCTATTTGCAGTTAATTAATTAGGACTCAGCAAACTGAGAGTTAATCATTATACCTCCCCTACTGGATTTGAGGCTAATTGTTCCCTCATATTAGAGAACCTCAGAATTATGGGGATGAGATCTCTCCAGAGGGGCCATCATTCAGGCAGTCAAGAAGATTGCTTGCATCCTTTGCAAGCATCCTGGCTATGAGGGCTTTTTTATGATGACTCAAGCACCCCTGGTTGGAAGAAATAATAGTTGTGTAAAATCTTACCATAATGGCAGATGTCCTTCTCTTCTCTTCTCTTCTCTCTTGAAGTATTCTTAACATGAGGAAGGTCTCCACTGCAGGAGACCTGACATCGACTAGTATACAAAAGTCTTTCATTACTATAGGCTGCTGCCGTATGTCAGCCATAAAAATGACATATGCATGTATCTACCTCAGAACTGAATGCCCCAGGAGGAAGCTAGCCTAAGGAAGGTAGGGTATGACCATCCAGGGAAAAGAACCAAACCACCAGTGGGAATGAGGGAGGGATTGGAATACTGCAGCAGAGAAGAGAAGGACATCTATCATTATGGTAAGATTTTACATAACTATTCTATGTCTTTCTATTCATCTGTTGCAGTATTCCTAACATAGGGAGAATACAACAGCTCATGAAGAGAGGGTGGAGGAAGAGGAAGAGGAAATAGAGCTCTCCAGGGACCATGGAGTATGGTTCTGGCAAAGCCCGCCCTGGTCCTAGAAATGCCACCCAATTTGTAATGTTTAGTGAAGATATGTACAGAGGTACAGGTAGCTGCTTCGTGAATAGACCTAGTGTCCAAGTTCAACCCCTTCTGGAAGGCACCTGTTGAGGCCACAGCCCTAGTGGAATGGGCCTTTACAGAAGAAGCAAGGGTTTTACCATGCTTCACATAGCCAAAAGAAATAGCCTTAGAAATCCAAGTAGAAATAATCTGCTTGGAAACAGGCAATCCCAGAGCCCTGGGATGATAGTAGACAAAAAGCTGGTCTGATTGTCTAATGGCTTTAGTCTTATCTAAGTAAAATCTAAGTTGTCTATGCACATCCAGAGTGTGCAACACCTTCTCACTAGGGTTTTGTGGAGAAGGAAAGAAAGCAGGTAACTGAATGGCTTGGTTGAGTGAAAGTTCATTGACTACTTTGGGCATAAAAGAAGGGTTGGTATGCAAGGATACCCTGCCTTTATGGAAAACCAAAAAGGGGGGAGATGTAATAAGGGCCTGGAGCTCAGACACATATCTGGCTGATGTGATAGCTAGGAGAAGCACAGTTTTCCAGGAACAATATAGCAAGGATTCTGATGAAGCTGGATTGAATGGGCGAAGAGTTAGCTTTTCTAGCACAAAATTAAGACCCCAGGTTGGAGGAATAGGTTTCCTAGGAGGTCTAATGTGAAGGACACCTTTAAGAAATTGTTTAGTCTCAAACATGATAGCTAGAGGGGTGGATAGAGGCAGACAGGCAGAAATGGCGGACATATGGGCCCTCACTGAAGAGTAGGCCAAGCCAGTATTGAGCAATTCACACAAATAGGCAAGAACCAGAGGGATTTCCACTTTTAGTGGGTTCTGGTATCTTGAGAGACACAAGATTGAAAATGTTTTCCACTTGGCTAGGTAGGATTTTCTGGTATTGGGTTTCCTGGCCTCCTGCAGAACCCTAAGCATGTCTTCCAAGAGCAGGTGTTTGAAAGGAATTAAAACCCTATCGCCCACAGAGTCAGCTGAAGGGTAGACAAGTGCAGATGGATAAGAGTTCCTTTGTCTTGTGTGAGATGGTCCACCCTGTGAGGAAATCTGTGGTGATTGTCCTTGGCTAGATTCAGGAGAATGGGGATCCAGTGCTGACTTGGCCAAAAGGGAGTCGCTAGCAAAATTTTTGTTTTGTTTTGCTGAATTTTGAACAGTACTTTTGGAATGATCAGAAGAGGAGGGAACACATACATCCCCTTCCAAGAGAATGAAAGGGTGTCCACCTTCCAGACCAGAGGGTGAGGGACTCTGGCACAAATTGTGGAAGGTGTGTGTTCATGGGGGAGGCAAAGAGATCTATTTGAGGAATGCCCCACTGGTGGACAATGTCTAGAAACACATACCTTTGAAGCATCCGTTCATGGGACTGTGTTAGGTACCTGCTGACAGTGTCTACCATGTAATTTTGGTTGTATGGGATGTACACTGCTCGGAGCATCACCCTGTATTTAACTGCCAGCTCGCAAATCTGGAGTCCCAGCCTGCATAGCAGGTCGGATTTGGTTCCCACCTGCTTGTTTACATACCATAGAACAATCATATTGCCTGTGAACACTTTTATAGGTCCTTGGAGAAAGAAAGGATGGAAGGTTTGAATGGCTAGTAGCAGTGCTGTCATCTCCCTTGCATTGATGTGTTCCCTTTCTTGAGAGGGGAACCATATCCCATGAGCTTTCATGTTTCTGAAAGCTGCTCCCCATCCCACATCTGAAGCATTTGTGGACAGCTCTTGAACTGGAGGTAGTGGGAACAAGGGCAGTCCTGGGTTTAGAGGCACTTGTTGGATCCACCATTGAAGTTCTCTCTTCAGACAGGGGATGAGAGGAATTAGAAAGTCTAGAGAGCATGAATTCTGCATCCAAACAGACTTTAGAAACCACTGAAGTTTCCTCATATGAAGATTTGCCAGAGGGAGAATTTGGATAGTGGATGGCATGAAATCCAAAATCCTGAGGAACTCCCTGGCTGAAATGTGGTGAAGGGGAAACAGGTTTCTGAAATAGGACTTGAGGTCCAGCGCCTTTTGAAGAGGGAGAGACACTCTCATGAGCTTTGTCTGAATCCTGCACCCCAGAAAGATGTGATCCTGAGAGGGGCAGAGATGGATTTTTTTTTTGTAGTTCATGGTGAATCCCAGGCATTGCAGAAGAGAAATGGCAAAAAGAATGTTTTTCTCTAGGATCTTAGGGGAAATCGTCATAAAGAGGAGATTGTCTAGGTAGGGGAAAACATTGATGCCCTGAAGCCTGCAATAGGCAATCACAGGAGCTAGGCATTTTGTAAACACCCTGGGTGCAGTAGTAAGTCCAAAGGGCAAGGCAGAGAAATGAAAATTCAGGAATCCACAGAGAAACGTAAAAACTTCCTGCAGTTAGGATGTATGAGAATGTGTAAGTACCTGTCTTTGATATCCAGGGAGGCTAAGGAGGCTTGTGGTAGAATTAGAAGGAACAAGGTTTGAAGAGTTAACATACAGAAGGAGGGTACCTTCAGAAAGGTGCTAAGATGAGACAGATCTAAGATGGGCCTCCAAGGGCCATCCTTTCAGGGTATAAGGAACATTCTGGAGTAGAAACATCTTTCTTTTTGGCCTTGAGGGACCTCTTGAATGGTTCTTTGTCTCCATAGGTCTACAAGTACCTCTGGAAAGGCATATAGTTGTTCCTTTGGTGGTTGGATGTGCTCTTGAAGGAAGGTAGGGAGTACTATACCAAAAAGTATCCTTTTTGAATGATGGAGTGAACCCAGATGTCTTGAGTTATGCTTTCCCAGACTGATGGGGACAGAGAGAGGCAATGGGAAAGTGGAATGTGAGTGGGGAGAATTGGACAGTCAGAGGGAACCAGGCTTTGTCTGGAAAGGGCTACTTCTGAGCCAGAGTTGCAGGGACAACCCTGGACTGTTGAGGTGTCCTACATCCTTTTTTGATTTAGGTGGATGAGGGTGGGAATGCCTACTTACAAAGGCAGTCTTTGTTAGGAATTTCTCTGGAATATAGGCACTAGGGAAACAAAAATGTGCTTTAATTCTTGCATCTCTTTTCCCTTTTCCTGCAGAGATTTAAATAAACTAACCACTGCAGGACCAAATAACATGGAATTGTCCAAAGGGGCATCCATAAACTAGGATTTAATATCCTCTGGTAATGGCTGGAGTCTTAACCAGGAGAATCTCCTTAAGACTGAGGCAGAAGCAGTTGCCATAGCAGAGGCCTCTGCAGCATCATAGCTGCATTTGATTGAGTGGCGAATTACTGTGAGGAAGCTGCCAGCAAGGATGCAGCCAAAGTCTTATTGTCTGAGTCAGGTAAATCCAAAATGACCTGGGAGAGTTGGGAGAGAAGGTCTAAGGCAAATTTGGTCAAGCATGTCTGATAATTAATGTCGCTAAATGCCAAGGTAGCTGAAGTATACACTTTTTTGCCTAGGCCTAGTCTTTCCAGGTTCCTGCTGTCCTTATCTGAAGGAAGGAGAGAGGATAAAGGCAGTAATCTGGATGGTTTGCCTGTAGCCACTGAAATCACAGATGAATTTGCTGAAGGACATTTAAACAAGAACTTGCAGTCCTCAGGGACCTTGTAAAATCAGTCATGCTTCTTGGGAGCAGAAGACTGGGAGTCTGCAGCCTTGGAAGCAGAGGCAAATGCATCCAGGAAAGCAGGTAGTACATGAGGAATAAATGATGGCCTGGGTGATTCCACCTACAGAAGGTCGTAGCACTTTTTTTGTACTTCATATACCTGAGTGCTATCCCATTTGAAACGTTCTCTCATTTTCACTAAAGTCTCACCAAAGGAGAGTTCTTCTATGGGTGAGTATGTTAAATTGGAGTCCTCCTCTGGGGAAGCATAATTTAGAGGTGAGGGGATCTGTGAGGAGTAGGCCAGAGATTCCTCTTCTGAGGAGGTCTTTTCATTTGAGGAAATCTCTTCCCTGATTCTTTTTTGTGGAGATGCTGTGCATGGTAAGGTAGGGATTGAAACCCTAGAGGGGGCTTAAGAGCATTTAGTGCCTTGAAAAGACTTTGGGTGAATTGTTCCCAGTCACTAGGAGGTTCCTTAGGAGGGGACAAATGTTTTGTTTTTTGCTTCTTCTTTTGATGCAGGTCTGCCCTATGTAATGTCGGAGGGTCAGAAGTAGGCCTACATTCAGTGATATCTGAGTGGATTTCCTCCTGCACCAGGAGCTGAGGTATCCCTTTAGGGCCTTTGGTTATGACGAGCCTCGGTTCCCGCTGTACATTCTGGATGGATGCCTGCTCAGCCTCCGAGAACATGCCCGTGGTCCGATCCAGGGTGGCGTCTATATCGGGCTCAGCCTGCGATCCGGAACCAGAAACCATCCATATGTCCAGCTCTCATCTGCCTCAGGAGAGACATCCATATGAAGAGATGCAGCAGCAGCTTCAGGCCTTCTGGCCTTCTGCTTAGCGACCAACTCAACCGCAGGCCCCGAGGATCCCTCCATAGCACTTTTCGCTAATAAATTTAAGTGCTGGTTTTCCAAGTAAATGGCTAAGGAGGAAAGCCTACTTTTAAGGGTCTTGGGTAGAAAGGCCTGGCAAATGGGACAGGATTTGTGATCATGGGTAGGCGGTAGACAAAACAGACACTGAAGATGGTTATCCTTATAGGTTCAAAGGTAGGTACTAAGCTATTGGCCCTAGGGCCTATATAAGCCTAGCCAAAGGTACCCTGGCTTTTGCCACCCAAGAAAATTATTTTCCTGTGCCACTGTCGAGCAGAGTCACAGAAGTGATCTCCAGGGTGAATTTTCTATCTCCCTTCCAATCATCAAGATTTTTCTTGAAGAGTGCTAATGAGGAGCTTTGTTTGATATAGATAGGTAGTTTGTTCCAGAGTATGGGAAGTCTCTGGGACAGTAATCTATCCCTCCAGCATGTTCTGTTTATTGTGGTGACAAGGGCTAGGTCCCTAGACCATGTAGCTAGTAGGGATTGGTTTTCCACACTGCATTTGCCTTTTTTTTGGATGACATGAAACTTACCACTACACAGTAGTAAAAGAAACAAGACTTCCCCAGTGGGACACTTATCTGAGAATTCACAGAAACCAGCAAAAGGCTTGGCAAGCAGACCAACATTCAAGGTGGTGTATGGACTGGCAGCAGAGAAGATGTTCTTCATGTTTCACTGTTGCAGTCATTACATTTGGGGTAATCTGCTGGCAGGTTGCCCTCAGTCGGCCTGAATAGCAAAGTCTTGGGTCCTGCGTCGGTTGCTGTCTCTTCTTCCATGACATCAGGTCGTCAGGGGTACAAAACATGCAGCCGATGCCATTTTAATCAGTCTTTCTTGCCACGTGGTGCCCGAAGCAGAAGCAGTTCACAAGTGCCGGTCGTCCGACTCCTGAAATTTTCGTTTTCGAGTTTCAGAACCGAAGTCTTCAACCTAAAGCTAAGTACCCCATTGGGGAAACTTTTTCTTGCTCCTTAGCAATGTCAGTAAAAGTTAATAATTGTATTACTTGTGGTAAGCAAATACCTCATAAGGATTTTCATTTGTACTGTATTCCTTGCCTAAGCCCTGACCACAACGTGCCTTGCTGTTGGTTTTGTGCTAAATTTAACCAACGCACTATTAGGCGTCGGTATATTATCTGCTGGCAGGTTGCCCTCAGTCGGCCTGAATAGCAAAGTCTTGGGTCCTGCGTCAGTTGCTGTCTCTTCTTCCATGACATCAGGTCGTCAGGGGTATAAAACATGCAGCCAATGCCATTTTAATCAGTTTTTTTTGCCCCAGATCTCAGGTGCCCCCCAAATGGGAGCAAAACAATAAATATATATATATATATATATATATATATATATATATATATATATATATATATATATACACACACACACACACACATGTAATTTAGAACACAAAAAATATACCTCCAACTAAAAGCAAATACACCAAAAAGGCTTTTGAGCATAGTAAAAGAAAGAAGAGGTAAAATAAGAGAGAAATAGGGGGGCTGGCAGGTGGGTAACCAGGACTGCAACAGTGAATACACTTGAACATCTACATTTATGGTAAGTGTACACAACTTGTACTATGTTCTTCGTGTTTCACTGTTGCAGTCATTACATTTGGGTAGAATCCCAAAGCTATGGTTGGGAGGATGGAATTATACAGCATTAGGATCAGCTATAAGGCCCTGCAGGACAGCAGTGGCAAAGCTTGCTTTGGATTTAGAGAAGAGAGCTAAATGGTAATGTTTGGTGAATGTATGAACTGAGCTTCAAGTAGCAGCTTCTAGAATGTCTCTGGTAGGAACCCCTCTGAGAAAGGCTGCAGAAGTAGATGCAGCCCTGGTGGAATGGGATCTGATCCCCTTGGGGACACGTTTACCATGGTGCATGTAGCAGAAACGAATACAATGGCTTATCCATTTTGAAATAGTCTGCTTTGAAATAGCCTTTCCCTCTGCCCCTGCAGCAAATGCCACCAGTAGTTGCTGAGATTTTCTTAGAGATTTTGTCCTGATTAAGTAGAATCTTAGTTGTCTGTGTACATCCTATGAATGCAGAATCTGCTCCCCCTTGTTCTGTGGATTTGGGAAAAAAGTTGGCAGATGAATGATCTGATTAAGAGCCACACTGGATACCACCTTAGGCATAAAGGATGGACTGGTCCTGAGGGCCACCCTGTACGGATAAAAGATAATGAAAGGCTCCACTGCCAAGAGAGCCTGTAGTTCTGAAATCCTTCTAGCTGAAGTGACTGCTAAAAGGAAAGTTGTCTTCCAAGAGAGAAATTTTATGTCTGCAGTAGCAGCTGGTTCAAAAGGAGGTAGGGTGAGTTTTTCCAGCACAAAATTGAGGTCCCATGCAGGAGTTGGTGCTCTCCTGGGTGGTCTCAAAATTTTGGCCCCTCTGAGGTACTGCTTTAGCAGGGGATAAGAAAAGAAAGGAGGCTCTGTGTTGTAATGAGCCGAAATGGCCGAGACATGGATTTGTATAGAAGAAAAAGATAGGCCCTTATGAAGCATTTCAGTTAAATATTGCAGAATCTGAGGAATATTGGGCATTGCTGTGTTTATTCCTTGTGCTTGGTTCCAGGCACAGAATCTTTTCCATTTATCAGCGTAAGATTTTCTAGTACTAGGCCTTCTAGCCTCCAAAATGACATCCATCATGTTTACTGAGAGATGTGACTGGTGAAATCAGGTGATTAGCCATGCTGCAAGATTCAGAGTTTGCAGCTGAGTGTGCAGAATTTGATAGTTCTGCTGAGACAGTAGGTAAGGTGTCTGAGTATGGTACCACGGAGGAAGGTGTGACATACTGCGTAGGAGTGGGTACCAGTGTTGGCGAGGCCAGTCTGGAGCAATCAGAATCATTTTCATTTTATCCTGTCTAACTTTTATGACATTTATGGTAAGTGTACACAACTGTACTTTCTGAGATAGATGCATGCATACATCACTTTTATGGCCGACATACAACAGCAGCCTATGTGCAATGTACCACACATCCTACAGTAGTGAAAAAAATTTGTATACTGGCCAATGTCGGGTCACCTGCAGCGGATATCTCCCCCATGTTAAGAATACTGCAACAGATGAATAGAAGGACATCAAGTGATTTGTATCATTGCAGAGGCCCATATTGCCTTCTCTTTGTAAGTGTACACTTCAATACACTTGTAATGAAGGCTCCACCTACTGGTGGACTAATGAGCCAAATACCTGCCCACCAAACACTACATGTCAGAATAAAACCAGCTCTGCCTCACCCTTTCCTCAGGATGGGCACTTATATCCTCCTCTGCCATCTCCATCAAGTTCCTGAACCACTAACCAAACCTGGATATACAGAGTTTTAACCATCTACAACACTGGCGTGTGCAATGTTCCATAAAATAATATAACAATATTCTATAAAGTAGCCCAGCTTATACAGATATCTCATATTTTCATAGAGTGCATTGATTGTGTTCATTTAATAGTAAACCCAGTTTTAGCCAGATGTTGTAAGTTATTGAAGATTATTTAATTCTCATTCAAAGAACATTAATTTTCATTCATGTAGAGTGGTGATTATTTTCACAAATGTCCAAAAAAGAAAAACAACTGTCTTTTTTTCCTGATTCTGAGTATTGTCTTTCTAGCAACTACTAATGGACACTAAAGAAGAAGAAGAAGTAATTAATCTTTTGTAACCCATAAGGGACAGCATTAAATAATATCGGGTGTTTAGACAAGTGAAATTACCTTATCGTAAGAGTATGAATAAATAACAAGAATTTATTTAAAGTTTCAGCAATTCATAAACATAAACAATGAGTTGCCAATCAGCTTCAGCTATCTTTTATACTTCAACAGCATACATTATTATCACTAATTACTTTTCCAATCGTATGTGGAATATAAAGGGCATGGTGTAAATGGAGATGACGTTTTATTTTCAAATCACAATATGAATACATTATTTGCTTCAGAAAAGTGTCTGATTCAAATAACTAAAGTGAGAGTCTAGTATGAAAGATTTATAAATATAATGCAATTTTATAAAGTCCTGATTAAACAAATTTAGAAGTTTTTCTTTTTGATAATACTGGTGTTAAATGTTTTAATAAGGTTAAGTAGTTCTTTGTCTTACTTTGTCATGGCCTGCATTTTAGAAATGTTGAAATGATAAAGTATTTAACACTCTGTACTAATAATCTATCTCTAGGACAAGTCTGCATTTTTTTCTGTATTTGTTTGCCTCCATATCTGTCTGCTATCAAGGTTCCTCCACTGGACTCAGTCCATGTGTTTCCCCTTGTTGGAGGGCTTCCTCAGTTTCCATCAAAGCAGGAAAACCTCAAATGACAGAATGTTGTTCCGAAGTGTTTGAATATCAACTTTGTAGAACAGGCAAAGAATCTGCCGCTTCAGAACTTTAGCAAAAAAGATGAGTAAGTAAAGAAGCACAAACATTAAGTTCCACCATAAGTAAATCCATAAACAATGATCTAACATTGATGCCTACCTCCCAGACCACTGTCCTACTCCCACATAGTAAATAAATTAATAATAAAATAAAGAAAGGACAACTAGAGACTAAGTCTGTCTTTGCAGAAGTGATAGTAATATTGAGTGTCTTTGGATGTATGATATTAAAAAAAATAATAATAATGCATCCAGGGGAAATGAACCACAAATATCTTAGCTACTAGGGCACTAACCATTACACTAAGAAGCAGCTTAGCAGGTTTCCTTGTAATCATACGTTTTACCCTACTACAGTAAGTGCTCTATGGTGCCACTTTGAGTCACTAATTACCTTTGTTTCGATGTTACAAAGCTACTAATTCTTTGCCTGTTCAGCAAAAAGGATATTTGACAACTTTGGAATGATGTTCTTTCATTTCAGGTTTCTTGCTTCAATGGAAACTTGGGAGGAAGTGTCGGAGATGTTCCTAATATAGTATGGAGAAACAGCCATCCAATGGGGCCATCATTCAGGCAATCATATGGATTGCTAATGTCCTCACTGGCACCCTAACAATTGAGGGCATTTTTTATAGGTCCTGACCCTATCCTTGTGCAGTCTTGGGCACTTGTATGAAAACAGGAACAATATATACCCCTCTATATGTATATGTATACTCTTTCACACATAACAACAAGAAATACTGTGATCAGCTTGGGTAGCCACATCCCACACTTTCCTTTATTCTGGCTTCCTGCTCATGCCTCCATTTGCACCAGTGCAGGTGGGCAGCCAGCTGGGAACCACCACACCCTCTGTCCAGGATGAGGATGCTGAATGTCATTAATTTCCATCCTCCCCTGCCTTGCTCATTCCATCTCCTAATCTACCATTTGAACTTGGTCATCTAGTTCGCAGTCAGGACTTAATCACTTTATGCCACACAGCCTGGCAATGTAGTCTGTATTTATGTATTATATTACCTACTGATAATATAGTAGTTCATTTTAAACAGGTAAAGTAGAATAAGCATTTTCTCATCTTCCAATCCAGTATTTTTCACATTTGGAGCCTTCCACAAATCCTGCAGTAAAGCAAATGGGAGATGGAGTGAATGTCCACTTCTTTACATGTAAAAATGTAAAAACCTTTTAGATACCATTAATGCATAGAATATTGTAGATAATAAAATGCTGTAGTCAATAAATAATTTATTGAGTTAATGACTGATTAGAGGTTCTGAATATTTTATTATTTATTCAGATTTGTGTTTACCTTCTGTTTTACAGAGAAAAATAATATAATTCGTAGATTATACCTGTAAACATGGAAGATGAAGTATAATATTCAGCATCAGGAAATCCAATCCCACCACTATCATGTGGTCTAAAATGAAGTTTCAAAGCCATAAAGGTCTATTTGGATACCAAATAAAAGAGATGGATAATTTATTTAAGTCTTTAATATTAATTATTTTGTTTTGCATCAAATAAATAGTTTGAGTTATGTATAAAGCTTTTGGCAAAAATATAATTTAGTCCAGTTTGGTCTATCAGCAAAATGTAATGAATATTTTATTACAAATCTCATTATTCATTTGCATAATACTCTTTAGATTATTAAATGAGTTTACTCCTAAATAGTTTAAATGTTTACAGTTAAAGTTATATTTATACATTTTTGTTAATGGGGAATTCATATTCTGAATAAACAGAGCTGGGTGTGTTTTCTATTAATTAAATCTGAGATTAGATGTTATTTTAAAAATTTTTTAAACAGCCACCTAAATAAATATTTGATAATTGTTAAAGTCAGCAATATATAATCTGCAAATAAGAAAACATTTTAGTGGAGAATGTAATTTTAAAGCCTTCTATATATTCTGTATATTTATGTCTTATTCAGTTTGTTAAAGGTTACATTGCTAAAGCAAGTAACTGAGAGGAGAGAGCAACTCTGCTTATTTTATTTTTTTGTATTTACCACTTGTGATTGACAGACAACCATGATTGTTTCTTCTCTTATATATACCACTTGTGATTGACACATACTCCTACTTTATATAAGATCTAAAGTTACTATATAACATTTAAGTAACTTTAAAAGAAAATCTAGTTAAGTTATAAACATTATATAAATTATTCTATTTTAAAGAAACAAACATCTTCTCTATACCTAGACTGTTGTTGTTGTTTGGCTTTTCCCGGTTAGGGGTCACCACAGCAGAACTCCGGTCCGCTAATGATTGGCAGTTGTTTTTTATGGTGTCGAGTTGCCAGCCCGACGCACAACCTTCAACGAAGGCACGCCCATTCAACGCATGTCTTTTGAACGCCCACTCAACCGCGGGGAGGACATGCAGACTCCACACAGAAGGCACTCCCAACCCAAGCCGAGAATCGAACAGGAGAACCACTTGCTGTGAGGCACCTAGACATCTTCTTCTGGCTTATCCCAGTTAGGGGTCACCACAGCAGATCACCTGTCCGCTCATGATTGGTAGTGGAGTTTTACAGTGTTGAGTTGCCGGCCTGGCGCCCAACCTTCCACAGAAGGCACACACATGCACACACTCACACCTAGGGCCAATTTAGAGTGTCCAATTCACCTAGAGCATGTCTTTGGGATGTGGGAGGAAACTGGAGCACCCAGAGGAAACCCATGCGACCACAGGGAGGACATGCAGACTCCACACAGAGGGCACCCCAGCCAAGGATTGAACCGGAGAACCTCTTGCTGTGAGGCGGCAGTGCTAACCACTGCACCACCGTGGCTGCCCTGTGAGGCACCTAGACTAATAACTGCTAATTATTTTTCATTATAATCAGCTTAATCAGTTAATAGTAATATTCCCTAAACCTATTTGATTTTCAGCTACTGTGGATGTCAGTATTAATTTTAGTCTGTTTGATCGAACTGATATAAATATTTTACAATCAGTGTTTAACATACATATTGGCCTATATGAAGAAAATAAAACAGGACTTGTATATTTTTTCAATACAGGAGTGGTCAACATATATTTTATTGAAAGAGGGACAGTGCCCTTTGTTGCTATATTAATGAATTGTTTTATCAAATGAATAATATTTTCAGGATATATTTTTTTTAATCTTATCACTTATCCAATCTGCATCAGGAGCTTTGTCTTCTTTTGAATTTTATTTGTTCAATTATTTCTGAAGTAAATATTAGTTTAAACAGAGACCTATTATTCTCATTCATTAATTTATTTGTTTTATATTTTTATTTGTAAAGGTCTCTAAAAGTTGTTCATGTTATCCTATATTATTTTCTTTATTAATACTGTCATAATACTTCTAGAAGGCCAGTATGATATTTTAGTATTAGATGCTATTTCTTTTTAACTGGATTGTGAATGCACTTTATCTGATTTGCTCTAGTTACTGATATAGATCTAGTCGCAATATCTAAGTAAACTTTTAGGAGTAATATAATTAGATTGTAATTTCACTTTCTGTAAAGCTAATACCACCTTATGATTTAATTTCTGTTAATTTTCTGTATGGTTGATTGTGTGTGTGTGTGTGTGTGTGTGTGTGTGTGTGTGTGTGTGTGTGTGTATGCGGTGAACACATACTTTGCAGAGGAAAATGTCTCCACTTGCATGGCATGCTATTGACACAGAGAAATCTGTAGTTTACCTTGTCAGGTACTGCAGTCAATTTTACATGGGTAATTAATCCTGCTGATGTCAGGAGAAAGTACAGTTTTGTACCTACCATAAATGTAGATGTTCGAGTGGTTATGCTGCTGCAGTCATCACACTTGGGTTATTTGCCGTCAGGCGGTCCCGCAGTCGGCCTGAATTCCAAAGCCTTGGTCCGGCGTCGGTTGTCGTCGCTTCTTCCCTGACGTCAGTGCGGCAGGGGTATAAAAGAGGCAGCCAACGCTATTTTCTTCAGTTTTTCTTGCCCCAGATGTCAGGTGCCCCCAAACTAAGAAGGCAAAATAAGAAGCTTGCAAAACATACCTTAGTGCAAAACAATGGTACTAGTTGTAAGGAAATACACCATATAGACATGCATCCCAAAGGTTGAAGTGCATGGAGGTATAAGAGAAAGCCTTGTTAGAAAGAGGGGATGGAGGGAGGGTAACCTGGACTGCAGCAGCATAACCACTCGAACATCTACATTTATGGTAGGTACAAAACTGTACTATGTTCATCGTGCTATGCTGCTGCAGTCATCACACTTGGGTAGAGTCCCAAAGCTATGGTTGGGTGGTAGGAGCTAAACTGGGTTAGGTGCAGCTAAGATGCCCTGCAGAACTGCAGTGGCAAACCCAGCTCTGTTTTTTGAGTACAGAGGAAGGTGGTAGTGCTTGGTGAAGGTGTGCACTGAACTCCAGGTAGCTGCCTCCAGAATGTCCTTTGTTGGGACTCCTCGGAGGAAGGCTGCTGAGGTTGCTGTAGCCCTGGTAGAGTGAGACCTAATAGTAGCAGGCACTGCTTTCCCGTGGTATGAGTAGCAAAAGCGGATGCAATGTGCTATCCATTTGGAGATGGTCTGCTTTGAAATAGCTTTTCCTTCTGAGCCTGGTGCATAGGATACAAGGAGTTGGTCAGATTTTCTGAAGGCTTTTGTCCTGTCCAAATAGTAACGTAGCTATCTGTGAATGTCCAAAGAGTGAAGGAGTCTTTCTCCTTTATTCTGTGGGTTTGGATAAAAGGTGAGCAAGTGTATGGTCTGATTGAGAGCCACACTGGATACTACCTTTGGCATGAAAGAAGAGCTGGTGCGTAAAGATACTCTGTCCTGATGGAAAATGATGAAAGGTTCCACTGCCATAAGTGCCTGCAGTTCTGAGACTCTGCGTGCTGAGGTGATAGCTAGCAGCAGGGATGTCTTCCATGACAAGTATTGAAGCTCTGCTGAAAAGGCTGGTTCGAAAGGAGGAAGTGTTAACTTTTCCAGAACAAAATTTAGATCCCAAGTTGGAGTAGGTGGTTTTCTGGGGGGTCTTATATTTTTTGCCCCTCTGAGAAACTGCCTTAGCAAAGGATGAGAGAAAATGGGAGGAACCGTATCATATTGAGCTGAAATGGCTGAAGCATGGATCTTTATGGATGAGAAAGAAAGGTCTTTGTGTAGCAGCTCAGTTAGATATTGGAGTATGTGCAGAATATTTGGGATACCAGGATTTAGGCTTCTGGCCTGGTTCCATACACAAAATCTTTTCCATTTGTCTGAGTAAGTTTTTCTGGTGCTGGGCCTCCGGGCCTCCAAAATGACATTCTGGACGTCCTTTGAGAGAAGTGTTGTTTGATAATTTAAGGTATTTTCCATGCAGCTAGATTTAAGGTCCTTAGCTGACTGTGAAGTATCTGAGAGTTCTGTTGGGTTAACAGCAGAGGGAATTGAGGTAAGATCCATGGAGGGCTGTGAGACAAGTTTCGTAGTAGTGGGTACCAGTGTTGACGTGGCCAGTCTGGGGCAATGAGGATCATCTGTGGTCTCTCCGATCTGGTTTTCAGTAATACCTGGGAGAGTAGAGGCAGAGGTGGAAAGGCGTAGACTGACAATGCTGTCCAACTGAATGATAGGGCATCCACTTTCCAGGCCAGGGGATGGTAAGTCCTTGTGCAAAATTTTTGTAGCTGGCAGTTGTTGGTTGAGGCAAACAGATCTATGTTTGGCGGTCCCCACCTTTGAGTTATCATTGAGAATACTTGTGGGTGTAGTCTCCACTCATGAGGGTCTGTCAAATTTCTGCTTAATTTGTCTGCCAAAATGTTTTCTTTTCCTGGCAGGAATTGTGCTTGCAGTTGAATTTGGTAAGTTAATGCTGTGTTCCACAAGTCCATTGCCTGTCTGCATAGTGGGTAGGAGTGCGTCCCTCCTTGTTTGTTTATGTACCACATAACTGTGGTGTTGTCTGTCCTTATTAGAAGTTGTCCTGGATACAAAAGGTCCTTGAAGGCTGTTAGTGCATTTTTTACAGCTTGCATCTCCTTTTGATTGATGTGTAGCTGCCTTTGGTTTGCAGACCATTTGCCCTGTATGCATTGTCCTGCCATGTGTACACCCCAGGCGTAGTCTGATGAATCTGTTGTCAAGGTTTGGTTTGCTGGAGGTGAGACAAAAGGAAGGCCCTTGTTTGCTTGGCATGCTTGAGCCCACCATAGAAACTCTTTTTGAAGGCAGGGAATGAGAGTTATACTTGCTTGGAGGCTGTGTCTGTGTTGGGACCATACACTTTTTAGGTACCATTGTAGTTTTCTCATATGTAGCCTTGCATATGCAATTAGTTGAATGCAGGATGCTATGTACCCCAATGCCTGCAGGAATTTCCTTGCAGTGAGCTGGGTAGAAGTTGCCATGTTTTTGAAGTACTGAGCCAGTTGTTTTTGCTTGTCTGGCATGAGGTAAGCCATCTGGGTTGTTGTATTCAAGTTGGCACCCAGGAAAATTATTTCTTGTGAGGGTATTAGTTTTGACTTCTTTTTGTTTACTGTGTACCCTAGGCAACTTAGCAACTTTGTCACAAATGCCAGATGCTGTAGTAGGATGTCTTTACTGTCCGCTTGAATCAGGCAGTCGTCCAGATATGGATAAATTTGTATTCCTCGCTGTCTGAAGTATGCAATTACTGATGCCATCATTTCATGAATACTCTGGGTGCAGTAGATAAGCCAAAGGGCAATGCAGAGAATTGATAATGCGTTGTGCCTGCCAAAAATCTGAGGTATCTTCTGCAATCTTATCTGATAGGGACATGCAGGTATGCCTCTTGGAGGTCCAACGTTACCAGCCAAGACTCCTTGCCCAGAATGGGAAGAAGCTGCTGTAGTGTGAGCATTTTGAATTTGGGAATGTCCAGGTATGTGTTTAGAATTGAAAGGTCTAAGATGGGTCTCCAGGCTTTGTCCTTTCTTGGTACTAGAAATAGTCTTGAGTAAAATCCTTGACCTTGCTCTTTTGCAGGTACCTTTTGAATTGCTTTCATGTTCATGAGAGCTGAAATTTGTTTTTGTGCCTCTGCCCATTGGTTTGTGGGCAGATTTGGCATGCCTCTCATCCGTGGTAAAGTGTGAAAATGAAATCTGTAGCCTCGGGTAATAATATCCAGAACCCATTTGTCCTTTGTTATGATGTGCCAGTTTTGTGGGAAAAGAGCCAGTTTTCCTCCCAGAGGTGCTGCCTGGGCAATTATGCTTGGCAGGCGAAGAGAAAAGTCATTGAGTTTGTTTTCTGAAGGGTTGAGATCTGTTGTCCCCCCCTCTTTGAGTTGTTGTTTGCCATTGTCTAGGCCTGAAGGTACCCTGTGCCTGGCCTCTGCCCCTAGGGCATCTGTACCTGCCCCTTTGGGGTCTGTCTGAAGCAGGAAAGGACCAGTTTTTTGATGGCCAGTTTCTGCTGAAGCGAGGAGGTTGTACCTGTAAAAAATCCTTAACTGTTTGTATTGATTTTGCCTTTTCTTCCATTTTCTTTAAAACTTCCTCTGCTTTGACACCAAATAATGCATCCTTTTGCAGTGGAGCATCCAGTAGCTTTGCTTTGACATGTTCTGGTAAGGTCTGCTCTTTTAGCTAAGCATGTCTACGTATTACACACCCTGTGACTGCTGCTCTACATGAGGCCTCCAAAGAATCAAAACCACACTGCAAGGTATGCTTTCCCACTTGTTCTGCTGCATGCAACAAATCTTGCATCCCTTTGAAATCTAGTTGATCTGTTTGAAGGATCATTTTCTGTTTTAACTGAGTAAGCAAGTACTGCTGATATTTAATCATGTGGAATTGGCAGTTTAATGCCCTCATGGCCAAAGTGGCAGAGGTATACACTTTTTTCCCCATCTTTCTAATGCCCTGGAATCACTTTCTGCAGGTAGTGGATTCTTAGCAGTAGAGGCCTTAACCCCTTTGGGACCCTGGGAAATGGTTTCTGGGTCTGCAGCAGGGCTTTTATATAAAAACTTATGAGAGTCAGGGACTCGATAGTATCTGTCAGGTTTAGGAGGTGCTGGAGGTAAGGAATCTGGATTTAGGCTGGATTCAGTGTAGACATCATCCAGAATGTCCAAAACAGGTGGAATGGCTAGGGGTCTATGCTGAGGCAAAAGAAGAAACTCACGGAGTCTTTTCTTGGAGTCAGAGTAATCTTGTCCTTCCCAGTGGAAATGCTCTCTCATGGTGTGCAGGGTTTCCCCAAAAGAGAAGTCTTCAGGGGGGGAAACAGAGGGAATAGACTCCTCAGCATCTGAGTCTTCATAGAGAGGGAAGGGGTAATCCTGTTCCTCAGAGTCTGCTGAGGAAATGGATTCCTGGTCAGAAGGAGGTAAATCTTCCTCCAGTCTAGTCCTTTTGTCAGGAGGGGGCTGGGAACCTCTGATAAGGCTAATCAGGTCCTCTGCCATTTTGAGCATCTGTATTTTAGGCATAGGGGCCTGTATGGGAGTCTGTGGACTCGGTTTCTTAACCTTTGGAAGCTTAGCGTATGACTTAATGGAAAGAGTCGTCGGTTTAAAAATGCCTTCTGAAACCGAAGGCCTGTCCATAGTGTCCAGGTCGCCGCCAGGGCTGGCATCCGCGAGTTGAGGAGGAACCAGCTCCAGTGGCCCAGTAGATTCTGACTGAGAGGTAGTTGTATTTTCTAAATCTGTGGTAGTCAGGGGCTGCATAGGTGCCTCACTGAGTACCGAAGATCTGGTGGCAGGCCTAACCGAGACCTCGGTTTCTGGTCTAGGTCTAGGCTGCCGGTCTTTGTCCTTGCGTTTTTTAAACATAGCGGTAGTCGGAGGTTCCAACGACATAATGTAGTTGAATTTTCTGCCAAAATAATGTCGGGCGGTATCAGCCCGACGCTTAATAGTGCGTTTATTGAACCTAGCGCAAAACCGACAACCAGAAGTGTCGTGATCTGGGCCTAGGCAAGGAATACAATAAGAATGAAAATCCATATGAGGTATTTGCTTCCCACAAGAAATACAATTATTAACTTTGTCTGACATCAGTCTGAGGCAAGAAAAGTTTCCCCAATGGGGTACTTAGCTTTATAGAAGACTTCGGCTGAAATTCTGTTCGAAAATCTCAGGAGCTGGCCGACCGGCACTTGCGAACTGCTTCTGCTTCGGGCACCACGCGGCAAGAAAGACTGAAGAAAATGGCGTCGGCTGCCTCTTTTATACCCCTGCCGCACTGACATCAGGGAAGAAGTGACGACAACCAACGCCGGACCAAGGCTTTAGAATTCAGGCCGACAGCGGGACCGCCTGACGGCAGATAACCCAAGTGTGATGACTGCAGCAGCATAGCACGATGAACATCAGCAGCTGCAATAAAAAAGACAGAAAGCTGTGAAGTTGTTTTCTACTGTCTTTATTGCAGAGAGGAGAACTTCACACTCCCCTTTCATAGCAGACAAAGCAATTAGATCAGCCAGGGTTTTATAAGCAGTTGTCACCTCTTCTGACAAATTTACATAAGCAGCATCACAGTGTTGACATGCTAAGTTTTAAATGTCTGTTATTTGTAACGGTTTACATATTAATATAACGTAAATGTATTATCAAAGATTTCTGTAACATTTAGAGAAAAGTCAGAACATGTTTTGTCTTGTAAATTATCAACACATTTACCATTTTCAAGCCCCCCCCCCAACAGGATATAACTGCAGAAAGACAGACAGGTGGTAACTCTTATGCACTACGTGGACTGATACTGTTTATAAAAAGGCCTTTTATGCTGATATTTTTGTAACATCCTTCCAGAGGGGGATGCATATTTAGTACACAGATCCATGGGCAGGGACTCACACTGACTTTGAGTCAGTCCTTACAGTGGTAGAGTGCATGAGCATTTTCTAGTCCACAGAGGAAATATGACCTTCAATGGCAACCATAATATACAACTGAATTTACTTTAACATACGTTTGCTATGTGACCTTGTATTAAAAACAAGAAAAGGAAATCAGAAGTACTTTAACTATGTACAAATGCATCATTTACAAGTATGTACAGAAGCATATGAGTGTGTATAATGGAGAAATACATTATCTGCCTGTGTGTGTACTTCATGTCCTTTAAATAAAAACAAATCAAATTGGAAATTTTGTGTAACTGTATGTGTACACACACACACACACACACACACACACACACACACACACACACACACACACACACACGCACACACATGCACACACACACACACACACACACACACACACACACACACGCACACACGCACACATGCACACACACACACACATACACTCACACACACACACACACATATATATATATATATATATTTGTATAAAATGTATGTAGCCTGTATAATAACTATATGTGGGATGCAGCACAGTATGAATACATCTAGAGATAAATATGCAATAGATATTCTTGTAAGTAGTCATACATGCACTGACACATGGAGGTGCATGTATGTGTGTGTGTGTGTGTGTGTGTGTGTGTGTGTGTGTGTGTCTGTGTGTGTGTGTATACATAATACACATATATGCAAATGCACACAAATAAATACACATACAGATGGGGAGTGTGTATGCATGTGTGTATTATATAATTGTCATTACCCCAATCAACCTCCTTTTTCACCATACTAGTTATTAGGTTCCACTGTAATGGTTGTTCCATTCCAAAATTTGTAGGTTTAGTATATGTTTTCATACTATCTTAGGATAACAAAAGTGATGCAAATATAATTATCCTCCCCGATATTCTCCCTGTCCTTTTCTTTTAAGTCATGAAACATTCACTTGCTGATTCCTAGTCAGTTAGAGAACATTAACATCTTATAGCTCTGAGTTGTGCAATATGGGTGCATAGAATTTATTTATAATGATGTAAACATTGTATAATTAAGCATTATTAATGTATACATTATAGTAAATGTTATTTAATTTTACTTATTCACTGTCACACCTTGGCTATGTCTTGTACATGCAATCTTTGTCAAATATCTTTATGTCAGTATTTTTTCTTTTTTCTTTGTATTGCTAAGTACATTTATTACTTGTTATTATCTTTGCCAATGTAGCCTGAGTTGCAGCTGGAAAGGGTTCTGGGACAGGTTTGCTTTCCTGGTTACCAAAGTATAAATAAATATGAAATAGAAAAAAGGGGGGATGAACATGACAGAAATAATTATGGAATTAGTAAAGAACTTTTTAATTTTGCATTATTCATGAGAAAAAAAGAAAGAAACTTCACACTGAAGGCATTGGGAAGTAGCAGGCAAACTTACTTTGGATCCCTTTCCAGTAGTAGTTGTCATCTTTACATAATACAGCAAGGATCATTTACTGCAGTGAGAGTTTTCACATTTCAGGATGAGAGCATGGGGAAGGACTATCAGTTTCTTTAGAACTACAAAAGAATCCCTTTAGAAAAGCCTGCAATTTATCTACTTTCTTTTGCTAGAAGTAGCTAACAGCTATTTATAGCATAGAACAAGCTCTGACAGACATATAAATGAGGCTCACTCAAGGAAACATAGAAGCAGTTCTGCTACAGAAGGTGTGTTAGATGACAATGCTTTACAATCCTGCCATTCTATCTTAGTGGCATGATAAAACAACATTTCCTTATATCTAGCATGACTCATGTAAAGAGGACTTGAAATGCATTCTGGGAAGAAGGAATGAAAGTAAGAAAACAAGATCATATTACCAAGGCAGGTCCCATTGGCTGCCATTTCGTGGGAAACGCATTCAAATTGTAAAAGAAGCACTTGGAGTGATTTTGAGGCATTAAAATGACTCAGAAAACAAAGATAAAATGAAAAAAAGCACATTGTATGAGTTCTAAGGTGGAGTATTTGTTTAAGGTTGTTTGACTTCCTGAGTTCTTAGGAAGTGATCTGAACTATAGCTGACCCTATCATATACGCTCTGGAATCAGTTGTGAACTATTGCATATGTTCTCTTATTCACTCACTCATTTTCCTGAAGCATTCTTTTAAAATGAAATGATTTAGCTTAGATAAAACAGAGACAGCTCACAAAATAACTTAAATGAAAATGTTGTTTGCAAGCTGGCATTTCTTTTAAGGGAGAGCAAAAACCAGTGAAGGGATCTCTTTAAGTCTGTGTGACTTTCTGACTGATTAAGAAGTAGCTTTAACTGCAATTATCTTTAGAGTTCACTTCCTGTATTGATTTAAAACTAATGTGCATATTCTGTCATTTACATGCTATCCATAGGACTCAGAAATATTAGCACCAGTGATAAGCCCTCCTTATTGCTGGTGGTAGCCATTTCTGATTCAAAGATAGCCCTAGTACAGTTCTTTTATGTGATAAAGTGCAGCACCATGGTGGGCTGTCTCTCTGGTCAACCTGAGTTTCCTCTTTGAGATTGTTCTTTGTAAGGTACAAGTGTCACTGGTTACTAGGACATCACCATTAATGCATTTAGAATTAGTGGAAGTGGAAGGTTTGCATTCTGTGACACTTCAACTCCCTGGTGTATGTGACCTTGTGTTAGGTGTGCACTGTGAGATGGGTAGTGAGTTTACAGTTGTGATTGTCTTTTTCTGATTCTGAGAGGCATGCTGAGTAATTTCTTGACAATATCAGTATATAAAGGTTTGACATGTTCATGTGGAGGTGTGGGTAGAGAAGTGTGAAGCTCACTGACAATCCAGTTTGGTGAGTAGGTGTGAAGATATTTACACCTCTAATAGATAATATAACATTGCTCTGGCAGTAGCTGGTTGTCACTGAGCATAAGACAGTTTATACACTGTCTATGGGGCAAAAGTGGACTGAACATACCCAGTGATCAGATAAATTAACTAGTCAAGCTACATATGGTTTGAAGATAAGACAGATCTATTATACAGAACTTACCTGGCAAATATAAGTAGGTGTGTAAATAGTTTAACAGTTATAAGTGTGCAGTAGAATTCCTAACAAAAGAGAAGAGAAAATGGAAACATCAGATGAGATGAGCAACCACCAGCATTGTCACTATAGTAACTGAACCAATAAGTAAGGGGGTGTACAGTAGTGATATGGTATGAAAGCAGTACACAGCATGTCACATATGGTTTAATTCCACAGTAAACTATGAATGCAGTACTGACAGCATCACACTAGTGAGATATCAGAGACAGCTACCTACCTGGCACAGATTCCACATGGTAGTTCAGCAGATGTTTAACATGGAACACTGTTTAGACTGAGGGTTTGATAGGTCTGGTTGCCACACAACATAAACAGCAACGATGTGGTTAGGCCTGGTTGCCACACAACATATACAATAACGATGCGGTAAACTCAGGTGCCACACAGTGTCTACTTACTGATGGTAAACAAAGTGCAGCACACATCAGGCACTATGAATCGACAATGCAACAGTAGAATTGGGATGTTTATATGCACACTGTAGTGTCATTTCTTTATCAGCAGATTTACAGATGACAAAAACAACTTGCCAGAAAACCATAAGAATATAGAGATGTCATGACAGATGTCAAGGTACCTATGAAGTGGCCTGATAACAGCAAGGAGGTATTATAAACAAGGAAAAATAACAGCACTCAACCCCATACAACAGTGACAACATGGAATTATTATAAACAACAACAGGAGTAGTGCTACCTGTAGCAAACTTTTGCAAAGATGCAAAAACTAGTTGGGGACTAAGATAAGTGTAGACTACAGTATGTAATGGACCAAGGAGAGCTATATTAATTTAAAATCAACTACTTGTGATTGTGGAGGACATGGTGACCTGCCATTGTCCTGTTCATGTCTTTTTACTGCATTGCTTTGGTGTGCATCCTTATTTTATACTGCAGTCAAATTCAGCTGTACATTGTACATATACAGAAGGTGACAATATGTGTTTGTAGGGTAGGTGTGGGCAATTAAGTTGATGTGTGTGTGTGTGTGTGTGTGTGTGTGTGTGTGTGTGTGTGTGTGTGTGTGTTTGTGTGTAAGTATGTACACACACACACACAAACATATGAGTGCACGCAAATACACATATTATGTGACATATCATGTCATGTGACTCACTCATTTTGTATGGAAGATTTTGGAGAATTAAGTGCCTGCACAGACACCATACTTATCTGTGAAGAGAAGGAAACATTAGAGGGATCATTGTTTCTGAAATGTCTTTGAACCTTTCTATTAACTTCTTAGTTTTCTTTCTGGTGGCAAAAAAAGACAGGGGAAGAGGGCCCTTTCCACTTTAGATATGCATCATCAACTCAGGTGTTTCTTGAGGAAGTTCCATGGATTTGGAAAGACAAGCCATCTCTTTTTCTCCTTTATCAGAGAAGGAAGGGCTTACAGTTGCCAAGCAAACACTTGTCTGGGGGATTACTATCAGCATTATCTTTTGCAACCATTTGGCCAACTACCATTTGGCAAATGCTGTGGTCAAATCCCTCTCCACTAGACAGGTCTACTCTAGTGACTTTTTCAAGAATGACTCTATTACACACATTTGTGCTGTGATCTCTATGTCTTCACAATGTGCCTTCATCAAGTATTTTTTTATGTCAGCTCAGGGAGTTGGACCACTTTTGAGAAGTTAGGTCATCAGGACTCAGGAACATGCACTCTGGCTACGTCAGTTCTCTAACTCCTTCCATCTGCTAGGATGACTATAGAATTGCTATATTCTGCTTTGGATTCATCCCAGCTAAAGACCCTTTAAAGATGGTCATCTGCATTAGATATAACATATGTGGTCTTACTTTATCAGTTGATCTGTGACAGGTTCCAAATTGATGGGTCATGAATACCCTCCTTCTAGCCCTATGAGGGTGAGTGGCTCTTTGGTCAATAACCTATTGAAGTTACTTGTAAGTCAGGCAAATACATATTCTTATATCTCTTGTTTGATAATATAGTTTTAGATCTGCATTACTATGGGAGTATGCCTGCTGACCATGCAAGTGGGTAGGTTAACTACTAAGCCTTGGAAACGGGTGCATTTATGGGCTTTGCACTTCAAATCATGACATGCATCAGCCTGGAATGTGGATGTCCCTGAAATGCTGAATTCTCACTTGTGTAAAAGTGATGCCTAACCTAGGGTTATCAAACAACCAATCTCATAAATGAATGGGTGCAGTAAGAATGTTTCTCACCTGGCAGATAATCCTTCTATTGTTACTTTAGATTTGAGGGTTCCAGAGCTGTAAGCTGGTATGTGCTATGAATGCTACACTATTGTTGATAAAGACAGAGTGGTTTTGCCTAAAAACACCATTTTAGTCCCTAAAGTTTGTTAGCTATTTTCCTGAACTAAAATATTCATGTCCCCATATTATATCCTCATCCTGAGGAGAGAGAACTTTGTATAAGGTAGACTCCATTTGTTTCTTGCTTAAATTTCATAGTCTAGAGAGATATGTAAGCCTGATTAACTCTTTGATTCTTTTGCAACTAACAAGTTGGATTATCCCATGGGAAAATAAACTATCTCCTACTGGATATCTATATGACTTGGGTTCTTATATGAGTGCAGAGCTAAACCTGTAGTAAATAATCAAAGCAGACCCCCTAGAGCAGAAACATATGGTGTAAACAAACAAAAACAAATAAGAGGAGGCAGAAGGTAAGCTGTGAATGCGAAAACAGAGGCATACTCTCACTGGCTTTTTTAGAGAAGTGAACTTTGTACCAATGTGTGAAGTGGACTGTTGTTCCTTAGTCTATATATTACTAGACAGCACACACTGGATACAGCCTCCAAATCCAAGGATGGTTTTAGTACAGCTATTGCTGTACTATATTTGAATATATGTCTTGGTCTTCTACTCATCTAGTTGCTGAGAAGATGAGGCACTGAAATATCAAAGTACAGTCACTAAGGTACTCATCAAAGCAGTGCTGGACTAAACTGCCTCTGTTTTCACAGCAGCTTTGTTTTTGCGATGCAAGTCCTGGCACTGCAGGAATGTTATGAATGATGAAACTCAAGTCTTGCAAAGTGTCTTTTACAAGGATAGTATGTTGAATTAGCCTTTCATCAAAAAAAGATACCCTAATAAGCAGGATAACAAAATGTGTCAGCCAAGTGGTATGCCTGAGAGCCGTGATCTTAAAGCCTTGTCTTACCTGTGCACACTTTTTGTTCATCTCAGCAAGGCACAGTTGGGAGTATGAATTGTAGTGTCCCCTTGCATTTTGGAAACCCTCTCTATGGGACTAATTATAGCTCTTATCTCCTTTTCTCAAGGAATATGACTAACTGGTGACTTTCTGATAGAAGCCCTTGTTGGCTCATTCCCTCATTGTGTGGCTTTGGTCCAGAAGGAGAAGCCAGGAGCTGATAAAAGTCTTTCTTTCTGGGTTCAAGTAGGACTGATTCTCCATGGTAATAAATCTGTAACAATAATTTACCCAGTTGGCTTCTGTGTGGATTTGGCTTGGTGAGAATATCTATTGCTAAGTGTTGGGGTCTAGGAAGGCAAGGTGGCATCTTAGCACAGTCTTCTGGGTGGCCTTCTTAGATAGGGCTGGCCCAAGCTGTTTCTCAACAGAAACATCTATATGCTATGGGGCCCTGGGCCCTGTAGTAGGGAAGTTCATCCAACAGTAATCTCCCTTTAGAGAGGTTCTTCCCTTTTTGAGTATTCTTATTCTCCAGAACTTGTAAGAGATGTTGTCTGCTCCCTTGTAGGAGCTTCTCCCTTCCCTCTCTGTGGAGAGGGTGTTTTATAATTCTATGTATCTCTAACCTATGAAATTGAAGCACTGCTGTTTCCTTAAAGAGGTCTGTCACCCAGAGGTAGCTATTCTAGATAAATTGGTAGTCCATCTTTCTCTGCCTGGGGAGGTTAGGGTCCACAATTCCCCCTACTCTTGGGAGGAAGGCAGTCAGTCTCTTTGATCTGCTTGGGGATTTGTCTGTTGACTCCTTTAAGTTATTTATTTCCAGTGCTTATTTGGTCTGCTCATAGTGGACGTATTCTACTTAGCTCTCAGGCCCAAGGCACAATCTTTCCAGGCCCTTTTTTCCCTTCTGCTTTGAGTCAAGGTTTCTGGTCTACTGTTCTCCAGTATTAAGCATCTGTGTTGTCCTCACATGTATTTCTGATTCCCCCTGCAGAGGTGTTTTACTGCTTGAGATTAAACCTAACCACAGGATCCACTGAAGAAATTTCCTGATTGCAGATATAACAGATATGTTCTTGCCATACCCTTTTTACTGGTTCAGAGGTGCCTTGCTTCCAAATGGCCTTAGTAGCTGGATTCTTTGTAAGTCAGGCAAATATACACTTGTATATCACTTGTTAGCAGCGGTGATGTTAAATATTTATTGTTGTTGTTGTCGATTTGCTAGAGTGTGCTCACTGGTGGCAAGCAGGTGAGATGGCAGGAGCTGGAGGTGACGATGCTTATGTAGTAACTGTGTAATGTACAGTGTACATAATCCTTCTGTGAGTGATGGAACTTCTAGAAAAATATGCCACTTATGCTTGGCAGTGAGGCTCAGCCCCTCATTGTAGATCAGCTGATATGGTAAGACTGTGGCTGTTATACATGGTGACTATTTTTCTATTATAAACAGATGTCTGTTGAAATGGTCAGCCACACCGTCATTTTGTAATAGCTGAAAAGTACACAGACTACTTTCTTCACTACTTTTAATGTGCTACTATAAGGAGAGACAAGTGGTGAAGCTAATGCTATTTTACAGGCTGACGTTTATGCCGATGTTGTTGTTGTGTCTTTCAGCTTTTCCCGGTTAGGGGTCGCCACAGCGGAACTCCGGTCCGCTAATGATTGGCAGTAGATTTTTACGTGCTGAGTTGCTGGCCCTAACGCACAACGAAGTACACAGCTGACGTTTATGGAGATATTCTGTTTTAGACATTGATGTTAACAGTGTGAAAACTAACTGAAAACAACAAGAATGGCTTGTTAACTAAAATTAGAAATCAGCTCAAGAAAATGAGATAACAGTTGTAAGAATATGTAATGGAATTGCAGGTAGAAACATATACAAGCCATAGAATTTGTTACTAAGTTATTCCCAGGTAGCATGTGCTAAACAGGCCCATTAAAACATAATTTAAGAGACCAGAGAGCTTAAAATGACAAAACTTGGTTAGAACTGTGTCCTTAGAGAGGTGGATTTCAGACTTTGGAAGTTGCATACTGAATTAAACATGATTTCCATGGTACAGCTGAACAGACAGTTGTATGTTTACTAAAACACTAGATGGCATGATTGTACAAGTTTTCTCTGGTTCTGCATTGCCACACCAACATGAAAACCTTATTAAATAGCCGCTTTAAGGTAGTCATACATTAACATACTGGGGACACTATCAATAAAACTGTGATCATGCCTCTGCAAGAACATATTTCTTAATTTTCATCATTATTTGTGTGCAGCCTTAAGATTTTTTTGGAACTGGAGTATTTTAGGCTTGGAAAAAACAGAATGAATTTTTCTTAACAGTGGAAGATTAACATTTTTTTTTGCTGAAAATAGTCCTAAACACTTTAGTTTTAACAGTGTATTTTATGTTAAGGCATATCTATAGTGCTAGACTCACTTACTTTTAACAGATGAGCCTTTTTTTATTTATTTTGCACTTAGTTTGCAAGTGCATGAATATTTGTTTATAAAAATATGGTCACCCTCTGTATGATAAGCAAAAGAATTACACATTTTGACATTGAATGTTTTATTGTTTTAAACGTGCAGCATTTTATTTTTATTTTAAAATTATTTTTAGTTAGCAGGTAGATCCACTAGGTAAAATACCTAGCTGCTGTTTTGGGATGACCTGGCAGCATAACAATTCTTAGCTTAGGAATCGGGGACAAAGCCAAAAATAGTATGGAACAAAGTAATAAAATCAGACATTTTAAAAATATTGTTCTTATTCAGTTGACAGCATTTGTATTTGGAGTTTATTTCATTTCATATCCCTAAACTACGTCTGTTTGTGTGTGTGTGTGTGTGTGTGTGTGTGTGTGTGTGTGTGTGTGTGTGTGTGTGCGTGTGGTGTGGTGTGGTGTGTGTGTGTGTGTGTGTGTGTGTGTGTGTGTGTGTGTGTGTGTGTGTGTGTGTGTGTGTGTATGTGTGTGTTTATACTTGGGAGTATGTGTGCATGCGCCATGTACAGCATTCACAGATGATGTAAATATTTAATATGTAGTTTGTGAAGAATAGAAAATATGAACTCTGTTCAGCAATATTTAGTGATTGTCATTGATTTAGAAAGATCACTGTGACAGAGCAAAAATTTCAGGAAAATCAGTCATGTTCTTCAGAATGAAGGATATTTCAGAGGCATGCCTGGGTGCAGTGTTAGGTTAACATATTGCTTCCTACACAAGTACACCCAGCATGAAAGCTGAGATGCTGTGTAGCCTCTGTGATCATACTTTTCGTAACAGAAACACTACAGGAGGTTAAGACTCAAGTTTTTGAAAACCACTGTCTCGAAGCCAGGGTCTCGAGTGCCTTGTTGATCGTGTAGACTGCTGCTCATACCTGAACTTGAATATGAATTTGGGCAAGCAGTCATGGGGAGGGAGCAGGAAGAGACTTTTAGGTTTAGGGAGTGGGAGGGGGATTTTATGGTTAGGGAGAAGGAAGGGAGTTTTAGGTTTAGGAAGCAGGAAGGGAGTTTTAGGTTTGGGGAGTGATTGAGGCTTCAAAGTTAAGGATGGGAAGTGGAGGTTTAGGCTAAGGTTGCAAAGTTACTGATTGGGAACCGAAGGGGAATTTTAGGATTAGGGTTTATGTTTTGGTAGGGCTACATCGTTTTATAGGATCGCGTGTTGGGAGAGCAATGCGGAAGTAGGAGATCAAGCTACTAGGAGTTTGTGCACTTATTTTTTTGACCAAGTGGCAGCAAGCAGATATGTCAAGAGCTACTATAATGCAAATACCTATAAAAGACCATGTCTTACCAGGAGGAATGCCTGCACTCCTGTGAGGAGTGTGTAGGCCACCATCTTCAAAGTGTCTTTTATAAAGTACTGGTACAGATACATACTTAAAAGTAATATATCTGGGTGCTTTAGTATGTGCTATACATATGTGCCTATTCAAAATGGTGCCATTTGCCATATTGTTGGCTTTGCAACCTTCCTCCCATATGCATTTTTTTTATTTTTGTACGGAACTGAGTCTTATAGCCACTTAGTTATGTTAGAATAATCCTCTGATTGCTAATTCTGCTCCTTAATTACAATCTTTGCTTGAATTTAAATGTAAAATCACTACCCTTATTTGTCCGAGCTTCCAGCTATGGTGGCAGCTGCTATTATTCATCTGAAACAAATAAGATCCTCATGATTTCCTCTCCTCTAATCACATTTCTATGGAGTAGTCCCAAATTTATATAGGGTCAATCACTGCAGAGGTGCATGCTGTTTTTCTTTTAGTCAGGTCTAGCTTTTAGTAATATATGGAATCTCCTCATCTGTTCATTTGTCAGTTTTGAATAAACACATCAAGTGGCATTTCAAGCCTTCTGTCAGTGAGAGGAGATCATTTGTCTATAGTAAAGAATCATACTGCTCAAACTCTTGGTACAAGAAATCTGGGCAAAGCCAAACATAATGGGGGAACAAAGGCCCAAAACCTGCGATAGATTTGAATTATTGCTATTATAAACTTAGAAAGGTGATACAACAATAAGCTTTGCATTAACATTAATTTTCTGAAGGCTATGATGTCTGAAACTTAAACCCATTCATAACTGCTTTATCCACATGGGATCAGGGTGTCAGTTCAACAGTGACACTTATCTAGAACAAAGGTTACACCACCAGGTGGCTAGCCCTGCCACTGTAGTTCTTCCACACCACTCACACCTATGGCTAATTTAGAGTGCCCAGTCCACCTGCTGCATGTCTTTGGAAAGTGGGAGGAAACTGGAGTACACAGAGAAAACCCACATGAGCACAGGGAGGACATGCAGACTCCACACAGAAGGCAATCTGGTCAAGAATTGAACTAGGGAACCTCTTGTTGTG
This sequence comes from Protopterus annectens, assembly GCF_019279795.1. Classification (NCBI taxonomy): domain Eukaryota; kingdom Metazoa; phylum Chordata; order Ceratodontiformes; family Protopteridae; genus Protopterus; species Protopterus annectens. The sequence goes on from NC_056727.1 coordinate 1,171,326,677, forward strand.
AGGCGACAACACTATCCACTGTGCCACTGTGCCAATGTCTGAAAAATCAAATGACTGTCATTATTTAATGACTTTAATCCTCAGTGATTTGGCATAAAACCACACATATTATCAGGAATAGACCAAAAATATAAAGAAAAAATCTAGGCATTCAGTGAAAATCTGGACAGCTGAGATGTATCTTTAGACTACTAAGTGGTTACATTACTGCCAAACATAGAAGAGGTCTGCTCTGTTTTATGGATATGGGTAGCAAGATACAAGCAGAGAAAATGTTTTTAGTCCCTTTAGTTTCATACACAGGTCAGGCATGTTTTTATCAACAAGAGGAGAAGTTGCAGATAGCAAATAAAAAAGAGTTGAAGGATTTTATCTGGGAGGAAAAGGCAGCAAGAGTCAAGTGGGATAAGGAGAGCCTTCCAAGAGAAAAACATGGTTTGGGATTTCCTGACCCGAAGGGGTATTTCAGAACTACACAGGTAAGGCTCCTATACATAGCACAAGTGGAAAGATATAATTCAAAGTGGAAATGGATGCTGATGAAACAGGGGGAAGCTCAAAATAAGGAGAGGCTGGGATTTTGGATGCAGATCCTTAAGGAGAATAACAATAACCATACAGAATATTATATTCATAAAGTAGCAGAAAGTATTCTAAGAACTAAGCCAACAGGAAAATGGAGAAATGAGATTCTTCCTATAGGGATGATTGCAGTTAGGGGTACAGAGAATAGGCAAGAGGAGGAAAGGAACCAAGGTGTTGGGAACAAATAATTAGATAAGGAAAGGTAATAGAATGGGAAGAGGCCAGGAATACATTTCGAATGTAGACTAGAGACTGCCTTCCCTATCGAGGAATGATATCAGAGGAATGATAGCAAAGAGAAAGGAATGGGGGGGGGGGGTCCTACGTGAAAGACCAACACTGGTAGAGTTTTTAGTGGAATCTAGAACAGAAGCTCCTGTTAATTACTAGAGCATATAAAATATTGCATGACAACTATAGGAATCAATCAGAAGACATTAGAAAAGTTGGGAAGAGAGACTAGATAAGCAATTCACAGAGAAATAATGGGAGGGTATATGTATGGCTCCCAAATATGCAACAAAGTCCAGAAGATTTAGGATCTTTGCTTGGAAGTGTTTCCATAAGTATTTTTATTTCTTCAGTAGATTGCAAATGTTGAAGGTGTTATGGGGAAGAAAGAGATAATTGAGAACATATTTTTGGGAGTGTAATGAGTTGGTGGACTTTAAAAATTCCCTGCAGACTACTCTGTCAGAAATACTGGGTGAGCAGTTTGATGTAAATAAGAAAATGATTTTTTGAGCCATGATACAGAATCAGAATCGCCTAGACATAGTAAGGCCTTGCTGTGTTGAATTCTGGTGGCTGCCAAAAAAAAAAAAAAGCAATTACTAGAAAATGGAAAGCAAAGTCTAAACAACCATACTGGAAGTAGTGAATATAGTATCAGAGATAAAGGAACTGGAAGTCGGATCTTTAGAAAAGGGAAGGAGCAAGTTACAAAAAAAATACAAATTATAGGAACAATACATGCAGAATAATATTTTGGAGGAGGAAGGAGGTTTAAGGGAAGGCAGGAACTGAATGAGCAATAGGTTCATAGGTTCATAAGTAGGTACTAGGCTATTGACCCAAGGGCCTAAGTAAGCCTAGCCAACATGGTTCTCTGGCATACGCCACCCAAGAAAGTTATTTTCCTGTGCCCCAGTCGAGCAGAGCCACAGAAGTGATCCTGGGGTGTATTTCCTCTTTCCCATCCACTCATCAAGATTTTTCTTGAAGAGTGCTAATGAGGAACTTTGCTTGACATAGTTGGGTAGCTTATTCCAGAGTATGGGAAGTATCTGGGACAGGAATATATCCCTCCAGCATGTCCTGTTTATTGTGGTGACAAGGTTTAGGTCCATAGAGCATGTAGCTCAGAGGGATTGGGATTTCTTTAGGCGTAGCATGTCCAACAGCTCTGGGTTTGACATAGCTTTATATGTTAGGCAGAGATCACCTCAGACTAGGTGATATGCTACGGAGTAAAGCTGGAGTTTTTTGAGACGGTCAATGTAGGGCATCTGCTTGAGGCCAGTAATCCTCTTTGTGAGGTACTACTGTGGCCTTTCCAGCTGCTGCAGATGTCTTGTGAGGTACATTCCAAAAGCGGTGTTGTACTCTATAACGGGTCTAATGAGTGTAGAGTAGAGGGGAACAATGACCTCTTTTTTCCTGGATGAGAACCCTTTTGTGATGAGGTGTGCCAAGTAGAAGGATTTCCTGACTACTGTGGCAATGTGATTATCAAAGGAGAGACTACTGTCCACCTGGGTCCCAAGGTCTCTTGTCACACATTCAGTGTTAGGTAGACTGCTGCCTATGTGGTAGTTCATTGGTACAGAGTTTTTACCAAAGGGAATGACAGTGCACTTTTTGGCACTGAGCTTGAGGCCATGGCTCTGACACCAGGCATCTGTCTCAGTGAGGCCCTTCTGTAGGATGTCCACATCATTTGGGGACTTGACTATGGCCTCTAGTTTGCAGTCATCTGTGAACTTCATTAGCCAAAGGCCTTCTGCGTTAGCCTGTACTTCAGAGAAGTAGATACCAAGCAGGAGAGGTCCCAGGACTGAACCCCGTGGTACTCCACTTGTCACTGGCTTGAAGTCAGATTTAGAGTCTGCAATTTTTACAGTGTGAGTTCTGACAGTGAGCCAGTTGGCAACCCATCTTGTGACATAGGGATTTATACCTAGTTTAGTGAGTTTAGCTATAATTCCAGAATGGAGGATGGTGTCGAAAGCCTTGGCGAGGTCAAGATAGGCTGTGTGAACCACCTTACCCTCGTCTGCAGCTTTGGTGACTGCCTCAAAGAAGTCAGTCAGGTTCAGGTGGCATGATCTGCCTTTCACAATCCCGAACTGGGTGGAGTCTAGAGTTTGGAGGTTACCAATATCTTTGTTTATGAGGTCCATGATGATGCATTTCATGGCCTTACAGACCAGGCTCATCAGGCTAATAGGGCGATAGTTCCTGGGATCAGTGGTAGCTGCCCCTTTGTGGAGTGGGATAATTGTTGCTGTGCTCCATTCAGTGGGCACAAAGCCTGACATGAGGCTATGATTGAACATGGTGCTTAGGTGGGGAGCCAGTTTGTTCTGAAGTTCGTGTAAAACGCAGCCTGGGATGTTGTCCGGTTCCATGGTGTTTTTGGCTTTAGAGAATGCAGCTTTTACCTGCGTAGTTGTGATTACAGGGACTCTGCATTCTTCCTGTATAGATATGGGCCCTTTAGGGGGTGCAAGAGGGGTAAAGTTAGCACTGAACCTATCTGCCAGGATGTTGGCAATATCAGTTCTGTAATTTTTGTGCCATTGTGCTGTAACGTAGAGCAGATCTGTGTGTTGCCACTGAGATTCTTGACATAGCTATAGAATTCTTTGTGGTTGTAATGTAATGTAATGTTTGACTGACGTTGACTGCAGATTATAAGTGATGTATAATGTTTGTAAATGAAGTTGTTATATCCTTTATATTATGTTTTTATGCCTCTGTTATAAGTTATAAAGATTAAGAAGTGGTAAAGATGTTTCTTGTTTAAAAAATCATAGAAGAAGCCTAATGGTTGCTGGAAGATATCAAAAGCTGCTGCTATTGTAAGTATTTTTCCCTTACAAGCTAGATCACAGAGAGTACTGTATGTTCACTGGGTTCTGTCATTAGTTGAAATGCAGTATAACATATCCAGCTGATAAAATTTGTAGTTACAGTTTTTCAAAGGCATGTACTCAGTACATAACATAAGAAGCTTCTGACAAGTTCATCACATAAAAATGGTGCTTTAAGAAACAACAAAGTCAAATAGAAGTGGGCAGAAAGTTGCATGATGTGTAAAGAGGTTAAGTAGGATTAAGAAACTGACTCATTTTTAAAGGAAGGCCAGGTATTTAAACCTCTCACAGATGAAATTATTACTGTTGAGAATAATTTCATTATCTGTGAGCATGACACATTAAGTACACTGTACCTAGTGCTAAAATTACCCATTGCCATATATCCACTGTTCAGTCGAGGCCCGGGTTAACAATGTCTGCCACCAGTACTGTTAGCCAACAGGGTGCTGGCAGAAATTGGGCTACTGTTGGCTGAAGGAGGAGAGGAGGTGGAAGGCATGGCCGAAGGCAGGAAGAGAGGAGAAAGGCTAGGACTGTGGTAGTGAGGGTCGGAACTTTGAATGGTGGCAGTATGACTGGTATAGGGAGAGAGCTAGCCAATATGATGGACAGAAGGAAGGTTGGTATATTGTGTGTGCAAGAGATCAGATGGAAGGGGAGTAAAGCTAGTTGTATCGGAGGTGGGTTCAAATTGTTTTATCATGGTGTGGATGGGAGGAGAAATGGCATAGGAGTTATCCTGAAGGAACAGTATGCTAAGAGTATTTTGGAGGTGAAAAGAGTGTCGGATAGAGTGATGTTTATGAAGCTGGAAATTGATGGTGTAATGATGAATGTTGTTAGTGCATATGCTCCACAAGTTGGGTGTGCGATGGACAAGAAAGAAAAATTTTGGAGTGAGTTGGATGAAGTCATGATGACTGTACCCAAGGGTGAGAGAGAGGTGATTGGAGTAGATTTCAATGGGCATGTTGGTGAAGGGAACAGAGGGGATGAGGAAGTGATGGGTAGGTATGGTGTTAAACAAAGGAATGCAGAAGGTCAGATGGTAGTGGATTTTGCGAAAAGGATGGACATGGCTGTGGTGAATACGTATTTTAACAAGAGGGAGGAGCATAGGGTGACATACAAGAGTGGGGAAGATGCACACAGATGGATTATATCTTATGCAGGAGGGCCAGTTTGAAGGAGGTTGGAGACTGTAAAGTGGTGACCGGGGAAAGTGTAGTTAGGCAGCATAGTATGGTGGTTTGTAGGATGATGTTGGTGATCAAGAAGAGGAGGAGGAGTGTGAGGGCAGCACCAAGGATCAAATGGTGGAAATTGAAAAAAGGGTAATTGTGAGGTGGAGTTCAGGGATGAGTTAAGACAGGCACTGGGTGGCAGTGAAGAGTTACCGAATAGCTGGGTAAATACAGCAGAGCTAGTAAGGGAGATGGCTAGAAAGGTGCTTGGTATGACATCTGGACAGAGGAAGGATGACAAGGAGACATGGTGGTGGAATGAGGAAGTACAGGAGAGTATACAGAGAAAGAGGATGGCAAAGAAGAAGTGGGATTGTCGGAGAGATGAAGAAAGTAGACGGGAGTATAGGGAGATGAGGTGCATGGCAAAGAGAGAGGTGGCAAAGGCTAAGGATAAGGCATATGAAAAGTTGTAAGAAAAGTTGGACACTATGGAGGGAGAAAAGAACCTGTACTGATTGTATAGACAGAGGGACCGAGCTAGGAAAGATGTGCAGCAGGTAAAGGTGATAAAGGATAATGAGGGAAACATACTTACAAGCGAGGAGAGTGTGTTGAGCAGATGGAAAGAGTACTTTCAGGGGTTGATGAATGAAGAGGATGAGAGGGAGAGAAGGTTGGATGATGTGGGGATAGTGAATCATAAAGTGCAATGGATTAGCAAGGTTCATAGGTTCATAGGTTCATACTAGGCTATCTGCCCAAGGGCATTTATAAGCCTAGCCCATAGTTATGTGGCTTTCTCCACCCCTTTAGTTTGAATAAAACTATGCCTATTATTTTGCTGTGCCTCTGTCAAGCAGCGACACTGAAGTAATCCCTGGGGTATATCTGCGATCTCCCATCCATTGGTCAAGATTCCTCTTGAACAAGGCCAGCGAGGTGCTCTGCCTCACATGTACCGGGATTTTGTTCCACAGCATAGGGAGTCTCTGGGTGATGAATCTGCCCCTCCAGCATGTTTTATTAATAACCGTGTCAAGGTTTAAGTCTCCCGCCCTTGTGGTTCTGAGGGATCTAGATTTTTTGAGGTGAAGCATATTCATCAAATCTGGGTTTGACATGGCCTTATATGTCAGGCACAGGTCACCTCTGAGCAAGCGGTATGAGACTGAATAGAGCTGGAGTTCTTTCAGTCGGGCAGCATAAGACATATTTTTGAGACCCTTTATCCTTTTGGTGAGGAACTTTTGGGGCCTTTCCAGCTGCTGCAGGTGTCGGGTCAGATACATTCTGAATGGGGCATTGTACTCAATCATAGGTCTAATGAGTGATGAGTACAGGGGGACGATGACCTCCCTTGATCTAGATGTGAATCCCTTCATGATCAGGTGGGCAATGTAGAAGGTTTTCCTAACTACTTTAGCAACATGAGTGTCAAACCAAAGGCTACTGTCAACCTGGGTCCTCAGATCCCTGATGACTTCTTCTGTGCTCAGTGGATTGCCACCTATATGGTAGCTAGGGGTAACCTTGTTTTTCCCGAAGGGTATGACTATGCATTTCTTGGCGTTTAACTTTAAGCCATGGCTCTGGCACCAGTTATCCGTCTCTGTGAGGCCCTTCTGAAGGATATCTGTGTCAGATGTGTTTTCGACTATGTCGCCCAGTTTGCAGTCATCTGCAAACTTTGTCAGCCATAACCCTCCTGTGTTTGCTTGTACTTCAGAAAAGTAGATGCCGAACAAGAGTGGACCCAGGACTGAGCCCTGTGGGACACCACTTGTGACAGGCTTTGAGTTTGACATGGCTCCAGCAACTCTGACCTTGTGGGTTCTGTCACTTAGCCAGTTTGCAACCCATCTTGTGATGTATGGGTTTACATTCAAGCTGATGAGTTTTTCGATGATACCTGAGTGGGGTATTGTGTCAAAGGCCTTTGCCAGGTCGAGGTAGGCTGTATGGACTGCCTTTCCCTCATCAATGGCCTTGGTGACTGTCTCAAAAAAGTCAACCAAGTTTAAAAGGCATGATCTGCCTTTGACAAAGCCAAACTGGGTTGGATCCAAAGTCTACAAGTTCCCTATGTCTTTATTTATGAGTTCCAAGCCTTATCTGCAAAGCCATGGAGAGGATCATAATGATCCTCTCCATGGCTTTGCAGATAAGGCTTGTCAAGCTAATGGGACGGTAATTTCCAGGGTCGGTGGAGGCACCGCCCTTGTGAAGTGGGACCACAGTCGCCGTGCGCCACTCCTTGGGTACGTATCCTGAGGTGAGGCTAAGATTAAACAGCTGTCCTAACTGTGGGTTTAATTCCTCATTGAGTTCGTGGAGCACACAGATGGGGACACCATCCGGTCCCATGGATGCTGTGTTTTTTGCCTTGGAGAGAGCAGTTCTCACCTGGGCGTTGGAGATGTTTGGGGGCTACAATCCTCTGGTATAGATATCTCTCCTTTTGGGGGGGGGAGAAGTTTGCACTGAACCTGTCAGCCAGTATGTTGGCAATGTGTGTAGGTTCAGTAATCTTCACATCATTTTGAACTAATTCTGAGCATATCTGGGAGTTTCCTCCTAGGTTTCTAACATAGCTAAAGAAGGCCTTATGATTGTCTTTTGAGTCCTTGGCGATTTTTCTCTCAAAATTTGCCTTGGATGATTTTATGAGAGCTCTTAGTTTTTACTTATAATGATCAAAGGTGTCTTACCTTTCAAGGATTTTGCTCTATCTTGTAGTAGCTTCCTCCTTTTGTTGTAGAGCTTGTTTATGGCTGGGGTCCACCAGACTGGACGCTTGCCTTTGGTACAAAGAGTCTTAGTTTTGTTTGGGATTGCCTGATCCATGCAGTCCTGTAGGTGCTGGTAGAAGGCATTTGTAAGTGATTCAGCGGTTTGAGTAATGTTTACCACTGGCTCAGGGGCCTTAAAGGAGACCGCACTAGTTTTAGAAGTGTGAAGTCGGCTTTTGAGAAGTTTTTCACTGTGGTCTTTTTATTTCAGGTGGGGGGATGAGGACCTCCAGCGAGATTAGTTTATGATCTGATCTCACCAGTGAGGGGTATACTTCGGTGTTGAACATTGTGATCCCATGTTCGTGATGATGAGATCAAGTATGTTTTCTCCTCTTGTGGGGATGGTGACTAGTTGTTCCATGGCATTTGAGTTTATGAACTCCAGGAACCTTTGGGCTAGAGTGTTTGGGCTTGAGTAGTGTTCCCAGTCTATATTAGGGTAGTTGAAGTCACCTAGTATGATGGTGTTTGGAGATACATTTATCCCCTCCAATGTTTTCAGGAAGGCCATGTGAGGTTCCTGAGTTTGAGAGGGTGGCCTGTAACATGCTACAAATTGCAGAGCAGTCTTGCCTATGGTTAATTGCACCTGGATGGTCTCCGATGCATCTTGCGTTGCCACCAACCTTGAGGTGTGGGTGTCCTTTATGAATATGGACACCCCCCCTCCTTTCTTGATGTTGTCCGGATTTTGGGGCCGGAACGCATGATATGAGGTGAAACCTGATAGTGCTGGGGTGCTCTCAGGAGCCTTGAACCAGGTTTCTGTCACAGCACAGACATCGATGTTCTCCATACTGAGAAGGGCCTCGAGTGCGTGCATCTTGAGATTGAGACTTCTGGCATTGAGCAGCATTACCCTTAGTTTTTTCCTTTTTTGTGTTGTAGGGTGGTAGGTTTAGAATTTGAGCCTTGCCTAAAAAAGGCACTATGGGGGTGGCAAGAGCCTTTGCCAATATGCGGAAGCCTAGGGGGTGACAGGTGCAAGCCGTCCCTTGAAGCAGCGTGGCTTGTCCAGCATGTCATCCCAGGCAGACAGACATTGGATCCCTTTGAATGACACCAGAATTTAAGCCAATTATTAAAGCTGATCATCTTATCACTGTATTGTGGCATCATTCTAGGTGAAGGTAGGATACTGCTCAAGGTCAGGGTCATACCTGCCTGGGCTACATAATCAGAGAGCTCCTCAATGTCTCTTTTCATGTAGTCCAAGGAGGTATGTCTCAGGTCGTTGACACCAGTGTGGACAATGACTGAGTCGTACTTGTACCTGCTGTTGAGAGACCTGAGTGCTTGCGTTATGTGGCAGATTCTAGCGCCCGACAGGCAGCTTACTGTGACCTTCTCCTTACTCAGTCTGGTGAGCGGGACGTCAGTGTGTCTGACTATGGAGTCACCTATGACAAGTATGTTTGGTGTTGTATTTGGCCTTAAGGGCAGTGACTGCTTTGCACACTGATTTTGTTGTTTATGTGTTGTTTGTGTGGTGTATTGAGTTTGCAGTTGCTTGGGTGTCTGCTTTGGAGGCCTCTGCTGTTTAGGTAAATTTTACTCAGAGCCTCCGAGTATGTCTTAGTGTGTTTATGTGTTTGATTCAGTGGTGTGGTTGAGTTATGTGAGACTGGTATTGTGGTGTGTGTAGTTGCCTTCTCCTCCTGCCTGGTCTTGCCAGTCCTGAGTTGAGAGAGCTCAGCCTCCAGTCTGGCTAAATAGCTGCATCTCTCACAAGTGTTAGTGTTACGTGGGAGGAGGAGAGGGTTGTCCGTGTACATGAGGCAATTGTAACATTGTCTCAGAATTCCCAGATTCACCAACTGGGCAGGAGAGGACGCCAGCATCTGACCCTTCGACATGCTAGAAAGAATTATGAGTTGGTATGAGACAGAAAAGTAGTGGGCTTAGCAGGGAAGTGGGCACTCCTGGGGGTTTTGCTAGTGAGAGATTTGTATAATATAGGAGTGCTTGACCTGCAAAGAGAATGCTTATAAGACAAGGGATATGCTTATAAGACAAGTGCTGAGCTTTTTGAGAAGAAAAAGCTATTTGGAACAAGTGCTGCACTTTTTAGTGAAGGTGTAAACTGTTTAGATTCCTAACAGAGCAGTTCTAAGGGAAAAATTGAAGAACAGACTTTCTGGAGCCAGAAAGAGTTTAACCTTGTTTAACCGGTGCTGCCCGATGCTGCTCTAGTGGCAACTCCGCGCTAAAGCACGTTAAAGCGTGCTTGATAGCAGGGGCTGGAAAGAAGCAGGAATAGACCCAAAACGGACAATAAAACTACAGTTTCAAGTCAGTAACCACCTCTACGGGGGGAGGAAGTAAGGATAGCTATGAAGAGGATGAAGAATGGAAAGGCTGTTGGTCCAGATGACACACCTGTGGAAGCATGGAGGTGTTTAGGTGAAATGGCAGTGGAGTTTTTAACCAGATTGTTTAATGAAATTTTGGAAAGTGAGAGGATGCCTGAGGAATGGAGAAAAAGTGTTTTGGTACCGATTTTTAAGAATAAGGGTGATGTGCAGAGCTGTAGGAACTACAGTGGGATTAAATTGATCAGTCACAGCATGAAGTTATGGGAAAGAGTAGTGGAAGCTAGGTTAAGAAGGGCGGTGATGATTAGTAATCAGCAGTATGGTGTCATGCCAGGAAAGAGCACTACAGATGCGATCTTTGCTCTGAGAGTGTTGATGGAGAAGTACAGAGAAGGTCAGAAGGAGTTGCATTGTGTTTTTGTAGACCTAGAGAAAGCATATGACAGGGTGCCTAGAGAGGAGTTGTGGTATTGTATGAGAAAGTTGGGAGTGTCAGAGAAGTATGTAAGAGTGGTCAGGATATGTACAAGGGTAGTGTGACAGTGGTGAGGTCTGCGATGGGAGTGATGGATGTGTTTAAGGTGGAGGTGGGATTACATCAAGAATCAGCTCTGAGACCTTTCTTATTTGCAATGGTGATGGACAGGTTGACAGATGAGATCAGACAGGAGTCCCTGTGGACTATGATGTTTGCAGATGACATTGTGATCCATAGTGAGAGTAGGGAACAGGTGGAGGCGACCCTGGGGAGATGGAGATATGCTCTAGAGAGAAGAGTAATGAAGGTCAGCAGGACTAAGACAGAATATATGTGTGTGAATGAGAGGGAGGACAGAGGAATGTTGAGGATGCAAGGAGTAGAGGTGGTGAAGGTGGATGAGTTGAAATACTTGGGATCAATAGTTCAGAGTAATGGTGAGTGTGGAAGAGAGGTGAAGAAGAGAGTACAGGCAGGATGGAGTGAGTGGAGGAGAGTGTCGGAGTGATTTGTGACAGACGAGTACCAGTAAGAGTGAAAGGGAAGGTCTACAAGAGGGTAGTGAGACCAGTTATGTTACATGGGTTGGAGACAGTGGCATTGACAAAAAGGCAGGAGTTAGAGCTGGATGTGGCAGAGTTAAAGATGTTAAGGTTTACATGGGGTGTGACGAGGGTGGACAGGATTAAGAATAAGTAAAAACACTCAAAACAGTCGTGGGTAAAAGCAGGGTGCCAAAAAAGTCAAAACAGAAAAAGGAAAATGCACCAAGCTAACACACTGCAGACATACTGCAGACACCTACTGGTGTTTCAAATATGGTCAAGACTTATTGTATTGCTGTATCATGTCTTCATTACATTGATAACCACCATTTATTATTAAATGGAATAGAATATATCTATATGGGATCGGTACCCTGAGTCAATGTTATCATGTATAATAATGTCCAATTCTCTGAGTAGATTATGATATATACATATTATTATTTGACCTACTAGTTCAACTATCAGCTTAATGCATGGTACCAAGTGGATTAAACACTGCTTGAGATGTACACCATGGAATCTATTAATGATATTGATTGTAAATATATATTTTAAGAATATTACTTAATTGTTATGTTTTAATGTGATGCATCTCCAGTGTTCTGACTGTGATTGGATCTGCTACGCATCCTGCTATCTGGTGTTTATAGTTAGCCTGTTGTTATTTGAGCCTTGTTAAGAGGGGTCTGTTACTGTCTTATATTTTTACAAGACAGTTTTGATAATGCTCACACAAGTAGCGGATTTTTTCATAGTCCCTTTAGTTATTTCAACAAGTTGTTAGGCATTTGTCAAGAAACTATTACTGTCTCATATACTTTTAAGATGGTTCGGAGACTGTTCACGCAAACAGCGGAACGTCTTTAGTCATGCCAATATGGTTTATGTTTCTCGTTAAGCGGTAATGGCTTTTTATATCGGGCCAAATTAAACCTTGGCTAATTTTGGACAAGCATTATATAATGTTACTATTATAAGGCAAGCAGGTTATATTAAAAAGGGAAGTGGACTATATTGTTACACTGAAATCTTTTAACACTATACTTGCATATGTTGAATTGATTTAGCAGGTATCCTTAACTAATGGTGAGCTATGATATGATGCATTTTTGTCCTACGGACTTTTAAACTTTGAATAGATTAATGATTTTTAGAGTATTTAGATTTTTAGAATATTTAGCTTTTGAGATTTACATATGTTTTTATAAATGACAGTCAAGAAGTTCTTTTGGTGAATGTTTTGAAGCGCATTTGGTAACTAAATATATGTGCTTTAATATGGACTATATCAAATACTATGAAGTTGTTCTTTAAACTGGAGAATGACTATTATTTTAATTATTCAATCATTAACTTGATAATTGTATAATTGGTATTTGCCTTTTGTATATAAGTGATGAGGTTTCTTTGTCTAATTGTAACCTGATGAAGCGCACCTGTGTGTGCGTGAAAGCGCTCGTCCTACAATAAAAAATTTTTTCAGTCTTCATGGTGGTTCCTTGCAGTTTTATCTATCTACACTGCAGACATTTATTTGAAAACAAGCAGCAAACAAAAAATGGTGATCGCTTTCACAACATAAGTTGCTTCATCAGTCCTGCTGCTTGTTTTTGAATAAACATCTGCAGTGTGTTAGCTTGGTGCAGGATTAAGAATAAGTATATTAGAAGGTCAGCCCAGGCTGGAAGGTTTGGAGACAAAGCCAGAGAGGCAAGATTACATTGGTTTGGACATGTGCTGAGGAGGGATGGTGAGTATATTGGGAAAAAGATGCTAAGGATGAAGCTACCAGGTAACAGGAAAAGAGGAAGGCCTAAGATAAGGTTTATGGATGTGGTGAGAGAGGACATGCAGGTGGTTGGTGTGACAGAGCAAGATGCAGAGGACAGGAAGAAATGGAAACAGATGATCTGCTGTGGCGACCTGTAATGGGAACAGCCGAAAGATGATGATGATGACCACCCTATATCCACTGTTCCTCTGCCATCTTAATCCAGTACCTTTCATGATGATTAAACACTGCTTAGTTAGATTCACAGCAGCCTTTTTTCAATCATTCTGCTAACTACCAATTTCCTATTCAGTTCTAATATTTTGTAGCACCTTTAAATTGTTACCTGATATTTTGTCTCTCCCTTACAATTGCTGACACCCTTTCTCCCATCTGTCTTAACACTGCTCACTTTACTTTGCCATCTCTATATTCACAAACTATTTTCCCTCCTGTGGTGATGTAACACTTCAGCAATTATTGAGTCGAGTGGCTTATTGTAAGTAGCATTCTAAATCTAAGTTGTTTAACTTATGTTCTATTTAACCCTGTGCTTGTTTTTAATTCTGTCAAAACCCCCCAAAAAGTACACCAAGGCACCAAAAATCACTAAGAAGTTCACAGGTACCCTGAATGTGGAACGGAGACTCCATGCAGTAGTGCAAAAACATGAGTTTATTCAGCAGACAAGACGCACATTAATGCTGTACACACACTACGTTTTTGTTTTAATTACTTCTTCAGATGTGGACTGAATCCTATCAGAATGCTTTTATAATGCCTCCAATACAAAAATTCCATCAATTAACATTTTGAAGACAGGGTAGAAATATAAAAGTCACTGAAAGGTCTGCAGCCTGAAGTGATTTGTTAATTAGCCCAGCCAAGGTCCACTGCTGGTTGAGAGGAAGACAGAAATAGGAGATGTGAATGCCAGGGCCTGGGAAAAGAAGATCATGACTTAATTCTGTCACACTGACCCTGCATATCCATGGAATAAGAATATATTATTTTTTCACTATGTTCCAGTCTGGTAATCTCATAATGTTTCTTGCTCATGTGGCACCTGGATGCTATAATTACCTCTCAGCTAAAGTTTTTGAACATTACGTTTTCCTTACTTGCCTGCCAAGTTGTTATATTCTATATATTATGTTTTTTTATACCAAGACTGATACTTTTCACTCTGACTTTGACAACTGTACTTGATGTGTTATAGTGCAGGTGTTGTTTTCTCCTCAAACTGCTACAAAGTTATTATCAGGGCTCTAACACTTAAGCTCCAAAATGAGAAACACCTGCTCAACTAGGAAACTCACAGGGTGGCTAAAATGTGTTATGTATGTTTACATAAAGTTCTTTTGATTAATTAATGATTATTACCATTTACTGTGGATAGGAGTTAAAAAATTCCTAACACTGAATGTGTAACAGATCCTTTCAATGTGGAACATGAGGATCATGGGCTTTTTAAGACCCCAAATGAGCACTGTCCCTTGTAATGAGGTACAGTTGAGAGGTATGATTATTACTATTGTTCTATTATGTGTACATTGTCAAACATTATTTTGTTTTTTGTAGCTTTTCTCTCTCTCTCTGGGCTTCTGCTGTAAATGCGTTTTTGCTCTGTCTTTTGCAGTAAAGAAATGCAAATAAATAAATAGATTGATAGACAGACAGACAGATAGATAGACAGACAGACAGATAGATAGATAGACAGACAGACATATAGATAGACAGATAGATAGATAGATAGATAGATAGATAGATAGATAGATAGATAGATAGATAGATGATAGCTATATTAACAAGAAAACAACACAAATAAGTAAAAGGCAGCAGACGACCAGAGCTTAGGTGATTGATACCGTCAGTGCTACAGAGGGTGCATGTAATTATGGTAGAATGCACACATGAGGATGAGATGCTTGATAATCTTGTTTGCTTCATGAAGGAGGGCCTGCACATCTCATTCCATGGTTTCTGTATGTTGGCTATTGCCTTTGTTCCCCCCTCTTCCCCCAAGTGCCTTTTTTAGGCAGACAACATATCAGTCCAAAAACTGGATCACAATAAAGTGTTTTTCTTGAATGCCAGAAGTGTAATTAACAAAATGCCTGACCTTGAGGCACTGCTGCATTTGTAAAGCATCTACACCTATGCAGTTACTGACATTTGGTTTAAATGTAAAGGCAGCACTTCCCCTATAGCTGGGTTTGTACTTTTTATGTCTACAGACATGATGACAATTGTGGTGAGGTCTCTGTGTTTGTCAGAGAACATATTACCTTCAGACGGATCTCTAGGGACCCACAAACTGAACTTAATTAACTACAGATCACTCCAAGTCTGATTAATTATCAAATAATAGCTTATTACAGATAATCTTTTCTGTCCCCCTGACCATATACAATTCCTTGGTGTTCGTAACGATCTCCTTATTACCAAAACCTCAATTATTTTGAGTGACTTTAGCTACCCTTCAATATACTGAGACACCTCTACCTCCAATGTAGGATATGCCCCAAAACTGCTTGCCTTAATAAACAAAAACTCATTCGTCAACTTATTTAACAAACATCCTAAAGGACACAGCATTCTTGACCCAGTGATTGCAAATATATCTGCCTCTTGCACTACTCCTCTGGTAAGTCCTTCAAAGTTGAAGTCCGATCACAAATTTGTGACCTTCTCCTTAAAACTCCAAAAGCCCGTACAGCTAACCCCTTGATTTTAAGGATTCTAAACTTGCCATCCTCAACCTATTCTATGATGAAATATCAAATTCCACTTATGATCTTAGCACCCCTAATGTTGACACAGTAGCAAGCTTTGCTAAGGAATTTTACACCCATTTAAAAAAATGCACAGAACCTGCAGTCCTTTCCAGAACCAAGAATCATGGGAAATTAAAAAAAATATATATACCACCCTGGTGGTCCACTGCAATAGATAAACTCTGCAACTAAATTAAGATAGTTCTAAATTACACAGCAGATCCAAAACTCATCTCCTCAAGAAAAATACCAGAAGCATTAAAAAATGAAAAATACTGCTGGGGCTACTAAAGGAGCCTGTACACATTGTCTTCTGAAGCCAAAGATAATTATAAATCTTTCTTCATCTATGCTGAAAATTTAAGAAATAATACCCTAACATTGCTCTGAACATGTTCATAATGACACTTCCTATTTCGACCCAACAGATATTGCCAGCATCCTTACAAACAAATTTAGTGCCAACTTCACCCTCAAGACTTGTCCCCAAAGCCCAGAAATACCTAAATCCCTTACTCTTGAAATTATCTCTAAGGATCACCTAGTGAAAGTGTTAACCAAGACCAAAAATACCTCCTCCATGGACCTGCCTATATAAACAGTTTCTTAACAGTCCCATGCAGACCCATTCCTCAAATTGTTTAACTTAAATTTAGCTACTGGTTTCATCTCTGTGGAGTGGTGTATTGCAGTGGTAATGACCTTTCATAAGGATAGCCTTACAACCAACCACGGTAATTAGATCCCTATCAGTCTTACAAGCCTCATCTGCAAAGTCAAGGAATATATTGTAACTGAATTTCTAAACTATGATGTCGAGGAGGCTCCCTATTGAAATGCTGGCACTTGTAATGCTGAGTGCTGATAAAATGAAAAAAGAAAAAGATTGAAAGTCTAGGAGAAGAATGAATGTCGAACATCGCTCTTCTTTTTTAAACTTCTTTTTTGCAGGAAGTCAATCCCCCACACCCCCTGATATGGGACCAGGTCTCCCATGCACTCTGAACTTCTGTATACCAACTCTGAGATCACGATATTTGGAGAAAAGAGAATATTCTGGGAAATGGCAATCTCGGACTTAATATAAGTCCATTTTTTCATTCGCTCTCCGTGTTTCTGTACTTGGTCTCGCAGAAATTGACATTTCAAATGGTTACCTGTAAAAGATCTTACTAGACTTGTCTCCAAACAGTCTGGCTTTGAGAAGGGTAGCTCCTGTCCTGTCTATTATATTTGGTAAACTTCTTCGAAAGGGTTATGGAAGCTATAAATTGTGGCCGTATGGAACACACAACATATTTTGACCTAATCAATATATTCAACAGGCTATTGCAGTGTCAGCATTTATAATGCCAAGTGCAGACACATAAAAAAGCCTGAAAATGCAGGAGAAGAGTGAATATTGAACTTTACTCTTCTCTTTTAAATTTATTTTTGCAGGGGGTCAAGCCCCCTGATATGAAGGGCAAGCTCCCACACCCCTGAACTTATATATACCAACTCCAAGATCATCATACATCACAGAAAAGTGAATAGACTGAGAAATGGCCATCTTAGACAATATATTGAAGTCTGTTTTTTTGGCCATTCAGTCTCTGTATTGCAGGACTCGCTGAAGCAGGTCACAACATTTCAAATAGTTACCCCTTCACCAGCATTCCTCATGCTGGCATCATACAGAAGTTATATGCTTTAAAACTTGGCCTCTATGTGGTAAGATGGATAGCAAACTGGCTGAAAGACAGAATCCATACAGTGTGAGAGGCACATTTTTCAACAGAATGTATGAAAGTGACTAAATGTGTCACTCAGGGCCCTGTGCAGGGATCTCTTCCTTTTGGCCTTTACTTCTCAGATCTCCAAACAGACAACCAAGAGCTCTGATTAACAAACTTTCCAGATGACTGCAAACTGGTAATTGTTATTAAGTCACCCACTTATACCCAACCCCCCTAGAGTGAAATCTCACTATTAATTACTTGTTTTACATTTATTTACTTGGATAGTCTGACTGGGCAGCAAAATCCCTTTTCAGAGGAGGCCATGGGAGAAAAGCTCCAAAATACAAAAATGGTTACAAAAGTAACAAGAAAAACATAAAAGAGTAAGCCAGCAATATTGACACATACTATACAAAAATACATTTGAATGTAAAAACACTAGAATAAAAGTTATACATTACAGTAGACAGATAAACAGAACTAAATATACACTAAGAGAGCAACAGATAGGATTTCATACCTCTCAACCTTTTAGAGCAAGAAATCTGGACAAAGTCATGAATACAAGTAGGACAAAGGCCCAAAAATATGGACAATTTTTAAATATTGCTCTTACAAAATTATAAAGTTGATAGAATAACAAGTTTTGCATTAGCATGAATTTTCGAAAGGGTCTGAAGTCTGAAACTCAAATGTTTATCATTATTTTCTAACTTCAGTCTTTAATTTGCCACTAATTTGCCAGAAAACCACAACTTTATGAAAAATGGACCAAAAATATTAGGAAAAAATCTGGACATTCTTTGAAAATCTGTACAGTTCAGAAGTATGATAGGATATAAAAGTAAAAGCAAGATATAGTAGAGGTAGTAAAGAAAAATAAATGTTTGCATATTAAAAATAGAGTAATACTAAATGCTGGAATGTGTAGTATGTCATCAGTTTTGGTAGACAGACCCTTCCCTTATCATACTGTAGAGACAATACACCGAACGCAGAACAAAAATGCAGTCAGAAGCCTAAGAACATGAGTTGATAATCCCCTCTCTTTTGACCATTATGTGTTAGCAATTGTCAGAAAATTGTTTTATTTAACTCAGTTATTTGCCAAAACAATATCGTTAAAGTCTAAAGAGATCATTTCCTTATACCAAACATTGGTCAAGTCAGTTATCGAATACAATGCCCCTTTAGGATATATATCTCTCTATGAGAATATCAAACAATTAGAAAGACCACCCAAAGTTTCCTAACCAAAAAGATCACAGCCCTAAAGTCTCTGCACTATTAAGATAGGCTGGAAGCTTCATCCTTTTATTCTATATTTTATAGACCTTTGGGGGGGATCTCTCTCATTTACTGTGCTATCAGGGTCGTGGTTGCCCCGACCATCCTGTATCTCCAGAAGTCCAATAGCTTTACCATTACTAGAACCAGGGACCTTAGTCTTCACCAATAGGGACAGCTTCATAATCCAGCATCTCCAAACCCTCTGGAATAAACTTCCTCTGTATGTTCAGCAGTGAGAATCACTATATTCCTTTAAATAGACAACTGGATGGGTATTAACAAATTTACTCTGAGGTTGATTGGTTTATCCTTCCCAGAGAAAGGACATATGACCTGAGAGAGAGTATTGACAATGTCTAGATGGTCAGAAGACTCAATAGCCTTGAAATATCTATGAATCTTTTAATCCATAAGAAAATCTTGCATATGTATACTACTGTGCATCTGTTATGATAGAGCCATATTTAATACATATGACTACCACTCATTACTTTATGATTGTTCTATACATCGCTAAGTCATTTTGACTTTTCCAGCTTGCTCAGTCATGATTTCGAAACTGAAATGGTGCCTGCTTTCCTTTTGTAATGTCTTAATTTTTGCTTTTGTAATAGACCTTAGTATATAAGTATTGAGCTACCTCTTGATTGCTTTCTATTATGATAAAGATTTCTTCTTTTGTAAACAGTGATCATAATCAATGCATACATTGCACAGACGTGTACACATTTTCTTTTTTTTTTTGGTTAATTTCTTGGTACTGTCTGCTGATCTTTGCCCCCAATCAGCCAATTAGTCCATTTGTTGTCTCTTCACTGAAAGCAAGAGTTAGCCATGAGGAGTTATCCTTTAGGCAGCCTTTAGGGGTGATTTGACAGCATGCTTTCTGTTTTCTGTGACCCTAATCTCACCATGCACATTTGGCTCTGTGAGAAGGCGGTATTCAATGGGCTGTCTACTAGGAATGATCCATGAGTTCCACAAGTGATGTTTTCCTTTGACCAATGCTGGCCACAAATGCCCTAAGCATGGGGGGTGGTTTACTTAGTACACAGCAGGGAAATCTCACCTATCTAGTATGTCTGAGAGTACATGCAACTCTTCCCACCCTCAGGAAGAGCAAGCGGGCTATGCTCTTCACTCCTCTCCTTCCCTGCCTAGCGTGTCCAGTGCCAGGGCTGCTAAGTGAATTTTGGTCACTTGGGTGCAGTCAGGGTTTCATCTCAGGTCTTCCCTTCCTACATCAAAACCAGATGTAGGAATGAATGCCAGTTTTCTAACAAAGTAAGGCAAAGCTGTAGAAAGTTCAGGTGGTAACCTGGGCAATGCTCCCATTTGTTTCCCCTTACCCCACAGTTTGAACTTAAGGACAAAAAAGCCCTCTCAGAGTAGAGAGAGCCAATAAAATACTCCTACAGGTTAAGCAAAAGTCTATGAGTTATGTACATAATAGCTCTTTGCTGTATCAACACCTTTGCTAAACTGTAACAAAGGAATTCCTTGCTACATTTTCTGGCAAACTTTCACAGACTGCCATGTAAGCAGCTGCAGCTGCATAAAATGATTGTCAATGCTGCTTGCTGGATAAATCAACACCTTTTCTACAGTGCTGATCTCATCCCTTAATAATTTGCACCTGGGGAAGTCACATGGTTCACCCTGCTCTTGCAATAACTTTGGGATGAGGAGCCTAGTTTGACTCCTTCACCTCTTCCAGCCTGACAACAAGTGTGTGGTAGGGTACAAGCAGGGTGCTGTACTTTTGTATTCCATATTCTGAGAGGTAATCTGTGTCTGGCAATGAACTAAAGACAGAGATATCTTCTTTGTAGCCATTCACATCCTGAGAGAGGTGAATGAGCTAAAGGCAAAAACATCTTTGTAACCAACCACATCCTGAGAAAAGTGAAATCACTCATGGATACCCTAAGCCACAACTTCAGCTTTCTTTTGGGTTTCAGGAGTTCTGTCTGTTCAGCCTTCTGGGAGTAGGACACCTAGCTGGCTTACCTTGTACACACATAAGAGAATGAGGTTCCCCTATTCTTCCTATTTCATCAGGGCAAGGGTGAGCTGATGGTGTATGTATTCACCTCACTTTTGCAATAAATATATTTTATTCTTTCTTTGCTTTGTCTTTGATTTTGTACCTCATCACAAAATTCAATGAAGAAAGAGTAACGCTTATCCTTATTGCTCCCAATGACTGAACATTTGGTGGTTTCAAGTGCTTATGTCCTTGTAGGAAGCTGTACAGGTACATGCCAAAAATGGGGGTGACAGTGGGCTCCAGCTGTGGGTTTGGCTCCTGGTTTGTATCCTTTGCTCCCACACAAACTTAGAAGTGCTTGAAGCTCCCAGGAAACCTTCCCGTCATCTGACTTGTTTTGCTAAGTTGGAGAGGTCTCCATCTGGGCAGAGAAGTATCCTTAGCTGGTCATTTTGCAGGGCATTCTGAGCTACTTCAGACAACTTTATGGTATGGATCTCAGTTATTCTGTAGTCAAAGGGCACGCCTCTGACATGTCCACCATATCCTTGTGAAATACACAACTCTGATATATGCTCAGTTGGTTCTTTAAAGGAGTAGTACATCTCTACTTTGTTTTGAAGAACTCTCTCTCTCTTCCTTGTGACTTAAGTTTTATATTTGACAGGTTTGTTCTTCCTCTTTTTCAGGCTAGTGGTTTGGTGGTTCAGAAATTCATATTTTAGAGGCTGCTTTCATGGTGGCCATTACCTCTGCTTGTTGGCAGGATCACTGAGCTGCCCCAGGTGCAAACTGTTAGGGGTGCAATCAGCACTATAGAAGAGGTGACGATTGGTCCAGCAAACAGTACTGGCAATTATTTTATGCAGCCACAGCTGCTTAAGTGATAATCAGCCAGTGTCTGTGTGCCACGAAATGTGGTAAGGACTTGGTGTGCCTAGGGTATCAGAAATGGCTTTAAAAAGTAATGTCAACTAGTAGTTTTCCTTCTGTAGGCAGAAACAAGGGAACACAGTGTCTTCAAATCATGACCATAGACTACCAACTTAGGTTTTACCTGCAAAATATGGTTACGTTCATAAAAACAAGAAATAACGCTTCATCTTCTTTGTTCCAAGAAGGGAATGGCTTCCAATGGTTAACGATACTTTTCAAACGAATTGCTGACTATACTATATTTTGCTATCAGGCAGTGAGCTACATGTTGGAAAATATAGCTGTCAAAAGTCACTATGACTGGTTTCAGTGCTTGCTTCAGGAATGTGTGCAGTGTTGACATTTGTTACCTGACTACCTGATCACTCATTCTTCCCCTCATCAAGCATGGTGCTTAGACTGTGACTCTATGAGTAAGTCTCCTTATAACGTTGTGATGTTGCAGGATTCAACTTTGTGAGCTTTGGCCTTTTGGCCTTTCTGTAGTGGTGGGTTCTTGGAAGGTTTAATCATAGTACTTGGATTTTTCCCAGCAGTTAACTCACTGCAAAATACTCTAGATATCAGATAAACCAGGTATGTGGTCATCATATCAGTTAACCTTGGGGAGTCCTCTGCAGGGGGTAGTTATTGTTTTCTTATTGTTCCTTTATGTTTGGATAGCTTCTCCATCCAGCAGCTGTGCCTAGTATTTCCTATAAACCTGGTAAGTATATATTTATATGTACTGGTATGCTCTTGTTTTGTTACAGCTGTGCCTAGTATTTCCTATAAACATGGTAAGTATATATTTATATGTACTGGTATGCTGTTGTTTTATTACCTCTTCTGCAGGTTGTGTTCACTCAGTGGATGGTGGTTGAAATGATGGGTGTAGGAGGCACTAGGCATGCCTTCCTAGGCAGGAGTGTGATAGCACCATATACACCAGCTGCAGATGTGTGTGTGTCTATGACTGCAGAAATAGAACAGAAAAAAGGTGAGGATTGCAGAAGAGGAAATCAAATCCTTTACCTCACAGCAAAGGACTGCCTTATATAACAACTGATTTTGAAAACACTTATCTGTTATTCTTTTGAGTATGTTAGTTTGTTTGCAGTGGGGCTCAGTAATTTTGTTTTAAAAGGTAGGTTAATAGGATTTTTTCAGTTTGTGAGTATAAAGTAACCTTTGTTTTTGTCAGGTTTTATATCTCCAGATGCTCACTGCTTATTTATACCATGGTGAGAATGGACCCTGTACCTAAGTTAGAGAAGGCTAGCCATTGCTTGCAGGCACTGTCTTTTCTCCTTCTCTCATGTCTATATTGTATGTTACTACAGACCAACACAGTGGAATGCTTGAATCATGAAATACATGGGCTTTAGGGCAATTGCTCAACCAGTCTCTTAAAGAAAGTTTTGATACAACTGCCCACTCAAAAATCATTATAGTTTATTTGTAAATTCAGTATTATATCTGAAATCTTAATAATGAGATTGATTTAGCTAAACATTGCCTCACAGCTATCCTTTCTAGGTTAATGAGTTGGGGCAATTTTGGTTGCCTCTCTGTGATTATGTCCCATTGAATATCTTCCTGCACAAGAAGGTTCACAGAATAGATTATCCATAACTCAAAGTCCTAAGGGTGAACTCTTTTTGTGCACTTCAGCATGTTACTGTGTTAGTTTGAGGGGTGCTGGGCGGTTGATGCCATGAATCTACTTTCACACTACTGAGCAGGAAGAAGGTCAATGGAAAATCAGTGGGCTGTTATAATGAAGAAGGCAGGTTTACAGTTATACAGAAAATGTGGTTTGTTAACTATTATGGAGGTTTTGTATTAAAGTGTTGACTTGAATGTGTTGAATAGGGATGTGGATAATAACCCTTAAGAAGTTCTTTTAATTTTGTTGTAGTAAGATGGCCCACACTGTGGACTGTTAATATGAACCTGAGGTTGTCTTTTTGGAATATAATAAACTAAAGAGGTATGGATTTGCAGAAACATTCTATTCCTTCTGTGAGAACGATTTTGCCACAGAATTAGTTGCACTATGCAGAAAATGCAAACTGATTTTCTAGTGGGGATTCCCATCCCACAAGTGGGCAGCACAGTGGCAGAGCAGATCACATTGCCACCTCACAGCAAGAGGTTCCCTGGTTTGATTCTCAACTAGGGTGCCTTCTGTGCGGAGTCCACATGTCTTCCTTATGTTCATGTGGGTTTCTTCCAGGTGCTCTGGTTTCCTCCCACATTCCAAAGAAATACAGTTGGTGGAATGGACACTCTAAATTGGCCATGGGTGTGAGTGTGCATGTAAGTATGTGGTGTGGCAGGGCTAGCCACCTGGTGGTGAAAACCTTGGCTGTAGATGATTGTCACTGTTGAAGTGACACCCTGGACCCCATGTGTGAAAATGGGATAAAGGGGTTCTGGATGGATGGATGGATTCTTTTTCCACAAGAAGTCCACCATGATTTTATAACTGGATTTGCCTAAAACTAACTTAAAAGTGAAGGATAAAAAAAAATCACAGATGTGCTGTCTTACCAGATGGAAAAGCTCATGCCTATTAATCTCCAGAAGAGAGAATCAGGGATAAAACCTATGAAAAACAAGGACATATGGCTAAAATCAGGGACACCTAATAATTATGCATAATCACAGACAAGCTAGTCATGCAGGACACAACTAAATTTTCCTTTTTATTTTATTACAACACCTTATACCTAACTTTACAATAGCATAAATATTAATCCCCAAAACAAAATCTTTCTCTTTGAATACTGATAGAAAATGATATCCCCAGGACACAGAGGAGACTCTGGTAAAGGTGTCCGTACCTCCTGGATATCAAAACTTTCCACCCTTCCCTGCTTCATTCATCCTGCTGTCCCCCTGTTCCTCCTTCCTCCCCCTGGATCTCTTCAGCTGAGCGGGGGCTGTCATGGGTCTTAATGGTATCCTGGAGGTGGTACAGGCAACTGTTTCTGCTGCTGAGGGGAGTTATTATGACCTACCGTTATTTCCTTGCTCCCACTCATGCATCCAGTGAAAATGTCTGAGGGCTACTGTCCTCTGTACACTTTATCGCTCTTCAGGTAGCATTCTGATGAATGCCCTTCCCCATGGATAGACATGCTCACCCCCTCCCCCATCAGCACCTAAAACACCAAAGCTGCTAATTGAACTCAGATTGTCTGGGCAGTAATTATAGCTTCATGCCTCTATGCCACTGTGCTGGCTAGGCTGTCAAAAGATGACATTTAAATGTATTAATTCACATCTGAATATTGGCACAAGACAGACAGAAAAAAGTGATATTTTTATTAATGCAATATGTATACAATCACTGCAATGTCAAAACTAAAAGGGTCTACTGTCTTTAGACAAGCAAAACACAAACAGAATGTCCAAATAGCAAAAGGTACTTAGAGGAGACTTATATATATATATGTTTTTGATCAGGGAGGCATCAGTGAAATGTACTGTGGCAGTTTATGCAGAGGATAAAGGCTGTGAGCTGCTTCTAGAAGTCAAGGATACAGAGTTTGACTCTTTCCACTTCTATTTACCTAACATGTGACTCTTAGCAGGTTACTTAACCAGGAAATGTTCCCAGATCACCCCAGAAAAAGGGGCATTTGTGTCCAGTTTGACATTTGTGTTCAGTGGGACTGAACACTGCATATAAGCATACACCATCTTTCTGTGAATCAGTTTCCAGTGTGAATCTCTATCTTTAATTAGCTATTAATAGTAATAAGAATCAATTGCATCTCAGTGGTTAATTAGCTATAAATTGCTGTCTTATACAGGAAAAGACAATAATGCACCAATGCCATGAACCTTACTGTGGTTCTAGGTAATGAAACCCTAATATTGTCTCATTTTTCTGGCCTCAAGCAAATCACTAAATCCAATCAACATGCATGCAATTTATTATTTCTGAGGCATCACAAACCTCACCCCCTATTCATTCATAGCAACAAGTAAAATGTGATGCCATTCTTATATGACAGAACTGTCAGACTGACATGCCTCCCTCTCTCATCCAGGTCTAATCTCAAGTCAATAGTCTGTTGTAGGGACTGCCACAACAGTAATATACATATTTTCCGCATAGGTACATCAATGAATTCACTGAACCTTGCAGGCAATCCTTAAAAATAATTAATTAAAGCATGTATGCAAACAGTCAGTAAGAGTCATTCATTTGTGTGCATGAAGGGATACAATACTCTGTTTTCATATTTTCCTAAATTAATTTACAATATAACAGTGATGAATAAAAAGGGTTCTGAACAAAGCTGTAGCAACTAAAAATAACAGGATAACTAAATACTACTTAAAAAAGGAAAGCTATTAACAGTGTACAAACATGAGTAGTGACTTGGGGAATCTTTGGGATACTAAAGGTTACAAGAATACACTAGGATGACCTACAGATACAAACCAAAACAAAAGAAGTCCTTATCCACATAACTCAGATGGACATCAAGCCCGAATAAAGATCTGCTGGCACATTAAGGGGATTGTGCCTGCTGTTAACATCAAATAAAAGATAACCTGACTTCTCTTGGACTGCATTCTCGACCACTGTCCTTCTTCTTAGTAGGCAAATTCCTGGTCAGTAACAGGACTCCACTCAGAGCCAGAGACAAAAAAAGCATCCCTGCCTCCTCAAGAGTCCAAACCAGTCTTTTGCTCTGTTACTCTCTGGATGGCTTTAGTTGTCAGCTAGTCTCCCCTTCCTTTACTCTGCAGATCCATTGTTGTTGATAATTTACATTTCAATTAAATGCCAGCAGAAAGCATTGCTAGTTCCCAAGCCATGACAATAAGCAATACCGTACCATTGTACTGTACTGTACAGCTCCAAATTATAAAACCCAACAAAAAGAGAGAGAGAGAGAGACAGAGACAGAGACAGAGACAGAGAGAGACATGGACACCCGAAGAGGAAGAGAGTGAGGCCTAGAGGTGAGAACTTGTTACTAAACTCCCCAATCTAGGGAGAAAAAAACTCATGTAGGCGGGGTGAAAGATCAGGACTGATGGCATGCAAATTGGGATGCTGGGACTGTGGGACATAACTCTTATTTGTAATTTAAATCTACACATCCTGGCCAAACTGAAATTCTAGGTTGATATATATGTATATATATATATATATATATATATATATATATATATATATATATATATATACTTATACTATTTCTTTAAATGACCAGGTAAGCAGGTCACACATATTTACATAAATATATCTACTACAGTGTAAAAGAATAAGCAGATCATGAAACAAATGTATGTGTACAGTCACTCACACACACACACACACACACACACACACACACACACACACACACACACACACACACACACACACACACACACACACTCAATTTATGCTTACAAGGGACACTAACAAAGGGTGTGATAAAAATGCTTATTTGGTATTCTCTGTAGATGTGTTTTTCTTTATCACCATCCTACAAATCATGTCATTAATTAAGAAAATTAGGATTTGCCACTGGATGGGTATGGTGCTCCGGTGTTCCGATGGAACCTGCTGTTCTCATTGTCTATTCTAATTATCGCAGTGGAGAACAGGGCTCAGAATAGCATCTGGGATGTGTCATCACATTAAATGGGAACAGAATGCATTCCTAGACCATGTCTAATTTCAAACAGGACCTACGAATAGAATGGGAATATGCACAGTGGATATGGGTGAAATTAAGGACAATGAGGGGTGTGTTGGTACAAAGCATAATACATAATTGGTCATAATAATGAAAAGATGGAGAAACTTGGGCCACAGTGGCAAGTCCAAATAATATAGATAGATAAATAGATAGATAGATAGATAGATAGATAGATAGATAGATAGATAGATAGATATAGACAGACAGATATATAGATAGATAGATAGATAGATAGATAGATAGATAGATAGATAGATAGATAGATATAGGTAGAGATTTAGTGAAGTACAGAGTGTCAAAAATCTTACCACCAACACAGACCACCAAAAAAATAAACCTATTGATTCACAATAGATTGCAAAGGCAAACCTCAACCCAGTTCTTCAGCAGTGGTTTGCTTTCGCCATCACTCCAATAAAAATCCAACCAAATAAGTTCTGTACAACACCAGACAAGACTGCATGACTCCACAACTTACCAACTGTACTATATTTAAAGAAACAAAGAAAACACATTTTACTAATGGTAGCGCCATAGTCTCTTAATGTTGACCACACAGCATACACATTAAAAATGCTACAGTCTCAAACCAACTAGTAGCAACTTTGATGGGTTGTGAAGCCTTGCACACCCAATTAACAAAACAAGCATTTGAGAAACTGTATTTATAATCCCATATTTGGTATATATAACTTGCGGGGGGGGGGTTCAGGGTGGCTTACCCTACTGCAAAACAACATACCTAAGTAATGGGTGCTTACTCTAACTCTAACACTACCCATTCCCCAACCCTAACCCTACACTTTACCTTAATAAAGACCTTCCCGTAAAACTGCCACTGCACCAGACACACTCGGGCACACAAACATGCACAAACACACATTAGCAACACTACATCTATCCCCTTACCTAACCCTTACCTTAACCCTAAGATGTGGACACTCTCTGAAAAACATACAACACCTGTCCCACATCTATTCCCAACCCTAACCCTTTTCAGTAACAAATGCACAAATAATCCAACTCCACTAACCTGTCTCAACAAAACACACTGTCAACATCTGGTTAACATCTGGACCTCTTGGTTATTAGTACCATTGACATTAAATGCCACCCCTACATTTGTCAACAAAACATTTGACAAAATACAAGTGACTCAAATACATATATGCACATATATACATATACACAAACTCACAAGCATACATATACACGTAAACACACACACAAAGTGGTCAATCAACTAACATGTTTTTAGATGATGGGAGGAAACGGTAATATCCAGAAAAATCTGACCATGCAGACAGAGGGAGACATGCAGTTCCACGCAGACAGTGGCCTGGAAGTATGGACTGAACCATCAACCAATGGATTGAAGTTGTGAGGCAAACATTTTAACCTGTAATATCTGTGATACTGATTTATTTTTCAGTTTTTATTAAGTCAGTCCCATAATTAATTACATAATTATAATACTGCACCTGTTGATATTGCTGTTAATTTCACTGTTATGAGTAAGCTTATTCATATTTGCTGTCCTTGTCCTGTTTTCTTTTTTAATTCATCTGTGTAGCTTTGTGGTCTATTGCCCTAACTTCCACATAGTTTCTTATATGAAGTAATTCCAGTGAAAGGCACAGAGTATTATATCTTCAGTATCTGCGTTAGTTGGTGGTATTTTAATATTCTTGGATTTCCTTTGGTTAAAAAGAGAAGAAGTAATACAAAGTAAGATTGCCTTATTTTAGAACTTAAGACAACTACATAAAATGCAAGAGTAAGACAAAAGAAGGATGTGAGACATCATCGGCTTTCTGGACACTCACCTGCTAGCTGTTTTGTTAATTTTATGATAATTATGGCACTACTAGATGAAGGTGTATTTCCAGTCCAACTTTCTTGAAAAATGGGAGATATACAAAACTACAGACATGTTGGCCTAACACCGGTACTGAGTGATGTAATAATTGCTGAAAAATAAATTCGGGTTCTTTGGTGACTTCTGA
Organism: Protopterus annectens; assembly: GCF_019279795.1. Taxonomy (NCBI): domain Eukaryota; kingdom Metazoa; phylum Chordata; order Ceratodontiformes; family Protopteridae; genus Protopterus; species Protopterus annectens. Next base: position 1,171,355,870 of record NC_056727.1, read on the forward strand.
GCTATATTACCTAAATCAGAAGGGGTTGATGTAGGGGGTATTTATCCACATTAATTTATCTGTTTTGGTTTATGTAGTAAACAGGAAGAGATCTGAATTATAGAAGTCCTGGAAATGACACTTACATGAACTTCTACAAGGCCTACTACTCACTGAAGAAATCAAACTGCAGCATGGGAGTGGAAAGTTAGTAAAATTATACAGGGACAAAGAATAAGAAGTTGTCCTGCTTAGTAATGATACATTAATAGCTCTGTAGGAGACTAACAACAGTTTTGAGAGTAGGAATGAACTACCTGACCCACTAAGTTTACTCATTTTGCTTACTAACTAAAAGGGCAATAAATGTCAATTAATCAATAGACTGCCTCTACTTAACTATTTCTATAATATTTCTTTTTATCAAGCTCATTTTTTCTGAATTGATTCACAACTTCTGAACTCAGACTCTGAATTGGAAGGTAATATATATAGATAGACAGATAGATAGATTTATTTATAAAATCATTAGTGTGCAAGCACGTGAGTTTTGCAACTGTTCTGGCACTTCATTTAAGGACGTGTAAATCGTAGAAATCTTAGCATTGCCATTCACATACAGTAACAGGACAATGTCAGTGAGGCAATGATTTGTATTTTACAATACTCCATAAAGATTTCTAAATCTAAAGCAGTAAAAGGCCATCCTGGAAAATATTAGCCATTTACCAGAAGGAGCTTATTTCCAGCAGTCTAATGATTTTGATGGGTCCAGGAAGACTGTTTCCATATGGCCGTTCTTGTTCACCCTTCGTAGGATGTGGTCAGTTTGTTCAGCATTTGTGTTTACCCTGACCTGAGGCATTGCTGCGTGTCTAACCAGATGTCTCCAGATGTTCAAAAATCTTTGTGGTTTAACCACATGCCTTATGACCTTAACACAAGTATTTATCCCTAGAGATAAATAAGGGCACTGGCTGGTAAATTTAACTAGTCCAGAGTGATGCAAAATGCAAGCAGAGGATGTCAGGATGACATTTAGATATAACAAATCATTACTGAATTAATTGTTCATTATTGTACTATTAAACCCACACTGTCTGCTTTGAAACTGGGGGACAATAGACCACCAGTTTCTTTTACAAATCCAGCCATGGATTAAAAACAAATCTTCAGTGTGACTTGACATGCACATATCTTTTTTTTTTTTTTGTGAATATTACTTGTGGTAAAAATTAATGCGTAAAAATGTGATACCTGTGCAATACAACTTTTCCAGTGTTTAAAAGCAGATGCCAGAGGAAAAACGTGTATTGCTTGAGCCATACCTCTCAACTGTACAGATTTTCGCAGAATGTCCAGATTCTGGCCTCATATTTTTGGTCCAGTTTTCATAAAACTGTGTTTTTCTTTGGCAAATTAGTGGTAAATCATTAAAGACTGAAGTTTGAAAATAATGACAGACATATGAGTTTCAGACTCCATATCCTTCAGAAAATTCTTGCTAATGAAAACTGTTATTCTATCAATTTTCTAAGTTTGTAGGAGCAATATTTACAAATTGTCCCTATTTTTGGGCCTTGGTCCCACTTTTATTTATGGCTTTTTCCAGATTTCTTGCTGTAAGAGGTTGAGAGGTAGCTTTGTTTGCTCATAAGACTGCTTCACTTTTCCAGATCATATGCTATTGTCAAAAGGCATCTTATCTTCTGTTTTTTTTAATATTTTTCTTCACTTCTGATCATCTTGTACTGTTTAGTAGCATTTTCTCTATCTTCAAAAGGCAATTAAGTCTGAATTTCCTGTTTCATTTTTTACCAAAAATAATAGTTTTTTGACCTAACATGCATTAATTTTAAGCATAATTACCAAATCTGCATCAACCCTTAGAGAAGCAGAATACACCATATATCGCATTACAACATGAACACAGTTAGCAAATTCAGACTTTTTGCAATAATTTTATATTACTGGTATCTATTGCAATCACATTTCTGATTTATTCAGAACAGGTAATTATACCAGAGGATATAATAAATGGATAGTGAAAATAAAAACAAGTTTGTCTTTCTTAATGAGGTTTACATTGTATATTCAAGACTTGATACTGTGAGTCCCAAAACTCCAAGAAATTAAGTACAGTTAGGAGGAAAGCTATATTAACTCTGAAATTACTGTATCATGGAGAATTCCCCCTTCTCTGAGGTACATCAGTCTTGGAAGGAAATATCCCTATTATAATATATTGAGATGTTGAAGTATATTAAAATATACACACAAACATTTGCATGTGCATACAAACACACACACACACACACACACACACACACACACACACACACACACACACACACACACACACAGAGGTCTATATCAGATAGCCGAAGTTCCGTAACTCCGAACACCTAATAGTCGAACTATTATGTTCAAAGTTACAGAACTTCGACTATGTAAAAACAAATAAAAAAAACAATGAACACAATAATAAAGTGTTGTAAGCAGGGGGGCAAGCCCCCCTGCACCCCCATGTGGGGGGCTGTGCCCCCACACACCCCACTACTTAAATATACCAACTCCAAGATCTCACCACATTGATGAGAATGGAAACCTCCACTTATGGAGATTTCCATTCAAATGCTCGAACATTTACAAATATGAACGCATGATCTCGACCATATGTGGTTCAAACTTGTAAAAGTTCGACTACGTGATAGGAACCCCACACACACACACACACACACACACACACACACACACACACACACACACACACGCCTACATGTTTTTATAACTGGGCAGATAGACTGAACTTAACAATGCTTACAGATTCCTAGGTTAGGCTCTAAATGTCATAAAAAGCAGTCCACCTACCTAGTTATAAAACGAACATACACAGCAGGCCAATCAGTTGATGCAATTTTGGTTGCTTTGGAACTTGGTGTTTAGTTTATGTCAACTCTTGATCCATAGACCACATAGCAGAAGGAGACTAGAACTTGTCCTTCCCACAGCATTGATGTTAAAGGCCATTTTGGTGATTCAATGGGTTGTGAATTGCTGAAATGGGTTGACTAACTGTGGTTCAATTGCTATCGCAATACACACACAAGCAAGCCCACATAAACACACACACACACACACACACACAACACACACACACACACACACACACACACACACACACACACACACACACACACACACACTTATTTGTTTGCATAGCTGGGCACTGGCAGGTAGACCGCTCTTAAAAATGCCTACAACTTCATAGATCATGGCTGTATGAATTATCAAAAACACTCCACCTACCCAGTTAACCCAGTTATATATATAGGTTCACTTTATAATCCCGAAGTCCTGATATAGCGAATTTCAGAATTTCGAGATCATAAAGCTGAAACCTTACAATCCCGAAACCCCAGAAGCGTGAATTTTAAAACTGAGAACACTTACACTAACCATAAACCACACACATACACATACACACACCTTCCCCAACACACAAACACTCAAACCTACACTACATACAAGCAGGGGGGCAAGCCCCTCTGCACCCCCACCCCCCCTACTTAAATATACTAACTCCAAGGTTGCACTACACATACACACATGAAAACACTACCACACACCTACATTCCCCTCACACACACATCGCAGTCACAACACACACTGACACACACTAAAGCCCCTAACCAACACACTTACACATAGATACTTACCTGAACTTCTACCTATCCATTCACAAACTGCAACACCAGGAGCGCTACTTCAACAGCTCCGAACATCGGGATTTTGAAATTCACGCTTCTGGTGTTTCGGTATTTAGATCTTTCGGCTATATAATCTCGGGATTCTGAAATTCGATATTTCAGAATTTCTGAATTATTTATAGTGGTCCTATATATATATACACACACACACACATATATATATATATATATATATATACACACACACACACACACACACACACACACACACACACACACACACACACACACACACACATATAGATAAAAGATATGTGTGTGTGTGTGTGTGTTTTTTTTTTTTGTCAAAAACACTCTTTCCTAAGTGCAAAGTTTTCCAAATGGAGGAAAGTCACGTGTTCCATTTTATGTAGGAAATGTGCTTTGGGTTATGATAAATGGCTATGTGTGTTAGTGCCAAAAATTTTGGATACACCAAAATTCTTGGCAGTAGGGATGGAAGGGCTTATGGGTTAACATTAGAGTAACATCTAGATTAGGGAATAATTTTAGTGTTGTGCGAGTGTGCTAGTGTATAGGAGGAGTATGTGAATATCTTGTGTAGTGGTCGAGTTATAGTAAGGGGTTTTTCATAAGGTAATTTGTAGGGTTGAGGTTGGGGCAGGACTAGGGTTAGAGTTAGCACACATGAGTAAGGTGGGGAAGGAGGGGGCAAAACTTTTATTTTTGTTAGTGATTACTATAGTTTTGGCCACTTTTGGTTGGTTAAAGTGAGTTTCAACGTGCAGAAGTCAATAGACCACTTATCTAGTTGGAAAATGAATGAATGAATAAATGCATGATATTCAGCACTATATTTATTCTTTTGGTAATTGATAAAAAACAGTGACAGATGCAGGACCGATAAGAAAAACTGATACTCAAACAAACAGTCCAGGCAGCAGTAGGTGTCAGCCAATAGAATGGTTTATTTTTTTAAAAATACACCACAACGCTTTCACCCTGACAACAATACAGGGCTTTTTCAAGTGTGAAAATAAACCTTTCTTTTGGTAACTGGTTGACCTTTTCTGATAGATACATAATATTGTGCATATTGTATTCATCCTTTTGATAACTGGTTAGTGGAATCCTTTTGAGGGATATCTTTATCCTCTAATTGGACAGCAACAACCATGGTCAAATAGTCATCATCATCATCTTTTGGCTGTTCCCGTTAGGGGTCACTACAGCGGATCATCTGTTTCCATTTCTTCCTGTCTTCTGCATCATGCTTTTTCACACCAACTGCCTGCATGTCCTCTCTCACCACATCCATAAACCTCATCTTAGGCCTTCCTCTTTTCCTCTTACCTGGCAGCTCCATCCTTAGCATCCTTTTCCCAATATACCCAGCATCCCTCCTCAGCACATGTCCAAACCAACGTAATCTTGCCTCTCTTGCTTTGTCTCCAAACTGTCCAACCTGAGCTGACCCTCTAATATACTGATTCCTAATCCTGTCCATCCTAGTCACACCCAGTGAAAATCTTAACATCTTTAACTCTGCCACATCCAGTTCTGACTCCTGCCTTTTCGACAATGCTACCATCTCCAACCCATATAACATAGCTGGTCTCACTACCCTCTTGTAGACCTTCCCTTTCACTCTTATTGGTACCCATCTGTCACAAATCACTCCTGACACTCTTCTCCACCCATTCCACCCTGCCTGTACTCTATTCTTCACCTCTCTTCCACACTCATCATTACTCTGAACTGTTGATCCCAAGTACTTAAACTCATCCACCTTTACCAACTCTACTCCCTGCATCCTCACCATTCCTCTACCCTCCCTCTCATTTACACACATATATTCTGTTTTAGCCCTGCTGACCTTCATTCCTCTCCTCTCTAAAGCATATCTCCACCTCTCCAGGGTCTCCTCAACCTGGTCCCTACTCTCACTACATATCATAATGTCATCTGCAAACATCATAGTCCACGGGGCCTCCTGTCTAATCTCATCTGTCAACCTGTCCATCACCAATGCAAATAAAAAAGGGCTCAGAGCTGATCCTTGATGTAATCCCACCTCCACCTTAAACGTATCTGTCACTTCCACCGCAGTCCTCACCAATGTCACACTACCCTTGTACATATCCTGTACCACTCTTACATACTTCTCTGCCACTCCCGACTTCCTCATACAATACCACAACTCCACTCTAGGCACCCTGTCATATGCTTTCTCTAAGTCCACAAAGACACAATGCAACTCCTTCTGACCTTCTCTGTATTTCTCCAACAACACTCTCAGAGCAAATATTGCATCTGTAGTGCTCTTTCCTGGCATGAAACCATACTGCTGATCACTAATCATCACCTCCCTTCTTAACCTAGCTTCCACTACTCTTTCCCATAACTTCAAGCTGTGACTGATCAATTTTATCCCTCTGTAGTTACTGCAGCTCTGCACATCACCCTTATTCTTAAAGATAGGTACCAAAATACGTTTTCTCCACTCCTCAGGCATCCTCTGACCTTCCAAAATTTCATTAAACAATCTGGTTAAAAATTCCACTGCCATTTCTCCTAAGCACCTCCATGCTTCCACTGGTATGTCATCTGGGCCAACAGCATTTCCATTCTTCATCCTCTTCATAGCTGTCCTTACTTCCTCCTTGCTAATCTGCTTCACTTCCTGATTCACTATCCCCACATCATCCAACCTTCTCTCTCTCTCATTCTCTTCATTCATCAGCCCTTCAAAGTACTCCTTCCATCTACTCAACACACTCTCCTCACTTGTGAGTACGTTTCCCTCACTGTCCTTTATTACTCTTACCTGCTGCACATCTTTCCCAGCTCTGTCCCTCTGTCTAGCCAATCGGTACAGGTTCTTTTCTCCCTCTTTAGTGTCCAATCTCTCATACAACTCTCTATATGCCTTATCCTTAGCCTTCGCCACCTCTCTCTTTGCCATGCGCCTCATCTCCTTATACTCATGTCTACTTTCTTCATCTCTTTGACAATCCCACTTCTTCTTCGCCAGCCTCTTCCTCTGTATACTCTCCTGTACTTCCTCATTCCACCACCATGTCTCCTTGTCCTCCTTCCTCTGTCCAGATGTCACACCAAGCACCTTCCTAGCAGTCTCCCTTACTAGCTCTGCTGTAGTTACCCAGCTATTCGGTAACTCTTCATTGCCTCCCAGTGCCTGTCTTAACTCTTCCCTGAACTCCACCTCACAATCACCCTTTTTTAACTTCCACCATTTAATCCTTGGCACTGCTTTCACACTCCTCCTCTGCTTCTTGATCACCAACATCATCCTGCAGACCACCATTCTATGCTGCTTAACTACACTTTCCCCAGTCACCACTTTACAGTCTCCAATCTCCTTCAGACTGGCCCTCCTACATAGGATATAATCCACCTGTGTGCATCTTCCTCCACTCTTGTACGTCACCCTATGCTCCTCCCTCTTCTTAAAATACGTATTCACCAGAGCCATGTCCATCCTTTTCGCAAAATCCACAATCATCTGACCTTCTGCATTCCTCTCCTTAACACCATACCTACCCATCACTTCCTCATCCCCTCTGTTCACTTCACCAACATGCCCATTGAAGTCCGCTCCAATCACTAGTCTCTCACCCTTGGGTACACTCATCACCACTTCATCCAACTCACTCCAAAATTTTTCTTTCTCATCCATCGCACACCCAACTTGTGGAGCATATGCACTAACACCATTCATCAATACACCATCAATTTCCAGCTTCATAAGCATCACTCTATCCGACACTCTTTTCACCTCCAAAATACTCTTAGCATACTGTTCCTTTAGGATAACTCTTACGCCATTTCTCCTCCCATCCACACCATGATAAAACAATTTGAACCCACCTCCAATACAACTAGCTTTACTCCCCTTCCATCTGATCTCTTGCACACACAATATATTAACCTTCCTTCTGTCCATCATATCGGCTAGCTCTCTCCCTATACCAGTCATACTGCCACCATTCAAAGTTCCGACCCTCACTATCACAGTCCTAGCCTTTCTCCTCTCTTCCTGCCTTCGGCCATGCCTTCCACCTCCTCTCCTCCTTCAGCCAACAGTAGCCCAATTTCTGCCAGCACCCTGTTGGCTAACAGTACTGGTGGCAGTCATTGTTAACCCGGGCCTCGACTGAACAGTGGATATATGGCAATGGGTAATTTTAGCACTAGGTACAGTGTACTTAATGTGTCATGCTCACAGATAATGAAATTATTCTCAACAGTAATAATTTCATCTGAGAGAGGTTTAAATACCTGGCCTTCCTTTAAAAATGAGTCTCCAGCACTAACAACATTCATCATTACACCATCAATTTCAAGCTTCATAAACATCACTCTATCAGACACTCTCTTCACCTCCAAAACACTCTTGGCATACTGTTCAGTTAGGATAACCCCTACCCCATTTCTTCTGCCATCCACACCATGATAGAACAATTTGAACCCACCTCCTATACACTTGGCCTTACTTCCCTTCCATCTGGTCTCTTGCATGCACAATATATCAACCTTCCTTCTCTCCATCATATCAGCTAGCTCTCTCCCTATACCAGTCATACTGCCAACATTCAAAGTTCCTACCCTCAGTATTACACTCCTAACCTTCCTCCTCTCTTCCTGCCTTCGGGCATGCCTTCCCCCTCCTCTTCTTCTTTGGCCAACAGTAACCCAATTTCCGCCAGCACCCTGTTGGCTAACAGTACTGGTGGCGGTCGGTCCTCGACCGATCCGGTATGTAATTATGAAAAGTTCTCTGCATCAGTAATTTTTGGCAGAGGTTTTACGCCGGATGCCCTTCCTGACGCAACCCTCAACATTTATCCGGGCTTGGGACCGGCACAAAGAAATGCATCTGGCTTGTGATCCCCAGTGGCCAAATAGTACAAAGAGTAATATAATGCTATAGATATGCTTTTGTACTTACAAATGGTAAGAAAGTATATACTATAGTCTGAAATAGGAGCACTTTTTCTGTGGAGCTAACAGATGTGAAGGAGTATTTGTTCTTAAGGATATCACCAAGGCATACTTCCTGTGATTTTGAAGAAAGTTCAACTAATGCATCCTCTGTGCAAGTAGTGTAGCAGCATGTATGTAACACACAAACACATATTGTGTGACATACAAATGTGTGATAGATGTCTGACACTACTCCTGTTTCTCTGGTTATTCATTACATATGAGTAGAGCCATGTCCAAGTACACAGGTAGCTCAAAGGTCTACACTAACACATGACCCCCTCTCCCACTGGCTAGCCTGAGATGCCTGTCACTGCTTGTGTAGGAAAGGGAGTGAGTGCAGATCCAGACTGCAGGGAGGGGAATAAGCTGTGTTCTTTGGAGCTGTGGCCTCAAAGATTGTTTAACATCAGTTTTTACATGTGATAGAATAATTTTTGGACTCCCACACCATGGACTATTCTTACAATCTGTATATTGGGTTACTTTCTCCTGCTGCCCTTAGCTTCTGATGGCACACAGAGGACATACCTTGTATAACAACATAATTAATTTTGTGTACCTAGTGGATGTCAGTGCTATGATATCAGTTGAAATGCATGCCTTTCAGCAACCATTTCCATTTATAGTTCTTATTCTACAAAAAAAAAAACAAAAAAAAAAACGACTTGACAAGCTATAAAATAATCTCGACAACCACATAAATAAGTATATCACAAGTCAATCACACCAAAGCACTAGAGCAGAAAAAGTAATCCTAGTAGTCTAGTAGCAAGTGAAATGGGGATACTGGCAAGGTGATTCCACTGCAGAGACAGAAATTGTGTTACACTACTGTTCCTATGGTGAGTCCCTCACACATCTGTACTAATTTACATTTCAGTCTGTTCTGCAGTTTATTACCCATGGTTAAGTCGGCAATTCCTATACTACTTGAAGGAAGTTGTAAACTGAGGCTGAGTGGAGTCTTTAGCCAACATATGCTGGATAATTATAAGGGCCAGACTTCGGTGAAATGGAGGCCTAGGGTAACATCTTATAGGCTGACAGCTTAGTGGCAACCCCCATTGTGCAATGTAGTGTGCACATCTCCTGCTGCCCCTATTCCCACTCCCTACTGATGCTTCAATCCCACTTCACAGGAGTCTCCCCTATTGTCCCTGGTTTACCTTCTGCCACCCTCCTCCCCTTCAATGACTCTCTAGTTTACTGGTCCATGTTCTCACCTCCTCATCCTCTGAGTCTGACATGTAGTCTTACAGTGGTCATAACAGGATCACAGTATGTATCCAGTGATGCAGTTTCTTTTACTGACCCAATAGAACATTATACTACTCAGAATTATGCTAATCTGCTTATGGTTTTTAATGATCTTAACTACAGCTGGTAAATGGGTGGGAATATCAGGCCCTACACCAGACATGCCACCCACTTTATGATTATAAAGTCAGCCATCTACCAAGAAATAATAGGCTTTCCATCACCAGTATTGACAGTGTTGTGTAGAAACACCAGTGGGCAAAAGCAAAGAGCAGGCAAGCTGCAAGCAGGATAGTTGCAGCCCAATGGAGTACAAAAATACTTATTTTTTTCCATTCTGACTGAATGGCTGACTCTGTCTGTATTTATCTATCAACCTAAACCCTTTGATGACCCAACCCATGTTTTTCATAAATGGGTATTTTGATATCCTCTCACTTCAAAAGGAGAACAGAAAGCAAAGACGCATTGGTTTGATTTTTTTTTGTAAACACACATTTTATTTAGTACAATTAATGCAGATAGTTAAACTAAATTAAGATTTAACAGCAACTGTTTATAAAACCAAAATTGCAAAACAATTTACATATGTTCTCTTCTGTATATATTAGGAAAGGGCCTAGCACAGAGCTCTGAGGTACAGACCTGGACACAGAACTCTAGATAGAGGTAACATCACACACTATAACATATTTATCTGTCACATGTGTGATCCAGTTGTCTACCCACTCAGTGATGTAGGTGTTTATGGTCGCTTGAGTTTCTCTGTAATACCTGACTGTGGATTTGTGTAATATACCTTGGCCAGGTCAAGTTACACAGGATGATAGTGTTGTCATCATGCATGCCCTTGGTAATCTTCTTGAAGAGAGCAAACAGATGTAACATACATGATGTAGACTTAACAAATTAAATGTAGGTTTGGTACACAGTCAGAATATTACCTGTGTCCTTAGAGAAGGCCATGATGATTCCTTGGCCTTCCTCACAAATGGGTCTATAACTCCATTCATCAGTTGGTGGTCCCCCTCCTCAGTCAGAAGGATGCATGTTGCTGTACACCCTTCTATGAGAACACAGGCTGCCTGGAGGCTGTTTTGAAGTACTGATCAAACTGTGTCTGGTAGGTCAGGTTTTAAATCATGCTGTAGGCAACCTGTGATGTTGTCAGGGCCCATTGAATCTGTGTTATTAGCCACAGAGAGCTCACAGATGAGCTGCCCTCCTGAGAATAAAAAATGTGTAATGTTTGCATGTAAACTTTGGCTGATGGCCAGTGGTGACGGGGTGGGGGGGAGCGGGATGACGTGGGACAAACTGTCAGCTAGTGGATTGTCTGTTACCACTGGTTGGGTAAGTCTGGTGGCATACACATACAGATCTATGCTTAGTTGTGTATTCCACTTAACATTTCATATGTATTGGAATAAATGATTTATGAAAAGACCTCCAAATACAATCTTGGTCATTCATCACCTTCCACACACTGTTGCTATGCACACAGTTGTACAACTGTACCAATGTCATATGCTTACATCACGTGCACAAAATATGCCTGCCTATATGTGTTTCATGGGAAAGCTATGTTTGAGCAGCCTGATGTCATATCATGATGCATTTCAGATTAGTTGTTTATGGCTCATGCAAAACATTTCCTGACACAAATGCTAATAGTAGCACAATGGTGGTGCTGACCAACCCAATAATCCTTGTGTTCAGCAACATAACTGCACATACAATGAATTCCACAAGTTTGCAGTTGCATCAACACGTGATACATTGGTTGTGTATATTCTGAGGTATTGCCATCTGTGCCAGGGACAATAGGGCAGTGCATATGCCAGCATAGTTGGAGTTTTGTAAATAATTTTGTGTCATTTGACTGTCACACTGACTTGTACAGATGCCTGTATTAAAAATGTACCAACAGTGTTATTACAACTGATTTAATGTATTTGTTTAAACAAAGATTTCTGGAAGGGAAGAGTAGAAGGTTTTGAAATTGTTCTATAATTTTCAAATACTGCAACAGATGATCTTAGCAAAGCTCTGACTGTGTATTGTACCAGAGTCAGGTGATCAAATGTGATGTCATTCCATAACCAGCACTAAGAGGTTGTAACTCACACAGCAGTTTGTATTATTTTGTTTACTTTGGAACCTGCTATAAAAGATCTATGACAGTTATCACAGTTAGTTGAGTTAATTAGTTGAGTTCAGTTTAATTAGAAGCTCATCACCTTGCCTTGTGGAAGTAAGCATCTCAGCATCCTATCTTGCCTTGCTGTATTAATTAAGTTAGCTAGGGAATAGTTATTTTTTAGACAGTCAGGAAATACAGTGAGAGTAGTTAAGTATTGTTTTTTTCTGCATCTGTTTGAATCTGTCCAACTGTGTTATTTTTATTTCTCCTGTGATTGAAACTCTGGTGCTTATTGTACTTAGATATTTAGTATTCTCATGTTTACTGTTTTATTATTTATTATTAAATTATTTTATACCTTTCATTGTGGCTGGCCTTTTAGAGAATACGTTAATGTCTTGAGAGTATTTTAGTGATGCCTTGGCTATTCCAAAAAGCCTTGCTATTTTGGTTACACTCTACCATTTATGTTAGTATTCATTTTACTCAGTATAATTGGATAGCCTTGTAAGAGCCTGAGAGTGGTTGACTGGTGGTAGCATAGTTACTTTATAGTCTGGGCAGAGGGGTACAGACTCCTTGAAGGCTTTGATAAGAGCCGAGACGTCAGAGTTTTATTGTATAATAAATCTGTGGATTTACTGGCTGGTTGCTTTTTTTGCTTGTTCCTGTTCTTGTGGCTTTTGGGTACAGCTATTAAATCTGTGCCAGCCTTTCCAAGGAGTATGTGTGTGAAAATCTAATACCCATGTTTGGGTGTGAGTGTGTGAGCTACTTGGAACTGGGACATAGTGCTCCAAAATGAGTTTTGTTTGGGATCTGGAGAAACAGAGAGGTCAGTCCCAGGTCAGGAGTGTGCTCCCTGTGTGCTCTTCGGGGAAAGAGTGCTTGATGCAGAGAGCTGCATCTTAAAATACTGTGTAAATCCATTCATGTTCTTAGTGACCGTCTCTCACCAGTATCAGTGGTGAGGATTGGGGCTCCTTGATTACTGGCCTGGGGTAAAGAGAGGCTGTCACATATATCACAGCATAACAACATGTGTATGAGACAAGACTTATGTGACCATGTAATCAATATGAATTAATAATGATGTCTATTACAGAATATTTAGTGTCACTATGATGGCAGAATGTGAATTGTGTAGAATGTTGATCTGCTGCACTATAACAACACATGTCCTAATATTCCAAAAATATGCATAAAAGTGTATTATACCATGCCACCAATTCTCAGGAGGCATATTAATACAGCTTTCATAGAGGGAGTATGTACTCCAATGGCAGCAATGAACATCAATATAGTAGCTCAAATCACAGATTGTAAGACCCTCTTATAGCCATACTGTACATCCACACCTCAATACAGCACATGTCAATGACAGCAATATTGATATGTCAACTGTTCATAGGGTCATAGGACTATAAGGCTAATGGCCAACATCACATGACATCCTAGCCATTATTATACCATGAAAAAATATTCCCTATATCTATATGATGGTAGGAGTATTGTGCCTATGTGTATATTTGTTGTATTGCATTACATCCTGCCACTGTCCATATGTGTACTACACCATGACAGAATTATCAATCATACATTTAGTGGTCTGGAGATGACTTGCAGAGGGTCATGTAAGGACTCTACTTCATGATGTGTCTGTGCATATTTGACATGAGGATATTCTCCACTCTTTTGCAGGAAGGATGTCATGTGGGTAGAGGAAAAGGGGGACTGTGGGTGCATGGTGCTATGTGAAGGGTTCCCTGAGTAGTAGTGAAATGAAGAGGGATTCCAAAGATCATACAATGACCATAATATACCCCCCCCCACACACACACACACACACACACACGCACACGCACACACGCACACACACACACACACACACACACACACACACACACACACACACACACACACACACACACACACACACACACACACACACACACCAGTAGACTGGGCCTGATTTGAACCTTACACCTGTGTATGTATCGAAGATGAATGCCATGTAATGTCACAGCAGCAACACCACATATGTCTGAGTATAACAATGTCACTTTGCACTTTATGGAGTATGATAACATTATTGTATGCTGAGGAGAACATGTTTTGAGGAGTATAGGGCACAGAAATGGAGGCACATCCCTGTGTAATATTGTCTCAAAAGTTATAGATGTATGTATATACATGCAAGCTACCTGCTGACAGATTAGAAACCCCATATGTGTAGGTAAAGTAGTTTATAAACACAGTAGTTAATGTTACTGCCACAGTACAAGTTTGTCTTGAATACTGTCAGAGTGGATGTTATACAGAATGACATCATCATTGTATTCTACAATGAGAGGTTCAGTGTAGGGTTTGACATAGCTGTGAACTTGCATTTTGTTCTAAAATTGTCACTATAGTGATTGTTGACTGCATAGAGAATAGAACCCCTACCTAATAAACCAATCCAAGATGGAGGAGCTATTCAACAAGTTATAAAGCAATCGTGTAAACTCATTGCTGGTTTTGGCCTGGAATTCCAAAATCTATTGGAATACAGTCATGGAAACCAGTCTACACAGAAAGAATTTTAGGGACAGCTGTTGCTCTTATTCATGCATATGTGCGGCAGGCCTAGGTCTATGCTGCTGCTGCTAATAGACCACAGCCAAGAAGGAGAAGCGTGTTTACACCCCATTTAACTTTTCAAAATCTGCATGAGGTGGAAATTGTAGAGTACTAAAGAGTGGATAGAGACACACTACAGGAACTCTGTAACCCTTGTCATCCTCAACTGAGGGCAAGGGCAAGTTGAGGGGTACCAGTACCGGTGGAGACTAAGGTATGTATAGCACTTAGAATATTAGCTACAGGAACCTTCCAGAGACCAGAAGGGGACATGCTGGGGGTATCACAGGCATCAGCATCCAGGATCCTCCATCAATTCCTGAAGGCTATGCTACAACATGCCAGTGACTGCATATATTTTCCTCATACACCTGAGGACAGAGCCACAACTATGCAGGAGTTCTACCCTTTAGCACACTACCCTGAAGTCCTGGGTGCCATAGACTGTACACATGTAGAAATCAAAGCACCACCCAGGGAATGGGGAAGGGTTACATAAATAGAAAGGGTTTCCACTCCATTAACTGCCAAGTCATGTATAACGCTAAGGGAATCATCCTGAATGTGTGTGCTAGCAGCCCAGGCATTTACCATGACTCACATATCTGGTACAACTCTCAATTGTATGAGATGTTTTCTAAAGGGGATATCCCACAGGGTCATTTACTGGAATCATGGCTGATGACGCCCATCAGAAATGCACACACACCAAATGAAGAAAGCTATAATGAGACATATGCTCAAACAAGAAATATCATAGAGTGTATGTTTGGGCTGCTGAAGTCGTGGTTCCTGTGCCTAGATACATCTGGGGGAGCCCTGCAGTACAATCCCTGTACATGTGCTGAAATATTCACCATTTTTGCCATGCTTCACAACATTATTCTGAGAAAACAGCTTCAGCAGGATCACTAAGAGGAAGGGCCACACATCCCACTACCACTGGCAAGATCACCACAGCCACACACAGGTGAGGAGTCAAGAGGAACCAGCAGCTGCTGTGGGGGTAAGCAGACATAGTATGCACAATATGCCCTTGCACTGGCCAAGAAGCAATGAACAGCACACACACTCACCAACTAAAGGAACAAAACCTTCATCCTATGCACATATATAGAGTAACATTGATGCCAGGCAATGTTCAAAACCTTTACTTACCATTATAATTACTGTGTACTGCCAGCATCACATATAGTCAGCCCCAAATTAAAACTCTTGCAACTGCCAGATTTCCAAGGCAAAAGTTGAATCTGGAATAGAAAAACATGTCAAAGAATACAAATGAATGGCATATCCTTGCATACTGTTACTTGTTAATATAAGTAAGTATAAGGTGGGCAATTTTTACAGTAATAATACAAATATGTGACAGCAGTAACTTATGTGAATACATGTGTCCTCTATCAACTAATAAACCTCATGCATCAAAGATTCACACATTCATACCTCTCAAAAGTACAGCTTTTCACAGAATGTCCACAGTTTGTACTGGCAAATTATTAAAGAGTGAATTAGAAAATAATAAAACACATTTCAGTTTCAGACTTCATATCCCTTAGAAAAAAAATATACTAATGCAAAACAAGGTTTTAAGACCTAAATATTTAGAAAGTCTCCCTATTATTGGGCCTTTCTCCCACTTTTATTTATGTCTTGGTCCAGCTTTGTTGGTTTAAGAGGTTGGAAGGGATGTACACATTACAAAAACCTGTAAGAAAGCAGTACAATTTGCAAAACAGCATCACAAACACGGATATACAAAGCACTAAGTCAGCTATGCACCCTGAGCATCAGACAAAAGACTTATGCATCCCTGAATCCAAAAGATAGAAAACAAGGATATGGCACAGTTATCTTCATTTGCACAGGATGTTTTTTTTGTGTGTGTGTGTGGGGGGGGGGGGGCAGGAGTTCAAAGCTAACACAAAAGGTATTGCTTGTGAGTATGAAAGATAAACAGGCACACATTTGGATAAAGTATCAAATGGCCACTGAGACAGAATGAGCTGCAAGTCTCATGACTAACTCATGTAACTATGTGTGTGTGTCTGTATGGGCACTCCAGGTGAAACTGGTGTGTGGGTGTCTGCAAGAATACAGCCAAGCTCTGTGCTAGCTCTACATCCTAGTTTGTTGGACAGGTGTGAGTTGTGCATGGTAGAGGTGATAGTTCACCATCACTGTCCCTGACCACGAGAACTGGCTCTACCAGGAGATGCACTGGCACATCCACGCCCACGGTCAGATGCACTGCTGCTACCTGAACATGACTGATGTCTGCTGGATGACCTCTCCTCACAAGTATGCCCAGGACCATGACTCCATGTCCTACCATATATGGGTGTGGACATCTTAACCACTGATGCAGCAGTAGAAGTAGTGCCACTACAGGAGGTGATAAGGCACAGCCACATCAGCTTACATCAGATGATGTGGCTGACTTACATCCATGTGGATGCTGTCCCCTTCTGAGCATTGAATCTGCAACATGGTGGAGGCAGTCATGCATGTCAGACTGTGCCACATTTATAACCCTAAGCATTTCCTTGGAAGCCATATTGGAATGTGCCTGCAACACCATGATGGCTGTAAACATAGGAAGCAAGGAAAGACACACCAGGATCAGGTGGAGGGTGGACAGTAGGCCTCCTCCAAGCACCCCTAACAACCCTCTTGCATGGCACCTCAACCACACTTTGGCTATGGCCAGAGTCAACAAACACTGAAGTCACAGTAACCACACTACCCTGATCAAGTGTCTCACCCTCCACCTGTCCAATATCTGAGAGCTCAAGGGAATAGGTTTGCGTAGGCCTACGGGCTGTGTCTAGTGGAAATACAGGGGATGCCTGAATGTCAACCTCAGTGTCAGATTCAACCTCTGCAACGCTTGACTGTAACTGTGTTAAGCCACCATCATCATGAGAGTCTGCCAATACTCTGATCTCAGGTGGTAACAGTCCTACACTTCCATTGTCAGGATAACCTGTGAAAATAAGCAACAAATGCAGGAAAGAAATGAAAACCTACAGTACTACAATTTAATATATGCTAATAAATTAACACTGGTGCCACTATCACAGACGATACAGCAATGCGCACACAGTCCTGACACTCACTTCACATATAAGGATAAATGCATATTTCAGTCAAATGCTCTTCAGTACTGAAATAAAAAGTTTGGCTTGCCATCTGCAGATGACTCCACATTTGCTAGGGAGGAAGGTCCTGGTAGAAGTTAAGAAAAATGTAAGGACACTGTCATCACAATAACAATAACACAGGGGGAACAATTTATTGCATTTATATGTCCATTAACAATAAGTTTAACTGAAACTTGGCTGACACATCTACCCTAACATTCTTTCTGTGTAAACTTGTTTCCATGGATGTATTCCTACAGATTTTGGAATTCCAGGTCAAAACCAGCAATGAGTCTATATGATTGCTTTATAGCTTGTTGAATAGCTTCTCCATCTTGGATTGGTTGATTAGCATACTGTTCAGCTGCTTATGCTGTATTTAGCATGCCACAATGTTTACCAGGTTTGCATGGCTCTACATGTCACATAGAGCTGCTTATGGTTTTAGCAGACCATGTAGGCTTTATTCAGTCTATGTCTATGGCTGCCTAGATGATCAACCCCTACAAAGGACAGCTGTTTCTCTAGAACAGGGGACACCACAGTAGCAGGGGAATGAATGAGCCAAGACACAAAGAGGTAGGATTGATGATCAGTAGGCAGAGTTGGAAAAATATCACAGAAAGAAAATTCAGACTATTTCGTATAGCCATATATGTCCGTTACCTCCAGTATATCTACTTTGTCAATAGGCTTCCTAGGTTTTCTCATTCTGTTCACAGCAAGCATATACATATGGAATAATTCTGCCAGAGACGCTAAATAAATAGCAGAATCCTATATCTATTGTCTTGCTGAAAAATCAAAACTAAAACACTATTTCTTTTTTTTTTCAATAATTTTTATTTATTCTTTTCATCAATACAGAATAGCAAGCAAAATGCAACAAAGAGATGGAACACATATGTACAATAAACAGTTGTTATACATTGAGAGTAATACAAAAAGAAGTAAAACAATCAAACAAAACTGTCTACACTATATACATAGATGTTTTCAATATTCGGGAGAGAGGGTGTTACAATTCAGCAAGGGTTATTGTGAGTAAAAATATAAACAAGAAAAGGAAAAAGAAAAAAAAACTTTTGTGAGTTATGGATATGAATTGTTATGAGTCCTCTTAGTTGTAGTTAAGTATGAATATTTGTGTTGAGCTAAGCAAGAATAATATTAAAAATATGTTCCCATAACTTCCTGAGTTTAATATTTTTGTTCCCTTTGTCGATTAGTATTTTATGGGCTAATAGATGTTTGGTCGTCATCATTCTAGAATTCCCCCAATTGGTTGCTATATAAAGTTTCATTAAGAGAAAAATAATAATCAGGGTAATTGCTTGAGTTTTAGAAATATTGTTTGGAAGGATATGTAAAAGAGTGAATTCCCAGTTGAGTGCAGATGTCTGATAGCCCATTTTTTGTATTTGAAATTTAAGGGAGTTCCAAAGTTTAAATACACATTTACAGCTCCAGAAAAGATGGAGTATATCAGCAGTTTGGTCTTTACAGTGTGGACAGAATGGGGATTTCATAGGGTTGAATTTATGTAAGATAGCGGGTGTGAAATATGCGTTGTTATAAATTATAAATCATAAGTTGAGTAAATGCTAGTTTTTTAAGGGGTATAGCTTTAATTGTCAGGTTAATTGCTTGGTTCAATTGATGATTATCATTGGATGAGTTAGTCTTTCTCCAATAGTCAGAGACGAGTATGTCTTTGTGGAATTTAATGTCTTTGATTATTTTGTAAGTATTGGTGGTAGATTTCTTAGTTGAGAGGATGGTTTTCCAAAGTAAATTACAGGTTATTATATCTTTGTTGGTTATGTTGTAGTCATGAAGATAACTGGTACATAGTTCTTTAATTTGCCTTAAAATCACTAGATAGGATTTGGGGAGGTTCATTTGGTTCCTTATTTCTTGTATAGACAAATTAGATATGGGTATATGTATTAGATGGTTATATTAATTGATTGAGGAAAGGGGTTTAGGTTTAGGGTCTGATTGTTTATTTTAAGGTTGGGATTTTTGTGTAAAGGTTGTAATGTCATCATAGCTTGTGTAAGGTTTAGGTATTTAAAGAGTTTTTGTGTTAGTGAGATGGAGTGTTTAAGAGGTTCTATTATATTACATGATTTCATTAATCTGGTATTTAGGAATGGTAAGGCTTTGGGGTTGATATTTAGGCTTTTGATATGTCTTTGGTATATTATTATCCAAGGCGGGGACCAGTCTTTGTTCTTTGGGTTATATTCAGCTATTCTCAACACTCTATGTTAATTCACAATTAAGTAATATGTCTCAAAATTGGGAAGGTCTAGGCCACCTTTATTTTTTGGGGTCATGAGTTTGTTATATGAGATTCTGTTTTTTTTTTTTTTGGTTTCCATATAAACTTTGCAAACAAGGTGTGACTTTGTTTAAAAAAATTATTGGCTATGGTTAATTGAGTAGTCATGAAGATGTAAAGTAATCTGGGTAGCACATTCATTTTAATTATAGAAACTTTGGCCAGAAACGGTAATTTTAGGTTTTTCCATCTATTAAGGTCTAAAATAATATTCTGCCATTTTTGAGTTATATTGTTTGAGTA
Organism: Protopterus annectens; assembly: GCF_019279795.1. Taxonomy (NCBI): domain Eukaryota; kingdom Metazoa; phylum Chordata; order Ceratodontiformes; family Protopteridae; genus Protopterus; species Protopterus annectens. The sequence continues at coordinate 1,171,376,324 of NC_056727.1, forward strand.
AAAATCTTTATTGTTTGTGGAAAAAGTAATGCCTAAGTAGTTAATTACTTCTTTTTTTTTTAAATTTCCTACCAGGGGTAAAAGAGATAATGGTTTAGGGGGTTTTAAGGGGAAGATGTTAGTTTTTTGAGATTTAATTTGTAGTTTGATATCTTCAAAAAGTGTTCAATAGCAGATAATATTTTATTTATATCTGAGATTGGTGTGGTACAATAAATATTCAAATCATCTGCAAAAGCTGAGAGGAAGATTTTGGTGTTATAAATTATTGGGGGGTTATGGTATAGATTTTTGTTTAATACTTAGGAAGAGTGGCTCCAAGTATAAGTTAAAGAGTATAGGAGATAGGGGGCATCCTTGACAGGTTCCATTTTTAATTGGGATTCTCTTTGACCAGGCTTTGTTAATATAAAGAGGTGTATAGGGGTTGTTGTATAGTATTTGTAGGATCTGGATAAACTTTTGGGGTATATTAAAATAAGGTAACATTTGAAGTAGAAATTCTATATTTACTCTACCAAAGGCTTTATGAGCATCAATAACTAATGCATATATGTTTGTTATTATGATTAGCATAAGAAATTAGTGTATTAAGAGTTCATGTATTATCACTCATTTGTCTAAGTGTTGTAAAACCAGATTGTTCAGGGGAAATAATTTTATCTAGTAGGTTTTTTAGTCTGTTTGCAAGTATAGTTGTTAAAATTTTGGTGTCCATGTTTAATAGTGAGATAGGTCTATAGCTATCTGGGTTTTTTGGGTCAGCTTGTTCTTTGAGTATAAAAATAGTTTTGGATGCATTAAAGAGTATATCATTGATTTTATTGTTTATTATATACTTCAATATGTGGAATAAAATTTGAGCTAAGATGGGGGAAAATGTTTTATAAAATTCAGCAGTGAGGCCGTCTGGGCCTGGGGCTTTATGTGATTTCATTTGTTGAATTGCTGAAGTTATTTCATTAATAGAAATAGGTTCACTTAATTTTTCCTGCTGATTTGGGTCTATTTTCAGGAAATTGAGTTTTTGGAGAAAGCGTGTTCTATCTTCTTTTGAGGATGTTAGTAGCTGATCTCCATAGGTCTGTGAATATATTAGTTCAAAGGTTTTAGTAATATCTTAAATTTTAGTGTAATGTTTGTTTCTATAAAGTATTTCAGATATTTGGGAGGGAGAGTTAGTTTGGGTTATAATTCTGGCCAGTGCTCGAGATGGTATTTGTACTTCATTAGCATAGTTGGCTAACATTCTGGTTTCATAAAAGGATAATTTGTTGTTATGTAGGAGGTATAGGTCTTTTTGAAGTTTCAGGATATCTGTTTCTGTTTGAGTTTTATAATTAGTTAATAGGTCATTCTCAAGTTTTTGTATTTTGGTTTCTAAGTCCTGTTCCTCTTTAAGTTGAATTTTTTATAGTAAGCTGCTTTTTTAATGAGTATTCCCCTAATTTACGCTTTGCTTGCCACCCATTCAATATCCAGAGGTAGTTGAGAGTTAGGAATGTTAGACAGGGTTGATTTGAGTAAGGATTAAATGTCATTTATTATCTCCTTTTTGGTTAGAAGGTTGGGGTTCAGGGACCAATTGTATCCTCTTTTCATTGTATTATTCGTTGGGTTTCCATTAAGGTTTAGAGTAATTTTGGAGTGATGTGAGAGGTATCTAGTGTGGGTGGTCGTTTTTGGGTCTAGCTTGATGAATGAGTCCGAGATTAGAAAAACGTCTATTCTCGACCACATTTTGTGGCATTGAGAGTAAAATGTGAATTTGATAGATTTATTTGGACTATCTCCATATTTAAAGGGGTCAAAAAGTTTGTAATCCTGTATAAGTTCTTTTAGGGCTAGATGTGCTTGTTTGTTAGGTGTTATAGTCGTACTCGATTTGTCTTGATTGGGATTTTGATATGTGTTCCAGTCACCACCTAGGACCGTATAATAATTTTGGAATTTGTTTATGATAGGGTATAAAGAGACAAAGAAAATGTGTTGATATTTACAAGGGGCGTAGACATTAAGGACCAGAAGAGGTTTAGGAAGATTTGGGGTTAGAAGAGTTACATAGCACCACCTCCCCTCCTTGTCTGCTTTAGTTTCTAAACTTTTGTCTTGGAATTGCTTTTTAATTATTATAGCTACCCCTGCACTGTTAGTTTTGCCTTCAGAAGCTATAATATTCCTTATCCATTTTTTTTAATTTCTGACCATTGTTCAAGATTTAGATGTGTTTCCTGAACTAATATGAAGTTTGCTTTTGTTTGTAGGATGAGATGTAAAAAAAGTTTTCTTTTCTTCTTATTCTGGAGCCCTTTGATATTCCATGAGTCAAATTCCCACATGTATGTGTTTGAGATGTTGGTGAAATAAGTCTTGTGTATTAGTTTGAGTTAATAATTTTTCTTTATGTATTGATAAAATAAGATTAAGAAAGCATCTTATTATTCCCGTCCCAGACCTGTGCCTAACCACTAACCCCATGGACCAGGAATAAAGCAGGGAGTGAGTAGTTATTAAGTTTAGAGATCTATAGTTCAATAAGGTATTTACATATTGGGTTTTAATATTCAAGTAAGAAATGGATACGAGTATCCCTGCATCGATTTTCTCTACATTGACAAAGCTTAACAAGCTAATTCCCTAGAAAGCACCACTAAGATATCCCTAATCTCCTCAATAATTTTTATATGAACATGTTAGAACATCTAAAGTGTATATGTTAACAGATTAAGGATAATTAAGAGATATAATTTTGAAAGGTGTTAGTAGAACCATTATTTACAACTATTAATTCTGTATTCTATAACAGTTGGATAATTATTTTTAATCTTGTTATGTCTATAGTAGTTATTACTCCGATCATATCAAAGAGAAAAAAAAACATGTACAATCAAAACAAGTAGTATAAGGAAAGAAAGAAGGGATTGTCCTTCAATTACTAGGAAGAAGTCCATCTAAGTTATTCAGATTGTGGTATCATCTTCATTGTTCCCTATATAGTATCAAGACAAACGATTTCCAGGTAACAGAACAAATTCCTCTTATTCCTTAAACAAGTTCACGTCTTTTGAGAAGAACCTTTTAAAATCATAGCAGGTTCCAACATTTTGAAAGGTAAAATGAATAATTGCAATATAAATAGTGTTACATGTACCAATATATGTATGTACAGGTGTATGTGGGCAGGCATGTATGTGTGGATGGTTATATGTCTGGTGTCATCCTGTACATTTCAGAAAACAAGTTATTGGCTCGTTTTGAACCACAACAGTTTAAGGATCAAAACCTATCTCCCAAAGCACTTGATGTTATACTTGTAGAAGTGATCCCATGTAAGGCTGAACACTCAGTCTAGCATTTATATGAGATAAATAATATGGTTGGTGCCTTCACTAAGACAATTCCATTATAGTCCCTATTCCTTATTTTAGATCCTCAGTTCTGAATTTCCCTACTGCATACAGCGTTTGAGATTTTGGCTCTCATACACTAAGGATACAAATTAAGGATTTTCTTCAGTTCTATGAACTTTAACTACTGGATGTCAAGATCTTGGAATGTATTCAAGCATTCATCTGTATTTTGGGTTATTACCCATCCTAATATTCTTGTCCCACTGTGTGTAAAATATTAAGAATTTTTTTTTGAGGCGTCAAAGTAACTAGGTTAAATCATTTGCAGTATATGAGGCAGAAAAAAGTAATTTAATGGTATCTGCCTCCTTATTTTGAGATGTTGAAAAGGGAAGCTGCTTTTATCCTTTCCTTTTTGTTGTCATTCAAGAGATCATAGAGCGTTTAAAAAGTATATATCTGTCCCTTTATCATAATAGTGAGCTTCAGAAAGGGGAATGAGGGAGTAGAGCATGATTGTTTTTTTTTAGCATAATCTCCTTTGAAGCAACATCAAAATATTGTCTAGATATCATTGAGTTGGAAACAGGCATTTTCTCTGCACCCCTGTCCATTTGGCCATACTATTGATACCTCTAAGAAGTTTCCCGTATTTAAGCTGCCCTGGGGAAACTAAATGAGGCTCAATGCAGGCTTTGTTTTTTTATTTGTCCACTCAGTTATGTAATATTGATGTTTCCTGTATAAAATCCATAGGAATCAAAGTTTTTAACCCACTCATTTGTATTGTTTAGTGACTGGCTGTCTAGTTCAGCCAGGTGTTATAGATGGTTAAGGCTGTGATTTGTGGATCAACTAACTTTACAATGGGTTGTAATGACAAGTATCTTTGACTATGTACATATGCATGTTTAAGGACATATAAAGAAAAGATATGAACACATAGAGAAGCCCACTTGGAGAAATGTACAAGGATATATCTATAGTTATTCAGGCATAGAATCCTCTTCTTTTGACAGTCTACGTATATGTTTAAAATATATAGATTGTAATTGCAAGTCAATACAGCGAACTGCTAACTCTTTAGGAAGGAGGCAGCAGAAATGTCAGTAATAACAATGTCAGCAGTATTTTAACCACTAAGTAGAAGACTTTTTCATCAGTAACTAGTTAATGATGATATATACTACTTTTTATTGGATTTTCTGAGCTTACTGGTAAGGGCACCTGTATGGCTGCGTACCTCCATGTAATGCAGAGCATTCAAAATTTCTATTAGAATTCAATAGGACACAAAGGAGCAATAATAAACATTTGTGTATAATTAGTAAACACGGGTAGCTGGAATTGTTTTTGTAGAAAATTATCTATTTACATAAAGTAGATAGTCGATAAAAATAATGTTAATCTTGTCTCTATTTCAAGGCAAGTGTTACAGTACAGTGCTTCTTATCTGTCAGAGGCATTGCTGTTTCTGTTTAAATGACCAGATTCGGCACTCGAGAGTGTAGAGCTGCTGCTTCCTACATTGGCTTATAGATTGTGTCGAGCTATATTAAAAAGAACAGATTTAAGCTTTTTAAATTCAGATATAGCTCTTACTTAAAATGTGGACTGCATCCCACTCAAGAACAGTTTTACTGTGTTGTGTGCATTTAGTGTTGAGATTGGCATTGTTTCTCCTCCAACCTTGAAATGGATTAACTGGGTTGTTAAAAAATGAATAACTTTCATGACTCATGTTACGTTAATTGTATTTGTTTTCAGTTTCCCTGTCTTGCAGGCAACTTTATGTTCTCTAACCTCTTCTATGAGCCCTTTTAACGGTGAAAGAGTTTTACTGACTCTGCATCCATTAATCAGATTAACAACGACGTTTACTAATAAGCCTACAAAGCTAGGCACTATAAATAAACAGCAAGAATAAACCAAATATACAGGTAAAAGGCAAGCATGATAATTAAATTTAACTGATGTAGGATACAGTGATGTCAGGTACATATCTGTATCTATCTATCTGCTATGTGGCATGAAATTGTAGAGATCCAATATTAAAAGTTCAGGTTTGTTGCTTTTTTTTCTTTTTTTTTGACCTGTATGCAGGAGATTTTCCGGAGTCCGCGCTGTGAGTATAGAAGAGTTTCAATAGCATAAGCGGACGTAGGGGGATCATTTAAGCATGCTGGATATCCCGGAAGTGTCGTGTTTTAAAGATGTATAGCATAAAGTATGCAGTAGCATTTTGGTTTCCAGTGTGGGAAAAGGCAAAGGCGGAAGTAGATCTATATTTCCTCGACAAAGCCTTGTGGCTTGGGAGATGAAGAAAAAATACTAAACTACCGTTGGTAGAGGCCTAAAAAGGCCCAGTATGTGTCCAGAAGTCAAGAACCAGACTCAGAGTGCTGAAATGTGTGTAATCCACTATTTGATACTCAGACATCATTCCGGTGAGTGTATTTAATGTTCCAGTGGGGGAATTTTTTTGAAAACAGCAAGAAAGGTTTCTCTGGCTTCTTTTTGATTGGCTATAATATATTTAACTCCTTCCATGTGGAAACTTAGTATGTTTGGGTATTTCATTTGAAATTTTATTTTTCTTTCAATCAGGAATTTGCAGTAAGGGGAAAGAAGCTGTCTTGCTTGTCTTATTTGAAGGGGTAGATCTTGAGCCAACAATATTGTGTTATTGTTCCAGTTAACAGTTCCTCCACTTTTTTTAGCAGTCAGCAAAATTGTGTTAACATCTTGAAAGTTTAATAATTTTGCATATACAGGTCTGGTTTTATATAGTACTTGGGTTTCTCTCAGAGCTCTATGAGCTCTTTCTATTATTATTTGTTTAGCTATTCCAGGTTCTTTGAGCAAGATGCTGAATATTTGGGTGATGGAAGAGATCAGTTCATTGTGAGTTACAGATTCTGGGATGCCTCTTATGATAATATTATTCCCTCTGTCAGAGAGTCAGTTTTTTTGTTATTAAAGTTATTTTCTCCTCATTTTCGATGAATTTGGCTTCAGATTTATCCAATCTGTCCATTATTTGGCTAAAGGTATCTCCAAATGATTGTAGTTGCACAGAAAGACCTTTTATTGCTTCTTGGATGGGAAGTAGAGCTGTCTTAATATCCTCCAGGTTTGCTGGTTGCTCAGACTTGTTTCTGTTTCCAGTTTTAGAGACATCTGGTTGTTTTGTTATCTTCTGTCTCTTAGAGTTTATATCTTTTTCAGGAGATAGTAAGTCAGAAAGTTTGGTTTTGGATGTGGTAGTGTCCATATTTTTATCTTCTTTCGACATCTTGCAGTGATGTTATCTCCAGGTTTGAGTGTAGTTTTCAGTATGCAAGGCTGCAAAAGCACACGGCTTGTATTAACCTCACTGTATCCTTTCCAGTCTTAGTTGTTTAGAAGCTAGACCAGTCCCTTCTTCTTGATGGTTTTATTTAGGAGTTATTTAGAGTTGATATTCCAAAATATCTTGTTGAAATTGGTTCTGGTTTATCTTCTGGGTTAGTTTTATTCCAGATAGTTAGAGGCGCTAAGGATTAGCAGTGCTTACAGAACAGCGGCCATCTTTGACTCCAAAACACTATTTCTTAAAAAGTGTTACTTTTGCATTTTAAATGAAGCAGCATAAAACAGTTTGAAAAGTACATTCGACAGCTGTGCATTCAAGATGTTTGTGTTTCATGCCTATAACTCATCCAGTATATACAATAAATGGCTGTGTATTAAAGTGTTCCGTCCAGAAAACTTTCTAAAATTCCAGAAGTATTACAGAGATATGAATATTTGTAGGCAAGTTCAAATTAAGGTCAGAATGGCCATTAAAGACTGATAAACGGCATATTTTCAAAATGCAGCTACATGTTAAAGTCAAGTAAGAATAAAAGTTATCAAAATAATACACACACACAGAAATGTATATTTGTGTGTGTACGTGTGTGTGTGTGTGTGTGTGTGTGTGTATATATATATATATATATATATATATATATATATATATATATATATATATATATAGATCTTACATCATACGAAAAGTGACATACTTGTGTATAAAAATGATATTTTCAATTTTGAAAAGCTACAGCAATAAAAATGGTATAAAATGAAACATTTCCCATGTATATAAACTGGAAACTGTAGGTTTGGTCTTTCAAAGATTGGTGCTTCAAAACTAATTAATTGAGCAGACAATTTGCTAATCCTCAGCATTCCTTGGAGAGCACTTGTCTTCTTCTACTCTTTCTTAGTACACTAACACAGGGTCATCACAACATCTGGGAAAAGGAATGACCCTTTCAGTGAGTCATTACAACATCTGGAAAAACACTCTGCTTGTGCTATGCTGATGAGGTCATAACAAGGCTGAAATATGCATATGCACAGCTAGTGGGGTTTGGCTTTATTGGCCTCAAATTGTCCATTAAAACGAAGAAACAAGTCATGGTCATTCAGAATCTCCAATTAGCTGAAACACCTGATGTTCATAAGGATCATTTGCATATATCCCATGTGCCTGTGGTACAAGAGGTTTGGGAGGTCACTCAGTGAAAGTTCTAGCTTTGCTGAAGTTTTCATTTTGTTTTTACTGATTGGTTTTTCAGTGACTTTCTCAGTCATTGTTTTAGTTTGTTGTTTGGGATATTTTTGCAGTGACCCTAATGATAATAGACATCAGCTGGGTATAACAGCCCTGTGTTTCTAATGCTTAGTCAAATGCTCTTCTTGTGCTGTGCTGATGATGTCATAACAAGGTAGAAATATGCATATCCACAGTTAATGGGGTTTGGCTTTATTGGCCTGAAATTGTCCATTAAAACGAAGAAACAAGTCATGGGCATTCAGAATCTCCAATTAGCTGAAACACCTGATGTTCATAAGGATCATTTGCATATATCCCATGTGCCTCTGATACAAGAGGTTTGGGAGGTCACTCAGTAGAAGTTCTAGCTTTGCTGAAGTTTTCATTTTGTTTTTACTGATTGTTTTTTCAGTGACTTTCTCACTTATTGTTTTAACATCTGGAAAAAGGAATGACCCTTTCAGAGAGTTATCATATCTAGGAAAAGGAGTAACTCTTTTAGAACTGAACACTCCGTTTTAAATTACTGATCTTCATAGTGCTAGTCTTGAAATTTATGCATAATGTATGACAATCTTAAATGCAGCTGTTCTACTGCATTTGATGCTAGGAACAAACTCTAAATAATTTTATATAATGTATTCTGGTATAATTCCCTTAAAATTTGAAAATAATATATCAAATAATTTTAAGCCACAATCTTTTATAGATGGGAAACAAAAGTGCCACTAACTGGTCAATATTACGGGCATGATATTCTGGAAAGTTACAAATAGCAAACAAGTTATAAAGAACAACATGAAAAAGATTAAAAAAAAAAGAAAACATTAAGCTGGAAAGATGAAACATAATGGGAATTTATGACTTCATAAAAAGAGGTGTGAGAAACGAAATTGCCTTTTCAACTGTTCCTCCCCCATGCTTGCCAACTATCTAGTTGCTGCCATTGCTGCCTATTTCTTCCCCATTAGAATCACTTCACTGGCATTTCCTTGACTTGTTATCATCATAAACCCCCTTTTTCCCATTTTCTACATGGGGTCAGAGTGTCATGTTAACTGTCACCATATCTGTCAATTTAATGCCATTCTCCTACCTTCCTCAACAGTCATGCCTGACTGTTACAGGTCTTGTATCACACAGTCTAGCCACCTCTTTGATGGATTCCCTCGTTTTCTCTTGACTTCTTCCTGTCTGTGCCAAATTTTCTTCACCTGATTGCCTTCTGCTTTTCTGCACATGTGCCCAAGCCACTGTAATCTGTTCTCGTTGACTTTCTCTGTAACTGGAGCTACTTTGATGTCTGATCTGATGTCCTTATTTTTTTAATCTGTCCCACAGTGTACATCCTACCACCCATCTGAGGCACTTCAGCTCCATCACTTCTTAGTATCCTCAGTTGCTCTGGGTGTACTGCCCAGCCTTCTGTACCATACAGTAATACTTGCCAGTTGGCTGCAGTCCCTGTGATTCTAGCTTAGACCTCCTCATTCAGACTTCCCTTCTCCTCAACCATCCCTCCCAGATACTTGAAGCTGTTAACCTGTCTCACTATTTTTTCTTCTATTTCAGTTCTCAACTTCTTCTGATTTCCCCCATCTGCTGTAATTACAGCTGTCTTATCTGTACTCAGTTTCATACTGTGCGCCTTCAGTTTTGCATTCCATTCCTCTATCTTTTGCTGAATTTCTTGTTTAGAGTCTGCCTGTAATGCCACATCATCTGCATACAGCAACTTTGTTAATCTGTCCCTTCTGACCTATTTGCTTATGTAGTCCATCACCAGTATGAACAGCTGTGGGCTCAGAGCTGAACCTTGACATATACCCACTACCAGTAGGAACCTCCCTGTGAGACAAAGCACTGTTTGAACTTGAGTTACCGAGTCCTTGTATATAGCCTGCACTAATTCTACCAATTTTTCTGGCCTTTGAACTACCACAGGACTGAACAAATCAGCTTTCATGGGACCTTGTCATATGCTTTCTCCAAGTCTAGGAATGCTCAGTTGGACTCATTTCTGCCTTCTTCTCAACTATCTGTCTCACTGCAAACATCTTTTCAGTTGTGCTGCATCCTGATCTGAATCCAAATTGTTCATCTCACATCTTGCTTTCTACTACTCTGCATGTTTATCGTTCACTCACTCCAGTGCTTTTCATGCAGCATGATAGGAGTTTGATACCTCTGTACTGCCTACATTTGTGAATGTCCCCTTTGTTCTTGTACACTGGCACTAGTATTCTTATTCTCCAGTCATCTGGGATATGCCTTTATCTCCATACTGCTTTGAGTACCCTCATGAGCCATTTCTCCCCGTTTCACCCAACATCTTGATCATATCTGCTCAACCTCATCTGAGCCTGTTGCCATCCCTGATTTCATTTTCCTTAGTGCTGCTTGCGTTTCTTCTAGGGTGGGCTCCTCTTCTTCTTTCACTGTAGGTTCTGTCTGGGACAGGATACCTTATATAGGGTTTCCTTCATTCAGAATCTAATGAAAGTACTATTTGAGCCCTAGCACTGCAAAATAATATCACTGAAAAATACTTTCAGTGATCTGGAAACAAAGCTTTTTAGCAAGGAACACCTCCTCTCTACCAGGATGTGGGGAGACACCCCTATACCCTTTAACTAATAAGTGCTAATTTGGGGATCACACAACAGTGGGGAAAAAGGCAAAGTCAACAAACACTGAAATCAGTTTTCAGTGGTATTACTTTATGGTATTAAGTTTCACACTATTAGCTATTATACACATGTCATGCCTCCTCCAGATCACTGAATGAAAACCATTTATGGTGTAGCCATCATCCAGGCAGCCATGATTGTTTTTTTTTTTCCATTTTATAAATTAATCCTTTCACCAGTGGCTGACATGACTGTGTACTGCACCTTCTCCTGTGGGTCTGTACAATCCTGCCCACATCCTGTGAATGCTGCCATGAGGGCATGTCTTGGCAGAACAAAGCAGGGCACTGACCCCTAGTGTCACATGCCATGCACCTGTCTGGTAGGTGTTGGACCACCTCCTTTCCCCAGGATAACTGGGCAGCTTTGAACACTCACTTCTATACTCCCTAGCCTGCCTTCCCCATCACCTGATCCATTAATCAGTCTCAGGCTCACTGGATCATAGTCAAGGTTTCATCCCTCTCTGTCAGGAACTAAACTTCAATAGAAAAAAGCTGAATGATATAGAAAATTTGCTCAGGAAGGAGAAATGTGTGGTTAATGGGCATTAGCTAGAGGGTAGAGGAATAAAAACTTCAAGAAATATGTGTAGCTGGAGTGCTAGCAATAGCTGAATGTGAAAAGAAAGATGATTTAAAGATATACAGATGCTTACATTCAGCAAAGTAAGTCAGGGAATGTGAAGGGCAGTAAAATATGGTAGGTGGCAAACAGTATAGAATTGAAAAGATATATATAAGGGTGTGGGTATCATGGCCAACATAGCCTAACAGTATTCACTTATTTAAAAGAAGATATAAGCATTTAACTTGACATAATGAAAAACAGGGCACTTACTTTTGTGGCATATCTTGTGGCATATTTTGTGGCACTGCTGGTGATATTGTGTCAGTAGAGCTGTCTGTACTGGTGGAAAGGTTCACAATGGGTGGAGGTCTTGATAAGAAGTTGAAGAATGAATAAATAAGTGTGGCCACTGGCAGGAAAAATGGAAGTGGAAAAGGAGGAAGTAGTGACGGACTGAAGGGAGTTAGATAAGATGACTGAGGAACAAAAAATAAGGTCACATTAAAGAGAAGGGAAGCCACAAAAAGCAGAACAGGAGTAGCTTTTGGGAAGAAGGTGGCATTGACACAGAGCTATGCAAAAGCACAAAAGCAAACAGCAGTAGAGAAATAAGGGAGGCTAAAAGTGGGGTATGAATTGTACGTCAACTGAGGTAAGGAGTAATATTAGGGAATTTTGTAGAAATGTATATCAGGTATATGTATGATACAGAGTTCAAAGGCATCAGCTCATTAGCTAAATGTTGGTAAATTTTCTACCCGACTGGTAATCTGCAGAATAATTGTGCTGTTCCTTCAGAAGAAATGGGAGATTTTTGAGATACTTTTCATATATTGCACCAGTGACTGCTGTACAAAATGAATCAAGGACAAGTAAAGATACAGTGATGCTTATGTTTTGAAACTACATTGTGGGGCATTTACCACTATTCAGAAAACATGGATTCACATCTTTTATAACCAGAAAATATGAGCTGCCATAGGATGGTTGCATCCTGTGGGAAGCTAGAGTCATAATCAAACCACAAGCTAGGTAGATGGTATTGTCACATTTGAAATAGTGTCTTCCTTGTAAGTAAGGAATGCATAAAATAAATTACTGTTATTATTTCTGCACCTTGTCATCCTACTTCAAATATATTCACAAAATGAACAGTACAGGCCTTCAGAGATTTTAAATAAAAAGTGACTGACGGATGTCTTGAAGTAATGGTAACTAGTCTGTCCCAGGGTTCAATAAACTTAGTGTAGGCTTTGCTCTAAGTCTACACAGAGTTTACATGTGTGCGTGGTGATGAGTGGCGAGTAGCAACAAGCAATGCATATTAATGTCATGTGCTGCATCTAAGTGACGTTTCACAGCTGGCAACAGTATTACCGGCCAGGAAACTGTGTAAGCAAACACTGATAGCAATTCTGTTTAAAGAAGAGCACCTACGGTCCACAGTTTTGCATGGAATGCCACAATGATCACCAGGGCTTCACAGATACCGCTCATTCTGTTAGTTCAACACATCTGCACAAAGGCCAACATAATGCAGGGACAATTAACCAGAAATAGGGACATATTTGACATAGATGTTGCATACAAATGTGGTAGAATGAAACCCACATGTATCTCTCAGTCTCTCAGAGCAAGAAATCTGGACAAAGCTATAAATAATGGAGGGACAAAGGACCAAAATTGGGGAAAGATTTTAATATCGCTCTTAAAAACCTAGAAAGTTGATGGTAGCATGAATTTTTTGAAGAGCATGAAGTTTGAAACTCAGATGTCTGTCATTATTGTCTGACTTCAATCTGCAATGACATGCCAATAGTTTGCCATAAAACCAAAATTTTATGAGGCAAAAGTCAAAAATATGAGACAAAAACTGGACATTTTGCAAAAATCAGGACAGTTGAGAGGTCCGATCTGAAATGTATGTAATATTGAGTCACATCAGTCTTGAGGTCATCCCAGTGATATGGCAGAAAGACACAAATATGATAAGGAGCACATCTAATCATCCTGGGAATATCTGGGTAGTTGGGAGGCATGAATGTGAAATATATGGCCCAAACACACTACAGGACAGTGTATCTACAGTGCAGAGTATTGTGATACTCCATTTCTGGCATTCTGTAAATTCTGGTAAATGATCTGTAATGGTACATGGACTGCCACATAAAATAAACACTCAGGGGAAGTGTGTGTATTGAATAGGGACACACAGATGAATTGAAGGAATGGACACAGGGAAAGAGGACAGGTGAAATAAGCTAATGTACAGCAGATGAGGGCATGTCAATGGAAGATAGTTTTAGCAGCAACACCACATATCTACATGGTACAGTAGGGACTGTACAGTGAAGATGTGTTTTATGTGACTGTCACACAAGATTACATAACAATGGGGAGGATGTATGTGTGAGATAAGCATCCTTACATGAATAATGCAGAAGAAATCTATTAGGGATCTGACATACAATTGGGGTAGGGTGCATATTGGGAAGCTGTGCAAACTGATATGCCTGAATATGAGTGTAATCTCAGCAGAGGTTCCCAGCATGGTGGGCACAGGTAAAGGCTCATGGAAAACACTAAATGAACCAGCCACAATCATGGACAATATCAGAATAATACCACCAGTGATGCTATGCCTCTGACATAACATATGTGATTTAGAGTGATAAGGGATGTTTGCACACACTTGAACAGCTATTATGATACATCCCCACTCTATGAGGGTAACCACACACTGTCCTGGCACTGTAACATCTGCTGCAGGTGTTAGGAGGTACACTGCTATACCTGTATGCTACAGTATAAGCAATGCCGGCTAGTTGACTGGTGTGCATGGTATGTATACACACACACACACACACACACACACACACACACACACACACACACACGCACACACACACACACACACACACACACACACACACACACACACATATATGGCACAGTCCACATGGTCATGACTAATATACATGCCATTAATGTTGTCAAACCCCTATGTATGTAATGTGTGCATCAGCAGAACAGGTAGCACACATGTAAAAACCTGATTGGTGTTCTGCAGCATCAGACAGTCACATATATGCCAAAAAAAGAATACCTAGGTGTGGCCAATAAGCTGTGTGACAGCTCACTGTGACAAAGGTGGTACACTTCAGTTACATAACACTAGAAGATGTGTAGAGAGGTACATGAAGAAGGGTGCATTGTACTCAGTTACTGGTGTAATGAAGGCTGGGAACTATGAAGGTATTATGGCCTCTGATGTGGATCATCTTCACATACTCCATACATGTGTTACATTCAAGGGAGGACTCAACACTGTGAACACATGCTAGTAGATGTTCCACTTACCCCAGGACATGGATCAAATACCTATTTGTCTGATTATAGGGTGTGATGTCTACATTATACTTGGGTTGAGTGCTTGTGTATCTGACTTAACAAATCCTCCCATGTTTCTTGACATTGCAGGTGTTGTCCTGGCTGTGGCAGCAATATTTGATTTGTGTTGATACTGTCTGTATTGTACTAATATCACAGTTGGAGTCAATGATTGCCCACAATCTGTAGGCCTTCAGGCAGCTGTTTGGACCAGGAGTGTATTTCATCTGTGATGTCCTTCACTTAAATAATGGACAGGAAAGAGCCTAGCAGACAATCATGATGTATGGACCTGATCACTGGACCTGACATATAGGTCACTTCACATATTTTAAAAGAGTGAGATGCCACATATGTGATTCACTGGTCTACCCAGTTGGAGAAATAGCTGTTTATGGCTGCATATGACAGTGTTGATTGAATACCACAGAGTGGATTTGTGTCAAATGCCTTGACCTAGTCAAGTTCCACAGGATGATACTGTTGTCATCATGCATGCCCTGACAACTTTTAGGATATCTATCAGATGTAAAAGACATGATTTAGCATTAATGAATCACACAGGTCTGTTGCACACAGCTGGAATATTACTATGTTGGTCTACCTCATAATTGAGGAGAGTCAGGATGCATCAGTGTGCTGTTCCCCTAACTCAGATGGGTGCATGTTGATGTACACCCTTCTACAGGAAAATAGCCTGTGTGGAGGGAATGTTGAAATGTGGATTCAACTGTATCAGGAAGGTGTATGTCCTGTGTCACACCATAGGTGATCTGTGATGATGTCAATACCTAGTGATTCCATGTGATAGGCCTGGATGAAGGTAAGATATTGCATACTGCCTATCATGATCTGGCCTAGGATTTGACACAATCCCCCATGCAGGTATCATTGAGAAACCCTCCCAGCTGGGAATTAATCCCTACATCACTAGATGGGTAACCAACAGGCTCACTGACAGAGCACATACTGTGAAAGCTGGTGAATCAACCTGTACCAGTAGAGCTGCCACCATTGGCAAGCCCCAGGGATCAGTGCTTTGCCCTTCATTGTTTGGACTCTATTTCTCAACAGTTCAGGCTAAAGTATACGGCCTTTGACTTTCCAAGTTTGCTGATACTTGCATATTGGATGCAATCATTGAGTCTACCAATGATGAGGAGGTAACATAGACAAATGATTGGTGACAAAGGTACACAATCTACAAATAAATGCAGACATGTATCTTTTTATGCTGTCCTTCTGAAAAGTGGAATTCCATGTTAATCACAGCATTGACAACAGTCCTACTATGCTGAAACCCAGTGATGCAAGTACTGGGAACACATGTAGATAACAATCAGAACTTTGACCACCAAGTATCCACACTGGTATTGAAAGCCTATGCTGTGCACATTATAAGTCACACCATCGTATTCAGATCTCAGGATTGTATGACAGCACTGTACTCAAATCTCATCAGAACACTAATAGCGTGTAATGCTGTCTATTGCATTTACCTCACCAGACACATGCAGCAGCTGGAGACACCACAGGGCATTCTCATCAAGAAAACACAGGACCTACAAATCATGCCATATTGTATCTGAATAAATTAAAAGCCATGTCACTGTAATTTGTCTCACATAGGATGAGGTGACATCTGTCTGACCTCCAGGCCAGTCTCTGAATGTGCCCTGGTGGGAGTACTGCATATCCACAAATGTGATATAGCTGATGACATCAGCAGTGTCTGTTTAAGGCAATAAGCTAAGTGTACTACATACTGGTGTAAAATGCTCTCTGTAATGTAAAGCAAGAACACACACACACACACACACACACACACACACACACACACACACACACACACACATACACACACACACACACACAAACAAACACACACACACACACACACACACAAACACACACACACACACACACACACACACACACACACACACACACACACACACTTGACTGCAGTGAGAATAGGACCCCTACCTATCTAAGTATACAGACTACAGAACATAGTACTTTATGCAAGCACCATGGCACAAGTCTGATATTTGTAAAAGTGCAGGTCAACTTATAGTAGATGACATCAGCAGGCCATGTGGAAGACAAGAAGGTGGAATGCCTGCATGAAATGAATGTGTAGGCATGTGTAAGTAACAAAATACTGGCAATCCATGGCATTGGATCAGTAACTGTAGTATACACACTTCAGCTCTTCTGTCTGGACACACACACACACACACACACACACACACCCACACACACACACACACACACACACACACACACACACACACACACACACACACACACACACACACACACAGACTGCAGTGAGAACAGAACCCCAAACCTATCTAATTACACAGACTACAGAAAACAGAACACAGTACTTTACGCAAGCACCATGGCACATGTCTGACTTTTATAAGAGTGCTGGTCAACTTTTAGTTGACATAAGCAGGCCATGTTGGAGACAAGAGGTTGGGAGGCCTGCATACATTCATAGCTTCATAGATTCATAGGAGGCGACTAGTTTAATGACCCTAGAGTGTTTACATGCCTAGCAGTGTAAAAACACAGGTACCCTTATTGAGCATAGTTAGATGGTTGTTAGCAGAGCAAAGTTGTGTGCAGCATCGACTAGCCCTGCCCATGAGGAACATAGGTCCCACCCCAGAAGTGACTTTACTATCACCCAACCAGTTGTCAAGGTTGCACTTGAACAGGGTCATTAAGGAGAACTGCTTTACATGTAGTGGGAGCCTATTACAGAGGAGTGTCAATCACACAGAGATATATCTGTGTCCCCAGCAGATTTTGTTTATGTCACAGGCTAGGTTGAGAACCCTGAAATATGTCAATCTTGTCCCATTTGATTTGCAGATGTCCAGCATTTCCAGTAGGCAGGGTCTGAGACTGCTCTGTAGGCCAGGCATATATCACTTCTCAGCAGCTTGCATGATACTGAGTACAATGACAGGTCTTTCAGTCTTTTCATGTCTATCAGAAGACAATCTATCCCTCCAGCAGGTTCCATTAATGTCACATACCAGGTCAAGGTCTTTAGAGTGAGTAACCCATGTACCATTTGACTTACAGGTATTCAGCATTTCCAATAAAGCAGGGTCAGAGATTGCCTTGTATGCAAGGCAGAGTGATGAACCTTTGTGGTCTCTCCAATTGCTGCAGGTGCTTGGAAAGGTATATACCAATAGGAGCATCGTATGTGACATACAATGCATTAATACAAATATACAACTCTATTATCTTAAGTTTTACATTTAAGTCTGCCCTCCTGACAGATACACACTATACCACAGATTGCTGCAAGTAATCCTTGAAATGTTTATATATTTCACACATGTATGTTCCGATTATACAGATTACAGTTTACAGCAGGGCATTTGTGCCACTGGTATAGCAATTTTAATTTAATGTAAATAATATTGAAGAAACAACAGTATGGTATAGCTGTGAATTGTGGTATTTGAACCCACAACCTCTGACTAAAGTCTGATATCGGACTCTTACAACTGGTTTGTGCTACAGACTAATGCATGCATACTTGCATTTACAGTTGGGATATGCATGCTCAATCTGACTCAACCCTATAAAATACAAAAAAAAAACTATCTTAATGGTACAATAGCACTTCACTTCTGCTGCATACATACCACTTGTTCCTCTCAGTCTTTCCAATCAGCCCCCTGGGTCTGGACATTGCACTCATGATCACTGACAGCTGGGGAAAAATAGAAAAGAACAGAAGACTGTTATGCATACCAGTCTTGCCTATATTTAGCTTTTTAAGTCTTACAAGTACTCTCTTGAGTTGATATTTACACAGAAGTGGGATGTCCACAGTCTTAAATTCCTCAATCCAATGATCGAGTGTATCCCTTTTCCTCTTCTGTAGGTCATTAAAATGATGCCTACATTGTTCTCCAGTGTGCAGGACACCAGTGGCACTGGATACAGCCTGGGCTAAACTATCCCACACCTCTGACTTCTACTGGGAGCCAGAATAGTCCCCCTGCAGAAGCCTATGGCTGTGGTGCTTCACTAGGACTCCAGTGAATATCCTGGACTCCTGGACACCTCCCTTCTCTGCCCTAAACCTGGCACTTTCCCCACTAATGTCTGCCATGTCTTTCTACCAGCAGATCTACAGCAATGAAGATTGATGCTTTCCCACTAGTTTCAGTTATCACACCTACTGGAGTACTCATAACCATTCAACATATTTGCATGATGGTGCACAGAAAGCAGCAGTGCAGACTGAAATAATTGCAGTTGGAAGATTAATATGGTAACACCATATTAGTGTTTCATCCCTCATACATATAATTAAGATCAGGTCCACTATCTGAAGTTTTATAACTGAGAGTTAATATAATGGGAAATGGAACAACAGTAAAATGGTATGGAATATCCTGAGTACCCAAGACCATATGTTGGCAGTCCTACACTTACACCTGTTGCTACAAGAAAGTTGAAATAATGATTGTTCATGTTTCAGTTAATTATCACCTGCAATGTCACAACAGTAAAAAAAAGATTGCACACCTTGTACTAGAACCCAGGACCATCTGTACTCCAGCCATACATTTACACCTATTGCCACAGCAGTAGTGACATGACATTCCATAATTTAATAATTATTGTTAAGCTCTCTCTCTCTAAGTGCCACACAATGCCACTGGGTTTCCATGATACCCAACACCATTAATTGAATGTATCTAGTTTCTATTTTTGGTTGTCTGGGTCCTGTCTGCTTTCTGGGTGCTCCAGTTGTCCAGTTTGCACACTGCTGCACTTCATGTAAATGAGATAAGCACAACCAAATGAGTTTGCGTGGTGCCAAACAGAATTAGTTGAAGGTATCCGGTTTCTATTTTTGGCTGTCTGGGTCCTGTCTGCTTCCTGGGTGCTCCAATTGTCCAGTTTGCACACTGCTGCGCTTTGCACAAATGAAATAAGCATAGCCAAACCTGCCATTTATTTCCTCTGGTCCATTGAATGCACTGTGCGCCACATCATGCAAACAGTGGCCAAAAAAAATAAGAGAACAATAACTAAAAAAATAATACACAAAAAGGAAAAAAGCAAGTAGTTGAAATGAGGAAACTCAGTCTATGACATACACGCTAGAAAATAATGGTTCACATGAGATATTTCTACATAGATATGAATTTGAACTCTCACTCCAATGCACCTTCAGAATACAGGATGGGTGCCTTATCCCTCTTTGCCATACAGGCAGCTTTGCAGCAAAGCACTGAACTCATTCTGCATACATCCAACTGCAACAGCATCTATAGTAATATCAAACCATTCAACTGTTATTTGTACATTTATTATTTTTGGATGTAGTGCACTTACTAATCACACAACCTGTTATGATTATTGCTTGCAAATATATAGCTCTGTTTTACCTTTTTGTGTTTGTTGGTATTTTTTCAGTTATCTGACCAGTAATCTGAAACATGCAGTCTGTAAGCTATTCTATATCACTGGCCTTAAAATGTGTGAGGATATTAAATGGAAATAATATCATATGGCTCTGCCAACAAATAAAGGCCATGTTGGATGTTAAGGAGCACAACATGTGAATTGTGTGCTGCTTAATTACATTTCCAGGCTTACATCTAACACTTTGTAGATCTAACCTGACACACCCAGTGGGTGTAAGGCAGCCTGCAGTGCTATGTTTTCCATCTCCCAGCCAGTAATCATTCACAGTTGCAATCCATTAAAAATAAACACTGAGGGAGTGCTGTTTACATCTCCTATGTGGAGCCAAGTATCTGGGATTCAGCAATTCTAATGAGTTCACACCTCATTTATAACTTCACAGTGCTAACAGCCCTGAATCTGCACCATATAAAAAGGTAACCATTTAGCTAGGCAAACTGATGGTGAGGAGACTTGTTTATGTGGAGAGGACGTACAATATGCTGTTTCTTTGGGATATATCTGCACAGAGGATTACAGTACTTCAGAAGGTATACTTGCATTTTATCAGCTACATACTGCATATGCTGGGATGTATTTAAGAAAAAATCTGAGCAAAGGCTTTTACACTTTTATCTGTATGTATTAGACATGTACTGATGCCAAGGGCATGTTTGTCAAGCCATTTCACTGGTATACATGATTGCCAATTCTTGTAAATGGAATGGTCTGTGATAAATATGTACACATGTTTCAGGGACAATTCCTTTGATAGCACTTTTAGCATTTCAAAGATAGTTTGTTAGCAAAATGTGTCAATCACCTGTTCTTTTTTTGGGTGGAGGGAGCAAGGTGGAATTACTGTGATGGCACAAACAAGGATATGTTGCTATTGTTGCTCTTCTTTTTTCATCCTGCCTGTTGTTCATATTTTATATCTCTAGACTATTTTATGTTTCTACAGTGGGTAATACTGAGTAGCTATCTTTCTGTTTGTCCTGTAAAGAGTTATTTTGCAGTTATGTGATACTTATGTGTATTATCCTTCTGTTGTCTTTTAGGACACCTAGGAGTATGCCACCCAGGTGTCTCAATCCTCAGAGAACTGCCTTCACTGATGTTGAGAATCAAGTCATAGTGGATGCCTTTAGGCAACACGATGCCTTCCTGCTTGAAAGGGGACAGGAAGTTATGGCACGGAGAATGCAAATTTGGCACCAGATTGTGGATGATGTGAATGTCATGGGTGGCCATGGCAGGACATATGAGCGGATGCACCACAGGGCCACTGACATGATCACATCTGCATGGAGGAGAGCAGCTGCAGTGGGCCATGATGAGATGGTTACCAGGGCCTGCCATGGAGCCACCACTAACAGTAAATGAAGAGTTTATTGCCAATATCAGGGATCCAGACAGCTTCCAGGGAAATGCAGTACAGCATGCCCTGGATGTCTGTGAAATAGCTTCAGAGACAGCCAGCACATCCCAGGAGGAGATTCCAGGTAGGCTTTGGTATCTCAACAGTTAAATACTGTTGTATAGTAAAACAAATGAAATCAATATTTTACTTCTGTGTCACATGAATTCTTTTTGGGGGATTGAAGATTGCTACAGTTATTAGCTTAGGTTGGAGATGTCAGCCACATTCTTGTTGAAAGTATAGTTAATGGACATACAAAGAGGTAAAAGTATTATCCCATGTTACTTTTAATTGTGATGATGTTGCCCTTACCTTTTGCTAACTTTTTCCAGGACCATCTGGATTGCAGAGGAGAATCTCACCTACAGATGGTAAGCCAAACATTTTTATGTCAGTACTGCTGAGCAATTTAAATAAACATTTTAGTGTGTGATGTTGATGTCAGGCCTGTTGTCTGTATTTCTGTACTGTCCATAATAGTGGCACCACTGTTAGTTTGTTAACCTATATTGGAGGTATTAATTTTTTCCTGTATTTGTTGTTTTTATCACAGGAGATCATGACAGTGGAAGTGTGGGCCCTCTGCCACCTGTTGTCAGTGGATCAGCAGACTCTGATGATGATGGTGGCAAAACTGAGGCACAGTTGGGGCATGCAGAGGTTGAATCTGACACTGAGATTGATATACAGCCATCCCCAGCAGTTCCATTGGACACAGCCAGTAGGCCTACACCTTCCCATTCCAGTGACCCCACAGATATTGGACAGGTGGAGGCCAAGGCCATTGATCGGGGAACTGTGGTTACTGTGACATCAGTGTTTGGTGAGTCTGGCCGTAGTCAAAGTGTGAGCAAGGTGCCATGCAGGAGGGTTGATAGGGGTGCTCTGAGGAGGCTTGCTGTCCCTCTTCCACCTGATCCAACTGTCTCTTCCTGTGCCACTCAGCATATGTTTAGGGCCATCATGGAAGCACAGTCATGGTTCCATAGGTGCTTCAGACAAATGATCAGGATTGTAGATGTGGCACAGGCTGACATGCATCACTGCCTTGACCATGTTGCAGATTCAATGGATCAGATGAAAGATACGTTGGAATGAGAGGTGTCTGTGATGGAATGAGGGGTGTCTGTCATGGAACAAGCATCATCTGTGATGGAACATCTGCTGGGAGGGGAATGGCATTCTTGTGGGCATAGGACAGGCACATTATCTGCTGTTAGCCAATGTGGTTGCACCCGTTCATGCTCCAATAGTGGCAGTGCTTTCACTGCTCCATCAGTGAGTGTGCTGTCCACACCCAGACATGGCAGGCCATGGGGTCGTGGTCCTGGGTGTCCCCATGAAGGGAGCTTGTCCAGCAGACATGAGTCACATTCATGTAGCAACATTGCAATCTGTCATGGCTGGACATGCCAGTCCAGCTCCTGGTAGAGCCAGTTCTTGTAGCTGGGGATGACAACAATGAACTGCCACCTCTACCATGCATGGCTCACACCTGTCCACCATACCAAGATGTACAGCCAGCACAGAGCTTAGCTGTGTTCATGCAGACACTCTGTCACCAATTTCACCTGGGAACCCCTAGAGACACATACACAACAGTTACATCGTTCAGCCATGCAGTTTAAAACTCATTTTGTCTCACTGGCCATTTGTTGGTTTACCCAAACGTTTGCCACTTCTCTTTCTTACACACACTCACCGACCTTTCGTGTCAGCCTAGACCTCCTGCCACCCCCACAACACCCTGTGCAAGTGATGATAACTGTTCCATATCCTTGTTTTCTATCTTTTGGATTCAGGGATACATAAGCTTTGTGTCTGATGCTCATTGTGGATAGCTGACTTACTGCTCATTATATCTGGATTTGTGGTGTTAAACTGGTAATTGTACATTTGACCTATATTGGCCTTGGAAAGTTAGACAGCTGATAACATCAAAATTGCCCAACTTTATTGTAAATGATCTAGTGAGGGTTGTGAAGTCTGAAACTGCAATATGTATTATTATTTTCTAACTTTTCTGTTTCATGATTTTCCAGTACATATGTATGGTGCTAAACTAAGGCCATGCAGTGACAATCACTACTTTTGAGAGGTATGACTGTGTGAATTCTTGATGCCTGAGGCCTACTACTTAATAATGACCACAAGTCTCTGCTGTCACATGTTAAGATAATCTCTTTAACAATCTCCCAACTTTTAGTTGTGTACAGTACCAGTTAGTGAAATACAGGGATATTCCACTCATTCATATTATTACACAATACACTCCAGGTTCAAGACTTACCTTGTAAATGCAGCAGTTGACACAGTTTTAGTTTAGGGCTGACTCTGTCTGATGCAAGTAGTACACAGCCATTACATGGGGAGGTAAGGGTTATGAGCATTGTCTGGCATCAATGTTACTATATGTATGTGCGTAGGAGGAAAGTTTTAGGCCCCTAGCTGGTGAGAGGGTGAGTGTGTTATGAGCTGTCTCTTAGCCAATGCAAGGCCATACTGAGTACTCCTACATCTGCCTACACTCATAGCAGCTGGTGGTTTCCCCTCTGACTCCTAATCTGCATGTGGCTGTGGTGTCCTTGGCATTGGTGGTGGGATGTGTGCTCCTTCACCTTGCTGATCCTGCTGAAGCTGTTTTCTCAGGATAATGTTGTGTAGCATGGCACATACTGTGAATTATTTCTGTACATGTCCATGGCTTGTACTGCAGGGCTCCCCCAGATGTTTCTAGGCACCAGAACCATGACTTCAGCAGCAAACACACATTCTCTGATATTTCTGGTTTGAGCATGTGCCTCATTATGGCATTCTTCCCTGGGTGTGTGTGCATTACTGATGGGTGTCATCAGTCACAGTTCCACTGCATAGCCTGCATCCTCCAGTAAATGACCTTAGCAAACATCTGGTAGAGTTGGAAGGTGTGCCAGATATGTGAGTCATGGTAACTGCTAAGATTGCCAGCACACATGTTCAAGATGATTCCCTTGGCATTACACATGACTTGGTAGTTGATAGAGTGGTAGCCCTTTCTGCTTAGGTAGAGCCTACCTTGTTCACCAGGTGGTGTCTTAATTTCTATATGTGTGCAATCTATGGCACCCAGTACTTCAGGGAAGTGTGCTATAGGGTAGAACTCCTGCACATTTCTGGCACTCCTCAGGAAAAAGGGGAAAATTTATGTGGTCACCGGCATGTTGGAGCATAGCATTCAGGAAATGATGGAGGATCCTGGCTGCTGATGCTTGTGACATCTCCAGTATGTCCCCCGTCTGTCTCTGAAAGGTACCTGTAGTTAACATTCTAAGTGCTACACATACCTTTATCTCTACTGGGATGGGTTTACCTTGGTTGGCCCTGGCTCTGAGTTGAGGATGGCAAAGGTTGCAGAGATCCTGTAGTGTGGCCCTATCCACTCTGTAACTCTCTGCAATTTTCACATCATGTTGGTTGTGAAAAGTTAAACAGGGCCTAAAAACTCTTTTCCTTGTAGGCCTAGGTCTATTGACAGCAGCAGGATTGGCTTCAGCATGTAGCACATGCAAATGAATTAATGCAGCAGCAGCCCCTAACATTATTTCCATATAGACTCCTTTTCATGGCTGTATTCCAAAAGATTTTGTAATTTGCAGGAAAAAAAGCAGGGAGTCTACAAAGTTGCTTTATATCTTGTTGAATATCTCTACCATGTTGGATTGGTTGATTAGCATGCAGTTCAGCTGCTTATCCTGTAATTAGCATGCCACGGTGTTTATCTTGTTTGTGTGGTGGTGCACGCCTCTACACAGTGCTTAATGAATCTAAAACTCGTTGCTGTCATGGAATGACCATGTAGAGTTTATTGAATCCACCCATATATAAAACTATGACAGTACACTGTAAGTTACTACTATTGTTTTTTTTCAACTACTGAGATAGTAATGGAGAGAGCTAATTGAGATCATCCTGATGTTTTTGTAAAGAAAGTTCATCAGAAGTACCATTATTACATTGTGAAATTATGCACTTCAGTGACTAATAAATATGAAAAGTTTTGACTTATGTGAAAAATGGGTACCTGGAAGAATAACAGATATATAACTGGTCTTTTAATCTGTACTGCTGAGATGGATAGTGGGATCTTTATGGGGAGACATACTGATTCGATTTTAGAAATAAACAGTGACTGGTTTCTTCCAAAGGAGACTGGTGTGACCTTTCAACAGGTGAATCTGTAATTATTTAAAATAGAAGTTTTCTACATGTGGCTGTGGACATTGTTACAGAGTAACAGGAGAAGTTCTTGCTGATTTTCTGCATTTACCAAAAAAAAAAAGTATTTCAAACAAGACTGTGTCAGAAGCAAAGGCTGAATCAAACATAACAGAACTAACTTTTCAACCTGAGGTGAAGGACTTAACAAGAATCAGAAAATTAACTGCACATGTCAAAACTATAATGCTTACATAATATTCAGTAAGACTCAAGTATTGTAACTGTGTAACACAATGTTCCAGTCTTAGGCTGTAGGAATACAGTTATGTGTAATAGAAGAGCAGTGTCTCATATAACTCAATGCCTTTTCCTTTCCCTTTTCAAAGATTACTTCTAAAGATATGTACGTAAGGACCAGTTTCATCTGACTAACCTTTGAAAAATATTGGAAGCTGAGCTGCTCTGCTTAGTGCAAACTAAATTGTACTTATGATGCCATTATTTGTTATGAAGTATAATTATTTTATTATTTTTTATTGTATCTCCAGTTCCTAGAACTGGTATAAGCAACTGCACTTTTTCCCTTTTATTTGAGAGTCTCACTCATACACCCCCACTTCCCTTTGTAATACATACTGAGGTTCTTCAGACTTTTCGTGCAGAATCTGCATCGGTATAGCTGTCCTACTCTGGATTAACTTCATTCTTTGTCCTTTGAAAGACTTGAGTCCCATAAATGGATACTGTATATAGCTAACAAATTCCCACTGCTG
This sequence comes from Protopterus annectens, assembly GCF_019279795.1. Classification (NCBI taxonomy): domain Eukaryota; kingdom Metazoa; phylum Chordata; order Ceratodontiformes; family Protopteridae; genus Protopterus; species Protopterus annectens. Next base: position 1,171,402,759 of record NC_056727.1, read on the forward strand.
TGCAGCTCTTCCTGTCTGTGATGTCACTTCCTTCCTTGCATCCTGTTTCATTTCTCACAGGTTTATAAAAGCTAACCTCTATGTTTTCAGATATAATTACCCATAATTCATTATCCCATTTAACTGCCACTGGTACTACTGCATGATTTCACAATGTCTTAGTGCCTTTCTGCACTGTTGAATTCCTTTTGTATTTCTGTCATACCTATCCACATTTTAAGCCTTCTTGCTGCAGTTTCTGCACCAGTGTGGCTTCTGCAATAAGGAATATCCTCTTTACTGGTCAGTGTTCTTTTCCCAGAAAAGGGCTACTTATCCAGTTATTCATTTTGTTTATCAGATTACTGCCACTGAACCAAAGGCTGTCGCAAGGCAGAGGCACAGCTGACTGCTACAAAGGAATGCAACAAATTATCTGACACTACTAAATGATTTTAGTTAGTACAGTTGCAGTGATGTATAGAATAATGAGAGCAGGCATTTTTACAATATTAAAGTCCATTCATTTATATAATATACAGACACTGAACACTCTGTTGTATTCAGAACCTAAATTATTTATTTATTTGACATTTGTTTACTGGGGTGGTCTGACTGGGCTTAGTAGCCCCTTTTCAGTGGAGGCCTGGGGAGAAAAGCTCCACATATAAGAAAAATACAGTACAGTGTTATATATACAAACTAACATTGAGTGGATACAGTCAGTGATAGTTATAAATTGTTAAGAATTTTACAAGAACAAAAAAATTATAGTATTACAACTAATATGTAGTAATTACATTAGTCACAATATATTCACATGAGGTAAAAAAAACCCTCGTAGGACTGAAACTGGTAAGAAACTACTAGATTAATACAGAAAAATCAGCACATAGTCTAAAATTTCAGAACAGCTATGGGATCTATAGGATACTACATAAGTAATTGTACAGTTTGAAAAATGTGGTTATGAGTATTAAGAGAGTCCATGACATTAACATTTAGGACTGTGGATGAGGTGAAAAGAAAGAGCAGAGATGGAAAGAGTTGGGAATGGTGAAATGATACTCATATTACCCTGGGGATGTATAGGAGCATGTCCAATTGTCATTTAGGTGTGTTTTAAGTAGATTTTTGAATGAGGTAGGGTTTTTTGTTGTGAGAATATTCTGGGGTATAGTGTTACATTTTCTGAGATTTGATTTGAATAAAGAGAGCCTCCAAAGTTGTTGTTTGATTTAATGGCTTTTAGCAGGAGTTTGTTAGAGGATCTTAAGGGTCTATTATTAATGTGGGTTTGTACTAAGTTTTGGAGGGCCGAACAGTTACCAGGTTGGTGCATGACATAATGGGTTACTATAAGTTGGTTGAAGGATAAGAGATTGGTTAGAGCTAGCCATTTTAGTTGTTGGACAGCAACACAGTGATGGGTTCTGTTGGGAATATTAGTGGCAAATTTGATGATTTTTTGTGGTAGCAAGCCTGTAGCCTATTAGAGTCTGCTTTTCTAAGGTTTGTGAATATTGGGTTGGTGTATAGTAAGGTGGATAGAAGGTGTGTACTGGTGATTGCTTGTCTGGAGGAGTTGGTAAGGTAAGGTTTGATTCTATAGAGTGAATCTAATTTAATGTGGGCTTTTTTAATAATGTGCCAAATATTTGTCAGATTTCAGACTGCTGTCAATGGTGACACCTAATAGCTTTGTTTCTGTGAATGGCTCAATTACTGTGTTGTTAGAAGAGATGATTCTAAAGTGCTGACTGTGGGTATTAGCTTTATTAAGACTGTTCTGGAAGCGTACTAATTTGGTTTTGCTGGGGGTTAGAATAAGCTGGAAGCTGTGTAGGTAGGATTTGATGGCAGAGAAGGATTTTGGGGTAATTTCTTGGAGCTGTGGCAGGGAGGGTGCTGAACAGATGACAGTGGAATCATCTGTGCAAGGCTGGAGGCAGTATGAAGTTTGTTTTTGTTTGTAAAGATAGAGAAAAGAAGTGAGTCTAGTATTGATCCTTGTGGGACATCAACAGTGACAGGTAGCAGAGAAGAGAGAGCTTTTTGCCACTTCACAGCCTGTTGGCAATCATAATACAGATAATACAGTTAAGCCAGTTAGAGATGCTCATTTATGTCTTTGTATGTATTAATAACAGAACATCTGTGACTATAATGCAACTATACAACTCAACTGTCCAGGTTTTTGCAGAATGTCCAGATTTCTGCCTCAAATTTTGGTCTATTCCTCATAAAATTGGTGGTTTTCTGAAAGATCACTGAGGTTTGAAATCATTAAATAAAGACATACACTTGAGTTTCAGACTTCGTATCCTTCAGAAAATGCATGCTAACACAAATTCTATTTTTCTAGGAACTTTAAGTTTATAAGAGGAAAATTTAAAATCTGTTACTATTTTTGGGCCTTTGTCCTCCAATTATTTTAGGCGCTGTCCATATTTCTTGCTGAGAGGTACAAATACAACACAGAGCATTGACCTGAAAAAAGCAGGCAATATCAGCATGTATACAAAATACATACATATATATATATATATATATATATATATATATATATATATATATACTAATCAAGTAATGTAGTTTGTTAATATCATACTGTGCAATTTACATGTGCTAACCAGAAGCAGGAAGGCAGAAGTTAGTGGGATAAAAGAGATAAAAGACAAATGCTAGGGAGAAAGCATGAGCAGTGTAAACAGAGGATAAGCTTGTGTTGCACTGGTCTAAGATAATGTTCATATTATGTCTGAGTATTTGTATTTCACTAAGAAGTGGATTTAACAGTCTGGGAATAACTTTCCAAGGTTTTGTCTTAGAGGCTGGTCCTTGACCTTTTAACCCTAGGTGGAGGTAGTGAGAGTTCTGAGCTGTTTGACAGGAGTGTAGCTGTTATTGGGGTCAGAGATGACTGCTGTCGGTTTAACGTAGCAGTTAATTTGCTAATTAGAGTTACAGATGCTGGAGTCTGTGCTTTAGGTATTAGTGTAGGACTGTAAGTAGAGTAGAGTGACGCATGTGGCCTAGCAGGATTGGCAGCCTATGGAAGGTCTCTTCAGTCACATTTCTGCCAGTTGGTATGGAAATGATTAGTATAATATCCTCATACTGGAAGGCAGTCAATAAAGTAGGCCTGGCCTGGCTTTGTATGTTATATTTGTTTTTAATTCAGGAAACCATGTCTTCTGTTGATTAGACTGACAGCATACATATTATATTGGGAGTATGTCAGATACATCATTGAGATCTCCTTACCTAAATGACTATTCAAACTACAACAAATTGCCTCAAAAGTGTGATAAATTGTTGTAGTTTTTACAGCTGCAGTTCTGTTAACACCAGGTTCAATTTGTTGATATGAACTTGCTTCTTTCATTTAACTGGTGACAAGGAAAGGTTGCCCAAAGCTGTTACACTTATAGAATATGCTTACCTAGAGTGTTTGTTTTTTTCCTGTTTGCTCATTTCTTTGCTGTCTCCTTACTTGAATGATTAGTGAAACTATAGGTGACTGATCTGGCTTTGTGGTATAGAGTGGTGAATAAAACAGAGGATAGAGAGGTCTTTTGGCAGTTGGTTTTAGAAGCCTGGAGACCACCTGGGCTGAATTAACATATTTCTATAGTCCCAATATTGAAGTTAAGGTCTGCTAGGCTGTGACATTTTACCTAATTCCCTGCCTACTTTCCCTGTTGTTTTACCTTTTTCCCCCTTCTTTTATATGTTTTTTAGGAGTGATTTATCTGTTGAACCACTAGACAGTGCTTTAACACTTTTTATGTGTATGCTTCTTCCGATAATACGCAGAAATATTAGTTATAATAGTTTTTGGGTTATGTGTTTGTTTTAAACATATGTATATATTTTTTTGTTTTTAACATCAGATCAGGTCATATTGAATACATGTATATGTAATACTGTGAATGCAATTTTTATATGAATTTTGTTACGTGATTTTAATTTTTGATTAATATTCATGAGATTTGGATAGTGATTGAATAATTTGGAATTTGGTTAATTAACTTTTGAGTATTTAAAGGATGGTTTAAGTTTGATTATGTATTATCTGAGGAAGTTCCATTTGGAAAAAAAATGTGGTGAGAAAGTTAAAGCATTTTATTTTTCATGTCTCTATTAAAGTTGAGTGCTTTTATTCATTTACTATGGCTCCAGGTGCTTCATTTCGACTGTTTTTGTAGTTGGAGCTTTGCTCTCTGTGGCACCTTTTGTTTCTATTTTTGGTATAGAGCAGAGAATCCCTGACAACAATCTTGACAACCAGAGATTGAATAGCAGCTTCAACACTGAAAGAGCTGAGCAGGGGAGATGAGAGTAACAGCAATTTCCAGCTTACCCAGCACTGGTCGGGATGGGGGGGGGGGGTGATGGAGGCATTTTAGCTTGCTTCAGTGCCAGCACCTTCTGGAAAAAAAGATGCATGGTCTGTAACAGATGAGCCAGGACACATGGCTGACTTATTAAGACTTACATAATAGCTTTCATGGACCATGTGCAGGAATGGGCACACCCACACCAGTGCAAGCCTTTGCATCTTTAAATGCAGAATGGGCGCACCCACACCAATGCATGCCCTTGCATCTTTAAACACAGAATGGGCCCACACCAGTGCATGCTCTTGCATTTTTAAACACAGAATGGGCACACCCACACCAATGCAAGCCCTTGCATCTTTAAACACATACAACTGTGGAAGGATTAAGGTTAAAATAAAAAAAAATTCTGATGGCTGCCTTGATGAGAGCCTCCTACAACTGGCTGTTGTCATCCCAAAGGGGACCTAATGGGCTGCTGGCCTGTGGGAAGGCAAATGTTTGTCAGGCAGTTGGGAATAAAACATTTTTTCAAAAGTGTGAGGCTGTACTTTTTACAACTGCAGTTGAATTAACTCTGTGGTTTCCTCAGATACACCAACTTGCTTCACTCATTTATGGGTGGGAAATGAAATTTGGAAAGAGCTTCTAGATGTAAATAGTATGGTCACTTAATGTTATCATAAAGCATGTAGTTTTGTAGAGAGAGTAGCTCTGCACAACACATAAAGTAGATTTTTTTTCCAAACATATTTAATTAGACAAGACAGCAAAGTGACACAATGAGTAGTATTATTACCTCAAAGCAGGAGGTTCTCCAATTTGTTACACAGATGGGATGCCTTTTGTGGGAAAATTGCATGTCCTCTCTGGGCCTGCATGGATTTTCTCCAGGTGGTCTGTTTTCCTCCTACCTGTCTGAGACATGCGATGTGTGTGTGTGTGTGTGTGTGTGTGTGTGTGTGTGTGTGTGTGTGTGTGTGTGTGTGTGTGTGTGTGTGTGTGTGTGTGTGTGTGTGATATGGAAGAAAGGCCTGGCAATCTACTTACATTACTTACTTGCCTAGAAAACTCCATGGATTCATGGGTTGCTATAGGAGTCAGACATGACACATATGACATGCATGTATTTGAGATGGGGTTAGGAACTTGCTCATTCATTGTTTTAGGATAAAAGCAAATACATTTATATAACTGAGTACTGAACACCTGTGTCATCTTTTACTAATTAGGGTCCTTCACACATTATGTAGCTTTCTAGTTACAGGCTAGTTAACAATTTGATAAGGATATATTGGTGGAGATTAAATGTTTTATAAAAATGTTTTATTTTATGAAGAAATTGATATCGGACTTTGCCTCTAGTCAATATGAAGTGTAACTGATTAAATAATGGTGAAAACACTGCTGCTGTAATTGCAATTTATTTACTTGCAGAGAGAAATGGATACAAATATGAAAATTTAATCATAAATGGTTTCATGTAGATCCTGAGATTCTAGAAATTACTTCTGCAGTGGGTATTATTCACCAAATTGCACAACTGACCAGGTTTTTAGTACTGGATATAGTTCTTTTGACATATGGGTGCTAGTCTTCCCTGGCTAAACTGTGGAAATGTGATATGATTTTTAATGTTGTGGCTGCCTATGTTTTGTCATTCTGAAAGGTCCATAATGATTAGTAGTTAACATTCCAATCGTATCCTAAAATATCAAACAAAATATATAAAATATATCATTAGTACATCAACTTACAACACAAAGCATTGCACAAACTATTTAATCATTTTATAGCCTGATGCATCAAGATCTACACACACACACACACACACACACACACACACACACACACACACACACACACACACACACACACACACACACACACACACACACACACACACACACACACACACACACACACACACACACACACACACACACACACACACAAACACACTATATCCAAGCTCATGTAAACTCATAGAAAAGAAAAATTTAAAAAAGCAACCACGCAAGCACATCTATTCCTTGTTTCCCAAGTCATATGACCTGAGAGAAGCCGCTATAGCAAATAGAGCAGTAAGATGTTAAAAACACTTAGACATCCACAGGCTGTGTAATGGCTAGCATAGTGGCATAATTACAACTAAAAAAGCAACAGCTGACAGGCCATAAGAGAACCCATTTTGATATGAGTAAATATGCCAGTTTTATTCAATTTGACTGATCTTTCACTTGTGCTTGATTTTTCTATACTAGCTTGGTCAGAGTTTTAGTTTTATATAAGTTTTCCCATAGATAAGGAATGCAAGATTTTAGATATTGTGAAGCATACAGTGCCAGAAAAACAAAAACAACTCCCTACATCTCCATTTCATAGAATAGTTTTTTTTTCTATCAGCAGAGTCGCATATGGTGCAGGTAAACCTGCTAACACACACTACCCTGTTCCCTCCCTAACACTATTAAAACACAAAAACTCTGCAAACACACCCACTGGTAATCTGGAACAATCAGGATACAAGGATCACGAACCAGGCGTTGAGTAAAAGTCTTTTAATTAAACAGCTTCACCAGCTCAGCGTTAAAAAGTAAAAACACTTCCAAAATATAACATCAAGCGCTTTCACCCGGGCCCTCCCAGGCTTTCTCAAGACCCCTCCCTAACACAGTGATGCTGCTGAGCTGTGGCCAATGGTATCTCATACAGCATCAAAACCCTTCATTGCCATAATATGATAATTATCCAATGCCACCTGCAAACCTAATGACTGTGATTCATGAATAAATCACATTCATTCATGCTTTTAGCAGATAACTACTGTACACCATGCCTTACCAAGTAACCACTGTAGCCCCATGGTAAGGCATGTTATACAACATCAGGTACCTTATGCAGTAGCACTGCGTAGGTCTATCAGGCTACACATGCTACCTGTCATTCACAAGCGCAAGGGCACCTGTGCCATTTGAGATGTGCACACCTGGAGACTACAGCTACTACTGTCTATAAATCACACTAGTCCCTGGTGGTGTACTGTGCATAGGGCACAAGACACACTATCTTGTGCCCTATGTGTATAAATGCCAGGACCTAACTGTCATCTAAATCTGACATATGTTTTGCTATTAGAAACAGCAATATTACCATTCTCTTAATTCCAGATGGTATGGAAATATTTACCATTTCTTAATTCAGATGGTATGGGCTTATGTTTTCAGAAACCTGGTTTTAATTACTTGGCTTGGCTAATTACATATTTATCAACCCCTTTATTCTCACAAGAGATTTTCTGAGGGGATGGTAAGAAATGACTTTGCTGCCTGTATTTGCAGATGGTAAGAATTATATGATAAAAATACTGACCAGTTGCACTATCTCCACTGCTACAAATGTATCAAAATTCGTAGGGCCAGATTTACGAAGGCTTGCACGGAGTCTAAGAGTAGTATAAGATGGCAGACAGCCAATATGTCTGCCGAGCGATCCAGCAATAGCTGGCAGGGGCGTGCAGGGGCGTGCATGAGAGCTTTTTTTTACCAGTTTGCATTTCTCTTTTGGGATTATCCTTAGCTTCTAAAGCTACTCTTGCACGGACGGTGTTATGGTATGCAAATTACCTAATTTGCTGCTGAAAGCTATGCAAATGAGGTAAATTTGCGATCCAGGAAACACTAACCTGTCCGTGGAAGAGTAGTGTTATTTGCAGAAATGTACTCTGTTGGTAACGGAGTACCGTTCTGCAAATAGCTAAACGGAGCTACCACAGCTCCAAATAAAGGATGCATCTAGTTGAGGAAGCATGCCAATGGCCAAATATAAGGCCATTGGCATTTGCAAATGTTGTAAATCCTTAAAATCCATTTTTTTTCCCGATCGCTGATGTTTAAGAGTAGTGCAGTGCCGCGCAAACGTGCTGCACTTTAAATAAATTGAAAAAAATTGAAAAATAGCCAAAAATGGGCATTTTCACTAAAAAGCTTGTTCTGCCATGCAGGTGAATAGCAGGCTGAAAACAACATGGCCACTGAGTAGTGGTTGCTAAGGGGGGGAAGCTCAGTGTGAGAGATGTAACCAAGCATTAGTAGGCAATCCTATGCAAATGAGGATAAGGATAGTGAATCCCAATTTTTCCCGGCATGTGAGCCATTTCCCTAGAGTGTAAGTGAAGGAGTAGGGGAGTAGTAGAGTAGAACATAGGTGACATCATGAGGGGGTATGTCTGAAAGACTGTAAGCTGATTGGAGCACAATGGATTGTGTTTGCCCTGAGTTGCTCAGGATTGCAAGAGGCGTGTCTACAGTTGTCCTAGCTGTAAACAAGAAACCAAAGGTGTACGCTGTGGATATATCTGAAAATTCTTGCAAACGTGCTTACACCTTGTGCGCGCGTGTGCGCTTGTGTGCACGCATGTGCGCTTGTTTGCGTGGCGCTGCCCCCTGTGGAAACAGAAAGGGAAAAGGAAGAAAAAGAAGTAGTAGGAAGTTAACCAAGGAGAACTAGCAGAGCTGCCATGTGAAATATATCAGAATCAGACAATTACACAGGCAGTAGACTATCCCAGCCCAGCTCAGCACTTTAAACTCTGCAAACAGCAGTTTACCCTGTTTTTTCCCAAGAACTCTGCAACACTGCAGTATACAAAGAGTGAAAACTTAAAAAGCTTAAGTCAGACAAAATGTTAAGGGTTGCTATTGCTATCATAAACCAACATGTGCAAAATGCTGAGGGTGGTGATGTTGTGAATGCTGCTGAGCAACCCACAGTGAGGAGACAGAGAAGAGTGTACAGACCCAGGGTAACCTACCAGGGGCTACATGAGCTGGAGATAGTGGAGCACTATAGAGTGGACAGAGACTTCCTGCAGCAAATTTTTGAGCTGTGCTGGCCACGCCTCACACACAGAACCAACAGAGGAGATCCCATCCCAGTGGATACCAAGGTATATGTTGGCCTACGAATACTAGCACCCACAGGTACCTTCCAGAGACCAACTGGTGATATGATGGGGATTTCACAGGCATCAGCATCCAGGGTACTGCACCATTTCCTGGATGCCATGTCAGCACATGTCGGTGAGCAAATATATTTCCCCAATTCCAGTGAGGAATTGGCCAGCAATATGCGTCTTTTCCACCAAATAGCAGAAAACCCTGAGGTAGTGGGTGCAATAGACTGCACGCACATACACATCAAAGCACCACCCGGTGAGCAGGGTAGGGTCTACATCAACCGCAAGGGCTTCCCCTCCATCAACTGCCAGGTCATGTGCGATGCCCAGGGCATAATAATGAATGTGTGTGCTGGCTGCCCTGGAAGCTATCATGATTCCCACATCTGGCATCTGACACAGCTGTACCAGAGATTTGTCAATGGGGACATCCCTGATGGTCACCTAGTGGGGGATTCTGGATACACACTGGAGCCGTGGCTGATGACACCCATCAGAAATGCACACACACCCGAACAAGAACTCCATAATGAGGCACACGCACAAACAAGAAACATTATTGAGCATGTGTTTGTGATGCTCAAGTCACGGTTCCAGTGCCTGGACACATCTGGTGGAGCCTTGCAGTACTCACCAACTACATGTACCCAAATTGTCATGGCTCCTAAAAAAGGCTCCTAAAAAAGGATACATGACAAAAAACAATAGCGAACATGGCTTTAAAACCAGTTTCTTTTGTACTTATTCTTTAGATCATTTCAGAATAAGGGAAATGTTAAACAAAAATTGGTCTATTATAATTGAAGATAGTGGGCTTTTCAAGATATTGGGAGAAAGGCCTAGATTAACTTATAGGAAAGGAGCTAACTTAAAAGCTCTATTAGAAAGAAAGAAAAACAATAAATATGGTAAGAATTATGGAATGAATAAATGTGGGTCATGCCAACAATGTAGATACATTCACAATGACACTAAGGTTACTATTAGAGAGAGGACATACCATGTTAATGGCAGGTACAATTGTGATACTAAGAGTGTGATTTACACAGCTTGCTGTGATCAATGTGCTGCGTTTTACATTTGTAAAACTGAGAGAAAGATCAAGCAGCGCATTTATGAACATCAATACGCTATTAATAAAAGAGACACAACCAATGCATTTGCTAGACATATCAATGAGTTTCTTGGTCATAGGTTTAAATTTAGTATATTACAACAAAGACACGTAGATGGAAGAGGTGGGCCTTGGCAAATACAACTTGAAATAGATGAAATTATGTGGCAAATTAGGACAGCTGCCCACATTTTCCCAGGCCTCAATGAATATGTCTCAATAAAAAGCATTTTGAAATATCTAGCCTTATGAAGGTAGTCTATCCTTGTACATATACGTATATATACATATTCATATCTTTTACGTATTTGTTTTTATTTATATATTTTTCTTTTTTTAATGGTTATAATATGTTATGGTATATATGATTATATTTTATTATATTATATTAAATTATAAATTTGATATAGTTTATAATAAGTGCATCAGAAAATATTTATATACGAAGTAGAGTATGCACAATATAGTCAGCTTTTCCCCTTTTTTAGGAGCCTTATTAGGTATAACAAATATATATTTATTTATAGTATTTGATTACTTTCATAATTGTCAATACCACATTAGGTACAATTTTTTGCATTTATATATTTTTTGCATTTATATGATTGTTCCAACTTTAGGCTTTTTACTTTAGTAGACGATGGATAGGAGTCATAGTAATGGTGTTTTATAATGTATAATTTTCAACATCATAAAATGCTTATTGTTCCTATTTTTTTAGCAGCTCGAATAGGTATATATTAATTATATTTATTAATTGGTTATTGTATAAATGAGTTATATCCTATTAGATACTATTCTTGATATATATATATATATATATATATATATATATATATATATATATATATATTTTCTCATATTATTGTTTCAACGCTTTAATTTTTTGTATATGGGTTACACTCACTAATTTGTTTTTTTGATATCTTAACACTATAATATTTAAATGATTTTTAAAACAACATAAAATAGATTTATTATATTTTATATATATATGCTTGTTTTTTAAAAAAGTTTTTTATACACAGAAAAAAGTATTGTCTGTTTGAACAGTGCTTCACAAGTTTTTTGAACTGGGTTTAATACTTGTCTCTTTAAAGAAAGGCAAAGAAGAGACTAATTGTTTTAAGTGATTAATTGGTTGTCTATATAATGTTACTAATTGATTTGCTTGTTGTCTGAAGAAGGGGAAGCACTGACCTCTCCGAAAGCACTAATAAAATCTGAATTTATTTTATTCCTTGATGTTGCTCAGTTTGTCACTTGCTCTTACTGTGATTAAATACCACATAGGTGCCAACACCCTAAATATGGAGGTGATAATAAGGGATCTATGGACACATGTGGATAGTCATCTCTACTTCCAGAAACACATTCACAAAGTAGTTAGAAAATCATGCTGTGTGTTCCCACAAACTGTCAAGGTCTTTGCATGTAGGTCAAAGGAGGTTCCCTCTACTCATCAGTCATCAGACCCGTCAGAGAGTACCACAACACACTTGCGATGAATCTGACTAGGCACCTTCAGCAGCTGGAAAGACCACTGAAGTACCTCAACAAGAGGATTACTGGCCTCAAACAGTTGCCCCATGCAACAAGACTGAATTTAACTCAATCTGTACTCTGTTGCATACTGTCTACTCAGGAGATCTCTGCCCAACAGACAGGTCCATGTCCAATGCAGAACTGATGTACATGCCCTATCTGAAGTAAACCCAAGCTCACTGTACCACATGCTCTAAGGATATCATCATCACAACATTAAATAGAACATGTTGGAGGGATACAGTACTAACTCACAGACTTCCCTTGCTTTGGAACAGGCTCCCAACTGATATTAAGCCGAGTCCCTCACTGGCACTCTTCCAGAGGAGCCTTGATTAGTGTATGTGAAACTGAACTGTCACACCATGGATCACTTCATCAGCTCTACTACACAGAGGTCTAGCGAACTAACTCCATGGGTGGTGATAGCTGCACACTCTGGCCATACTAATATATGCCTTCAGGCAGATAGCCTATTACCTACCTATGTACCTATACATATATATATATATATATATATATATATATATATATATATATATATATATATATATATATATATATATATATATATATATATATATATATAGGGGGAACACAATATAATAAGCCAAAGATGGATGGACAGAGATGTGTGTAAGAGGGTGACCATGGCAGGGAGCCATCCAGGACTGTCCCACCCAGCACACATCCCAATGGCACGAAAGACATGAGGTGCACATCTCTCCCACTGTACATAACAGCCACCAGTATCTGTAAGCATTACAGTGTATGTGGTCCATGTGCCTTCTGTACAACATGACTGTACAATGAAGTACACATCTACTATCTGTAGACATGTACCTGTCACATAGGTTCATACGTATGTAGTAGACTATCTCCACGAAGGCATATATCAGCCTACACAAGTTGTGCAGCTTTCACCACCCCACTGGGTAGTCTCTCAAGCCTTAGTTCTAATAGTTAGTACCCTAAGCCCCTTTCTAGTGGGGCTGCTGATGTGATGCCTGGCATGAATTGTCTGTTTCCCATCCACTCATTAAGGTTCCAATTGAAGAGTGTCAGCGAGGAGCTCTGTCTGATGTACATTGGGACTCTGTTCCACAGTAAGGCAAGTGTCTGGGGTGGTACTCTATCCCACCAGCATGTTGTATTCATTGTTCTGATGAGGTTCATATCCCCGGAATGTGTAGGGCGACTCAATGTTGTTATCTGTAGATGGAGCATGTTCAACAGTTACGTGTTGGACATGGCTCTGTATGTTAGGCAGAGTGTTCCTCTGAGTAGGTGGTACGCAACAAAGAACAGATTTAGTTTTACCAGTTGTGTTGCATGACACAACTGTTTGAGGCCAGTAATCCTCTTGGTGAGGTACCTATATGGTCTCTACAGCTGCTGGATATGCTAAGTCGAGTACATCCAAAATGGTGCACTGTACTCAATGATGGGTCTGATGACTTAAGAGTAGAGTGCCAACACTACCTCTTTGGATCCTGATGCAAACCCTTTGTTGATTAGGTGGGCCACATAGGATCTCCCAATCACTTTGGCAAGATGGTTGTCAAAGGAAAGATGACTATCTACTTGTGTCCCCAGATCCCTTATCACCTTGTCATTTTTAAGGGGGTAGCACCTATGTGGTAGTTTGTGGGTATTTTGTTTTCAACAAAGAGGATCACCATGCATTCCTCCACAGTGAGCTTGAGGCCATGATTCTGACACCACACATCTGTCTCATAGAGTCCCTTCTGGAGAATATGTCTGTCTTCCGGGGAATCTATTATGGCAAACACTATACAGTTCCCAGCAAACTTAGTCAACCACAACCCTCCTGTGTTGGCATGCACATTTGAGAAGTCTATACCAAACAGGAGGGACCCCAGGACTGAACTCTGGGGAACACCAGTCATTACTGGTGTAGAGTCTGACATGTAGCCAGCAACTCTTAATGTGTGGGATCTATCTGTGAGCCAGTTTGCAATCCATCTTGTGATGTATGGATTCATGGCCAGGTTGGTGAGTTCATCTATGATACCTAACTGGGGAATGGTGTCAAAGGCCTTAGCGAGGTATAGGTAGGCTGTGTTGAGCTCATTTCAATCATCTGTAGCCTGGGTAACTGTCAAAGAAATCCTCCCAGTTCAGGAGGCGTGGTCTGCATTTGACAAAGCCAAACTGCGTGTGCTCAACTGTGTGAAGGTTCCCAATCTCTGTATTGTTGACTTCCATTATGATTGGCTCCATTGCCTTGCAGAACACACTTGTCAGGCTCATAGAGCATGAATACCAAGGGGTTTTTGTGGCCCCACCCCTGTGGAGTGTGAAGAACGTTGCTGTGCAACATTCTATGGGTACATATCCTGTAGAGAGCATGTAGAGAGAGGTGTAGGTATTCTTGATGAATATGGATACATCCCCACCCTATGTGCTATGATCCAGGTTCTGATGCTGGAAGGTATGGAATGAGTAGTATCCTGGTAGTGCTGGTGTGCTGTCTGGAGCCTTGAACTAGGTTTCTGTTAGTGCACAGATATCAATATTCTCCATACTGAGAAGTGCCTCGAGTGTGTGCATCTGGATGCTGAGACTTCTGGCAATGAGTAGCATTTAGCTCATTTTGTGGTTATTTGTGTTGGTTACGGGGTTTGGTTTGTCCTGAGTGACCGGTGTTCCACACCTGAAGTCAGCGCCTCATTGGTCCCATCTGACCATAAGCTAATTACCCTACATATCCACATTCTGGACCCACACACCCATTAAGGAAACCATGTTAAAAATGTCTCCAAAGCCAACTTCATGCTTCTTAAGACAGAAGTGCTGAACTGCAGGATACCCATGCAGATGGACAATACAGTTACGACTACTGAATCCTTCACAATTGCACTTTATAAGCACTTACATGACTGCATGCATCGTGCTATCCCAAACAGAACCAAGATGCTATCCTCCAAGAAAAGGAAGCCAATATGGTGTTCCCCTGCCATAAATAAACTGCACAACAGAAGGAAGAAACTGTTGCAAAAGAGGGTAAAATCCCATGAGGGGAGGAGCTCCATGGTCAACATCAGTAAGAAGCTGTGATCCCTGATAAAATCCTCCAAAGCTAGTTATGAAAACAAAATCGACACTGATTCTAAAGACAACCACAAAGCATTCTATAGCTATGTCAATAATCTCAATGGCAACACTCAGATCTGCTCTGAGTTACAGCACAATGGTACTAAATATACAGACCCAACTGATATTGCCAACATCCTGGCAGATAGGATCAGTGCTAACTTTACCTCCCTCTCACCCATGAAAGAGCACATATCTATAACGGAAGACTGCAAAGTTGCTGTCATCATGGCTGCACAGGTAAAAGACACTCTCCAAAGCCAGGAAAACAGCATCCATGGGACCAGATAACATCCCAGGCTGTGTTCTACACAAACTACAGAACAAACAGGCACCACACCTACATACCATGTTCAGTCATAGCCTCACCTCAGGCTTTGTGCCTGCTGAATGGTGCACAGCGATGGTTATCCCACTACACAAGGGGGGAGCCACCACGGACCCCAGGAACTAGCGCCCCATTAGCCTGATGAGCCTGCTCTGCAAGGCCATCGACTGTATCATCATATAACTTATAAAAAAAGACATTGGTAATCTCCAGACTCTGGACCACAACCATGTTGGGTTGGTAAAAGGCAGATCATGTCTCCTAAACCTGATAGACGTCATTGAAGCAGTCACCAGAACCATAGACAAGGGTAAGGTGGTTCACACAGTCTATGTAGATCTTGCCATGGCTTTCAACACCGTCCCCCACTCTGGAATTATAGATAAACCCACTAAACTAGGTATAAATTGCTATGTCACAAGATGGGTTGCCAACTGGCTCACTGACAGAACACACACTGTGAAAGTAGCAGACTCCAAGTACAATTTTGGACCAGTGACAAGAGCAGTACCACAAGGTTTAGTCCTGGGTCCTGTCCTGTTTGGTATCTACTTCCCTGAAGTAAACTTTACATGGAAGGTCTGTGGCTAATGAAGTTTCCAGATGACTGCAAACTAGGAGCCATAAATGAAACTACTAAAGATGTGGATATCCTACAAAAGGGCTTCACTGAGACAGATGCCTGGTGTCAAAGCCATGGCCTCAAGCTCAATGCCTAAAAGTGCATTGTCATCCCCTTTGGTAAAAACTCTGTAGCCATGAACTACAACATAGGCGGTAGTACACTTAACACTGAAAGTGTGATAAGAGACCTTGGGTCACAGGTGGACAGTGGACACACCTGTGATAATCACATCCCCACAGTAGTCAGGAAATCCTTCTACGTGGCACACCTCATCACAAAAGGTGTCTCATGCAGAATAGAAGAGGACATTGTTCCCTTCTACTCATCACTCACTAGATCCATAATAGAGTACAACGCCCCTTTTGCTATGTACCTCACAAGACATCTACAACAACTGGAAAGCCTGTAGAAATACCTCACAAAGAGCATTAGCAGCCTGAAATACATGCCATACACAAACCGTCTCAAAATGCTTCAGCTGTACTCTTTCGCATATCGCCTACTCAGAGGTGATCTCTGCCTAACATACAAAGCTATGTCA
Organism: Protopterus annectens; assembly: GCF_019279795.1. NCBI lineage: Eukaryota > Metazoa > Chordata > Ceratodontiformes > Protopteridae > Protopterus > Protopterus annectens. The sequence goes on from NC_056727.1 coordinate 1,171,419,308, forward strand.
AACACAGAGCTGTTGGACATGCTCCACATAAAACACTCACAATCCCTCTGATCTTCAGCCCCAAAACCCAGAGTGAAATACAAAAGGAAGGGGTGTATCCATTTACCTTATGGATACCCACACCTTCAGGTTGGTGGCACAGCATGAGGCCTTGGAGACCATGCAAGTGCAACTAACATTGGGCAAAGCTGCTTATCAGATTGTACCCTGCTACAGATCACCTACCTTGTCTCAGGAACCTCACTCAGTATTCCTGAGAACAGTGGAAAATATAAAGGTCCTACCAAACACCATTATATGAGGAGATTACAACTACCCAAACATTGATTGGGAGAATTACTCATGTACAACGTCCTTTGCCCAATGCTTCCTAGAGTTTAAAAACTCAAATGCCCTGGAACAGCTGGTCACCATGCCCACTAGAGGTGACAACATACTGGACCTGATCATCACCAACATGGGGTACCAGTGTCCCACAACAGAGATAAACCCCTCGCTGGTAATATCAGATCATAAAGTAATCACACTGGACATCCACATCCCCCCCCCCCAGTCAAGAAAACCACTGTGAAGACATTTTCTCTCAAGACCAAAGTGGAAAGTTCCAAAGCCCCCTTGCTATAGGATAATGCTATACAATCTGCAGAATCATTTACAAGTGTATTCTATGAGCATCTACAGGGATGCATGGATCAAGACATCCCAAATAAAACCAAGATGCACTCCTCCAAAAATAAGAAACCAATCTGGTGGTTGTTGCCCATAAATAAGCTATACAACAGAAGGAGGAAACGAACACATGATAGAGCCAACTTCACAAAAGGAAAGACATCACTGATCATTATTAGGAAGAAACAATGATCACTCATAAAATAATCCAAGGCCAGTTTCTAAAGACAAATTGCCAAGGAATGTAAGAATAACAACCACAAAGCCTTTGTTAGCTATACCAAACATTTAGGTGGCAACTCTCAAATATGCTGTCAGCTACTGCAAAATGGCAAAAAATACACTGAACCAACTGACACTGCCCACATCCTGGCGGACAAGTTCAATGGAACCCCCCCCATCACCCCCAAAAGGGCCTGTGTCCATCCCAGAAGAATGCAGAGCCCCAGACTTCATGGCCATGCAGGTAAAACAGCCCTCTCCAAAGCTAAGAACACAGCATCAATGGGACTGGATGGTGTCCCAGGCTGCGTCTTACACCAGCCCCAAAAGGAACTACACCCTCACCTACATTCACTGTCCAGACTCAACCTTACCACAGGCTATGTACCCAAGGAATGGCATACAGTAGCAGTCATCCAGCTCCACAAAGGTGGTGCCACAACAGAACCTGGAAACTATTGCCCTATAGGCCTACTCAGCCTGGTCTGCAAAGCTATGGAGCAAATTATCATGGAACCCATAAACACTGGACTCTACCCAACTTGGCTTTGTTAAAGGCAGATCCTGCCTCCTAAACCTAGTTGACTTATTTGAAACAGTTACCAAGGACACAGATGGAGGTGAAAGTAGTCCACACAGCCCACCTGGACCTCACTAAGGCCTTTGACACCATTCCCCACTCTGGCATCATGGACAAGCTTACCAGCTTGAACATTAACACCTATGTCACAGTATAGGTGGTCAACTGGCTCACATATCAAACACACATGTTCAGAGTTGCGGGTGCCATGTCCGACTCTAAACCAGTCACAAATGGCATCCCACAGGTCTTGGTCCTGGGACCTCACCTGTTCAGTAGATACTGGTCCGAGGTACAGGCAAGCACGGGAGGAGTATGACTGAACAAGTTTGCAGATGACTGCTAACTGTGGTCCATAATCGACTCTACGGCTGACAGAGACATCCTCCAGAAGGGTCTTACAGAGACAGATACCTGGTGTCAAAACAATGCCCTCAAACAGAATGCCAAAAAATGCATAGTCTTCCCCTTTGGATAAAACAAAGTGCACACAAATTACCACATAGGTGGTAATCCAGTATGTACGGAGAATGTAATTATGGACCTGGGGACCCAGGTAGATAGTAAACTCTCCTTTGATGATCACATTGCCGAAGTGTTTAGAAATTCCTTCTATGTAGCCCACCTAATGTAACCCACTTTGTCTAGTCTGATGATGTCACCATCCTACAAATATACCCGTGGAAAAGAGAACTTCCAGTAATGTGTATAGCACATTGTGTAAATGCGTACTGCTGTAGTATCATAAAGTAGTTTGGTAGGGGTTTGAATCCTGCACTTGACATGTGTATGAAAGTGTGTGTGTGTCTCCTTGGAGAGGTGCAACCTTTTTGGAGACTACTAAAACACCTTAAAAGTGGTATACTTATCTTTGTCAAGTCTGATGATGTCACCAGCCTACAAATATACCTGTGGAATAGAAGACTCCTGGTAATGTGTATAGTGTGTCATGTTAATGCGTACTGCTCTAGTATCATAAAAAGGTTAGGTAGGGGTTTGAATCCTGCACTTGCCAACTTTATCAGAGTGTGTGTGTCACCTTGGAGAGGAGCAACCTTTTTGAAGACTACTGAAACACCTTAAAAGTGGTATTCTCATCTTTGTCAAGACTGATGATGTCACCATCCTACAAATATACCTGTGGAAAGGGGCACTCCCAGTAATGTGTATAGCGCGTTGTGTTAATATGTACTTCTTTAATATCATAAAGTAGCTAGGTAGGGGTATGAATCTTGCACTTGCCAACTGTATGAGAGTGTGTGTCTCCTTGGAGAAGATCAACCATTTTGAAGACTACTGAAACACCTTAAAAGTGGTATACTCATCTTTGTCAAGTCTGATGATGTCACCATCCTACAAATATACCTGTGGAATAGAGAACTCCCAGTCATGTGTATAGTGCATCGTGTTAATGTGTACTGCTCTAGTATCATAAAGTAATTAGGTAGGGGTTTGAGTCCTGCACTTGGTGACTGTGTGTGTGCTCCACATGTATGACACTGTTGGTCAATGTGATGTGGGTTTTGCTTTTACTACTGTATGACATATCACAATGACAACAGTATGTGCATTACACATGTCAGGTAGCTGTGTGGCAAATACATATACATACATGTGATCTCAATTATTTCATAGGTGGGAACCCTGCTTTCTCCATGAACACATCTGTTATCTTTGCCAGAGCGTGCTGCCGCTTTCCAGACCTTAGGTCACATCTGTATGCTTGTGACAAGCTAAGCCACTGCAGTGATCCCTGGCCTACGTCATCCGTTTCACATACACTCATTACGGTTTCTATTGAATAGTGTGAGTGAGGGTTTATGCCTGAGGTATATTTAAAACCTGTTCAAAAGCAGCAAAGTCTGTCAAAGATGGCTATTTATTATAGGTGTGCAACAAACTTTGTGGATATGCATGCAGACCCCTTATTGCTTATGTGATCCACAGAGGGATTTCCAAAACCCTTTGGAAATGTGATTATCAAAGGAGAGATGACGTAACACATGGCTCTATGTATACATCGATACCTGTTCAACATTTTGGGGGCTACTACCTATGTGGTACTCTGGGGATACTATGTTTTGTAAAAGTGGATGACTATGCTTTATTTGGCTTATAGCTTTACAGCATGGGTTTGACACCAGGTATCTGTCTGTATGATACCCTTTTGGAGGATGTGTGTGTCATCTGGAGAATGCATTATAGCCCATAGTATGCATTGCCAAACATGGCCAGACATATCCCTACTGTGTTTGCTTGTACCTAAGAAAGCTATATGCCAAACAGGAGTGGTCCCAGGACTGAGTGCAGGTGAATACCACTGGTTAATGGCATAGAATAGTACTTGAAGGCTGCAAATGTTACTGTGTGTCCTACATCTGTGTGTCAGTTGTCAAGACATCATCTAACAATTGTTTATGGTCAGGCTGTTGAGGTTATATATACTACCAGAATGCAAACCAATGACAGATAGTAACAGTATCACCCACAGCACAGTGTCAAACTGTGTCATACACACACGTGTACTCAAGTTCCAAAATGTGTGTAGTACAATGCATACTGGCCACCAATAGAAACTGGAGTGTTAACACTGTCTAATACAGGGCATGTCACCCTGCCCATGTGTTCAATATGCACGTACATGCAGACAGTGCACCTCAACCATGTTCACAAATGTACACCTGCAAATCTGTGCTGCAGACATCCCACACTTACTGTCCACTCTCTAACACATGCTGACAAAACTACACACATCAGCCAAGTGGCACATGGGCAGACAATACACAATTGGAATAAACACTGTAAACAATACTACATTGATAATTATAGCTTTAATGCATCATGCCTGCTCAGCTACACCTTCAAGGATATCATTACACTTTACTGCTGACAACATGCTGACATTCCTATTCTGTTATAAAGTCACCCTGTGCATCAGCACCATATTAGCCTGTTCCTGCATCAATGTTACAGATGACAGGAGGTGGCACAGGTTTCATCATATGCACAGGGTGTGTTGTTGGTTTGCCAGAGGCCTACATTGAACCATACAATCGTCATGTGTGTGTGAGTGTGTGTGTGAGGGCCAAGAATACTGTTATGGGCCAATGTGGATGTAATATGTGAGGGTATGTGTTTGCCCTAGGTGTCTGGTTTATGTGTGTGTGTCTGCATGCACACAGTTCCACCATGTGGCTGCCATATACAGGGATTTGTGGGGCAGCTACAGTCTGTACCTGGCAGGCTTTACAGATTACCGTCTCTGGCCATGGATACGGGACCTGTGTCTGGCAGGTGTGCTACAGACAGTATCAGGTACTAATCCAGACTGGGTACTATCCTCAGAGGTTGACATATGTACACTGGATCCAGGTCCCTGCTGGGACTGGCCAGAGCCACGTGCACGTGGTCTTCTAGGACGGTCTATGGACAGCCCACCCCCAACATTGCTGGGGCTGGTACTGGCACTACGGGAGCGGCTATGACTTGATGGATATCCATGGCGACTGCCAGCTGATGATGTTGCTGGCATATGTCCACATTGATGTCTCACATGACACATGGACATGACATTGTGGAGGAAATCTAATGTCTCACCCCGTCTATCAATGACCTCAGTATAATTACGGATGGCACCTGCTAGGTCATGGATACTGTCATTTAAAGAGGTGTTATGAGCCCTCTGTGCCCTTAGTCCCTGTCTGGTGTACTGCTCCATACGTGCCTGTGCCTCCATGACAGCCTGGAACATGCATGTGGTTGTAAGAGTTGTGGCATGTCTGCCAGGGGCATGATGACCAGCAGTGCTCTAACGAGAACCCCTGGACATCTGCCTCTGTGGTACCATTCCAGATATCTGGCTATGGCTGCTGTGTCCTGATGCATGTGCCATAGATACCACACTGTCCTGGCCATTGCTGACTGTACACTGTCCCTCTGCTAAGGACATTGGTGATGATGGATGTACAGGCAGTATGACTCTGTGCATGGATGGGGTGGAGACTTGTGTACCGTCAATTGGTGGCCCAACAACAGACCCTGACAAACATGCCTATGCCTCAACACACCTATCCTCATTATCACTATTTGTGTCAGTGACATCAGGTTCCCTGCTACACTGAACCAGCCCAACCTCAGCACCTGTGAGAGTAAAACAGGAAACACACTTTAAGACCTGTACATGATGTCAGAACACATGAACACATGAACATATGAACACATGCACACATGCACACATGAACACATGAACACATGCACACATGCACACATGCACACAAATACACTCCTCACTAAAGCAGACACACACACACACACACACACACACACACACACACACACACACACACACACACACACACACACACACACACACACCACCAGCAATCTCAGAACATACTCAATAGCAGTTGATAGTGGGGTACAGTATCACAAGCCAAACAGTCATATCACACATGTCAGCATGCAGGACATGTGTTGCTCAACAGCATGCAGTGCGAGTGTAGACAGTCCTTGTTCCTAACAGTATACATGGCTTTGATGCATGTGTTTTGTTGTTCGGTGATTGGCCTCACCCTGGAACGCAATGTATACATGGACACAACATTGCCATGCAAGTATTAAAAACTCTTTAATGTACAGTGCACCATCACTCACAGGTATACATACCATGGCTGGATGTGTATCTGTGTTTCACATAGATATCCAATTCTGATTAGAGCCTCTGTGTCTTTAGCAAATAACTGTGGACACAATTTTAGCTCATGCATGATGTGTATACACACAAGATCAGTCGTGCATGTATAACTGATGGAATACCATTGGTCCACATAGCCAATGTACAGTAGTTATGGTGAAGGTAGACCATATTGTGGACATGCCAGTGTCATCTATGACATGGCATGCTAAAACACAACTACATATTTAAACATCACACATACCCAATGTGTGCCATATGACCTAGCCACTCAATAGCATTACAAGACATATATGTGTCGGTTGTGCAAATGGTAATTGGTATGTATATTGTTTATAGGTGCATATGTTTGCAAACACACAACATTGAGGTGTATAGCAATGAAAGCTATGTGTAGTACTGTGGTTACAATAACTGGATGGGGTGCAGTACCATAAGCCATCATCATGAAGTGTCATGTGGTCACTCAAGGCTAGCCTTGAGTCCCAAACCAGAACTGCACTACCATGGTTACATTCACCATTTCACAGCCAGTTGTTACATGGGTTTGTAAGGAGGCCAGTAAGGAGCATTGCCTAACATGAATGTGTTGGGTGTTGCAGTGTGTTTCACTGCCCCATGATAGGCCTCTACCCCTCAGGTATATTATATGTGCTGTGTGGATGACATTTGGGATACTGGAGTGTGACCTTACAGAGGGTTTGTGAATACTTCATGTGTAGCATGTTAACATGTTCTGTGTATGACATAGTTGTGTATGTTGTGTGCATGCGTATCGACTCTGCCTATCCAATGGTCACTATAGTGTAGCCACATTTGTTTGAGATGGTCTGTGTATTGCATGTGTTTGAGGCAGCTAATCACGTTACTGAGATGTGCGTAGTCTCACAGCAAACATGCACAGCATGCATTATGCGTAGGTGTGTTACATGTGTACATGGCCTACACCTTAACTATGACATGCACTTTTTATTTGCAATAATAAATGTAGAACAAACTCACCAGCATGTGTCTGCTGCCTTGCTGTCACACCAGAGGGACCTACATGGATATGAGACAGTTTGTCAGTGTCGACAACTGTGGCATTGCTACTGTGGGTTTGCAATCTTACAGTAGTACAACAGTTTACATTCACAGCCCTACAGATTATCTTCCAAATGATCAGTATTGCACAACAACAGGCTCCACATCTTCTAACTACACAGTACACATCTCACATATGCATGATCTACCAATAGAGGTAACAGTAGTCTACAGATATGCTATGTTACCTGCACGCTCTACGTGTTCTTGCTGGGTGGCCCCAACCTCCATCAAGATAAATGTCTGCTGTTGTTGTTGCTGGGCAGGTGCCACCAGGCTCAGGAGCAGCTCCTTCAGTCTGGTAAGGGGGGGATGGATGTTAACCCCACCACCTGTTGCAAGCTGTTGTCTATGGACATCAGAAGCACGCTGCCGGACATGTCTAAGTAAATCTCTGCAGTGATGGTGTACCTGCTCATATGTCCAGTTATGCATGCCTATGTCATTTACCCTCCGGACAACATCTTGCCACAGTGCAGTACGCTCATGCTGGTCTTGGCTGGTTCTCGAGAATAGTAGGCTGTAGTGCTGAATCAGACAGCTGGTAATAATGTCATCCTCAGCACTACCCTAGCTAGGATTGCGATGGTGGGCCATGATCCCTGGAAGACAAAGAAAAAATATGTCTGAGCAAGTCATATGGCACACTTAACATTATACAGTACAGATATCACTGAACTGCCATATATAGCAACCTATTAGCTGACTGAGATTAAACACTTTCAATACCACTTATCAGTGCTCACCCCGCAACTGCTTGAAAGTGCCTGGCACGCTCTATATAATAAACCATGTTCTGCACAGCAACAAAATAAAATCACTATATAAGACTATACAACAGTACGTGGCACACTGTATGCGACACAATGCACCACCTAGCCACAGAAGGTATAGATCAATCGAATGCATAAAGAAATATGTCATCCATCGCAATGTTTGTAAAGTCCAGTTACAGTATTACCATTATACCACACAACTTGTTGATGGCAAACCCGTGGCCAAATATGTGCACAATTGTGGATATACGTGGCATACTGCTGTAGTAAACTATAAATGTTGCTAGATATGCAGTTATATCTTGTAACACACATATGACAGAGGACATGTTACAGGCATACCCACACACACACATCAGACATAATTACAAGACACAAAGGTATGGCAACCCAGATAAGCTTTATGTGTGTACCATATAGTACTGTGTGTCAGTACTTACAAAACCTTAAGCCTGAGGAATGTAATCTGTGAGGACTACAGGGACCACACAAAACAGTGGTTCCAAGCAATGTGGACATACACCATACTTTGCTGTTTAGGCCTACAGCTTCAGGTAGTACTACAGTTCATACAGGATTTGGATTCAACATCAGTAACAATCAATAAGCATACATGTAGTGCTTTAGCCTCCAATGACACACCCCAGTTAACACCAAGGGACTACATCAGACTGTATGCCATAGTGCTTTATCTGCCTAGCAATAGCATACACAGCTTTTGCTGGGATCAAAGCAAGGACACATAATACCATGACAGAAACAGTTTCCCACTAAGCTGTCCCACAAATACACATCTTTGACACATTCACCAACACAGTGACCATCACACTCAGTCAACTTTACATAGAATCTATTGCAACAAGTAGATGTGGGTGTGTATGACTATGTATGACTCTCTCTCTCTCTCTCTATATATATATATATATATATATACATACATATACACATCCATTGGTGTACATATACATATACATATAGGCACATATACAGTCCACCTTTCATAGTGGGAATATCAATTATACAAAGGATGTGAGGTATACAGTAATGTAATAATATTGCATAGTCTTGTGAGAAATACATTGAAGTGTTCTCAGCCCAGGTAGCTTTAGCAGGCTTCACTGGCTGCAACATTGCAAACTGAACAAAACACACACAGTGTTTAACCACCACGTGTCATATACCAGCACTGTATGCTGTCTTGTTTGTCACACACTAAAACCTACACTCAAATATGCACATAACAACCTTCACCAACATATATATGTCCACCCTTCACAAACAGTTGCAATATGTGCCTTGCTCTATGCACATATACAGATGTTAATATATATGACACATATATATCTCTCCGTATGTGTGTGCCATACACACACAAGGTCCACACTGTTGTAAGTCCCTGGACCTCACAGCTGAACTGTTGGGCCTTGCTGCAACATGAACAGGTGTCACATGTGAACACACAGTAACATTAGAAGGGGTATATATAGCTACAAATGCTAAATTAGCATACTAGCCTGGTACAGCAGTTGCCAATGCTAAGCTAAACTTTAATATGACTATCATGCATGTGTTACTCTGTCACAACCATGTTTATATAAATATTTGCGCTAATCCCACAAACAGCCATTGTCCACACTACTGTACAGAACACAGATAACATCGATCAGATGTTTGACATTTAATGCTGAGCTACATATTTCACAGTTATGTCCCACTGCACACAGCTACACACGGAATTGTCCATGGCAGTAGTTAAGCAGGACTTCTGTGCATAGATACCTACTGCTGCCACATATGAATGGTTCACATTATGTAGAGTACTCTTCAAAAACATCTACTACATGCCAGTAAATACATATCTGTTGCATACCTTTCCTTTGTATGAGTTGGTATTATTTACTTTCCCTTTTCCCTTTGCTTTTCACTGTCTCTCTCTCTCTCTCTCAGTCTCTGCAATAGAGTAATTGAGTTTGTGGGCAGCAATTACAGCCTGCTTTTGTAGGTATTTGCACATGTGCATGTGATGGCCTCTGCACCAATTGGTGGCCACCATTTGCTAATTGCATGCAGCCTGCTGTGTGGTAATTGCAGTAATCACTGTCATAGCAACCCAAAGCTATAAATTGCTAACTCAGGTAGGCGTAGCCCTTTCAGCTTTCCAAAATGGGGATCATGCTTGTTTGCTGTGGACATCGTTGTTTAAGTCAGAAGATTGGTATAGTTCTTATATCTGAAGCCAGGAGTGTAGCCAGTGATTTGAATGTTGTAATCAGACCTGAATGCTGCTGCTTCCAGTACACACTTGTCAGTGTAGAATTGCACTCACCACTCCAAATGCTAACACAAGATACATGGGAGTATGTACTTTATTTTCTAATTATACAATTAACTGCCATACAAAAGTAGTTATTGAGATGTATTCTTTTGGCACATGAACTGTTTGTGAATTGCTATACTGTGAATATTAATTTAGTCACTTCTGAACAGTTTGTGCTTTTTTAGTGTTGGCATTAGCACAGGCTGCTCAAGAAAACTGGACAAATTTCAGTACTGAGTATGCCTACCTACATCCTTGGTAGACCCTGAACACACAGGTATATTGTACATTTGGGTAGGGGTGCAGAAGTACAGAGAGCATTATGTATTATTGTGCGAATTTTATCTTGCTGGAGTTAAAGGGTTGCTGTGTACCTGTTAGTTTATCAAGGCAAGTAGTCTGTTTGCGTAGCTCCCAAATGTGGACCTATCTAGATGGTAGCCAGAGGTTAGCCTGTTATTCTTTGTCTGTGCACCACACCAGTCTTTTCAGCACTTGAACAATGGCATTGTCACAGTTGGTTTCTACCAGTACATGGTTACATCCTTTGGTATTTCAGTGTTGTACTCCTACATAAGGGTATGCTTCTGGAACTCCTTCCAAAGCAATTTGCACAGTGTGTAACAGCAGAAAAGCTGATATGCCTGTGTGTTTCTGCCTCTGCCAGGCCTCTCAAACACTCAGGTACATATTTGAACAGACTCAGGGAAAAGTAGGTAAAAGTGTGGTACACATTTAAAATATTAGAGACATTAAGTTGAGACATTGAGAGAATCAGAGCATATGGATTAATACACCTTTTCTGAAGTGCAAGCAGTGTCTAACTCTTACTTATTGTCATTATTTATTAAATGTAATTCCCCACCTTTCTGCCTAATGTCAGTACTTTTCAGAGGGATTCAGGGGGACACAGCTAGAATTTGTTTCAAAATCAGGGACATCCCTGAAAATTAGTCACAGTTGGGAAGTATGGCCTCTGCCCTAATCAGATATGCCAATGTTTGTCCTGCTATGATACTGTGTGGGGGTTGTAAAGTGCTGCTGTAACATTATTTCTTGCTAGAATTGCTGATTCTCTTATCACAGTCATGTAATGCAATTCCACAACAACTGCTGGTAAAGATCCACAGAACAAGATTTGTGTTATGGCATTCCTATTTTTCCTTTACATTCACTCATTCTGATGCATGATATATTTATTTCAGCACCTACCTTCAACACCTATATGTCTACCATGGCTTAGTGGTACTTCATGGAGTCTAGTGTGTACAAGGTCTGGGGTTCAAGACTGACAGAGATGTTTTATTTTGCTGCTGAGCAGAACAAGGGCCCTAACATACAGAGTGACTAAGGCACTTTTAAGCAGTTGTAAGCGGGTTTGCGTGGGTTTGCATGATGCTTAGCAATGCTTAGCTAAGTGCACACAAGCGCACACTCGCGCAAACCCGCTAACTATTGCCTAATAGTGCTTACTCCTGCTAACCCCCGTACTCATTTCTTTGAAAGAAAAGAAAATGGGGAGATAGGAAAGTGGTGAAAAAGGGGCACAAAGAGGGAAAGACAGTAGGGAAAACAGCTCGGGATGTGCAGGACGGGTGTAGGGAAGGTCCATAGCTGCCCATTTCTTTAACAGCAACAGCTGTGCATATGCAATAACTTTGGAGGGAAATATGAAACCTTCAACCCCTGTGAGAGGGGTGAGGACAACAAAGTATGTTGTACTGCCAATTAAATATCAGTTTATGTGTCCAGCGGACATGTGTGCAAAATGGGCAGCTATGTATGGGGCGTAATTTTTTTTGGGAGCAAATTGCCCTTTTTTTTTCAGGTGAGAGTGGAATGTGGGGTAGGGGAAGTAGGTATATTTGGGGAGGTAGGTTGGGGAGGTAAACAGACAAGACAAACAAGATGCATACAGGGGCAGAATATGACACATGTGGTGGGTGAACACCATTGACGGGGAAGGATGTTTGGAAATCGCAAGCCCATGAGCCCACAGATGGCAACAGTGGAACTGAGATCCCCACCCATGGGCAGTCACCCCTGCACCTTCACAGCCCAGAGGGTGGCTGTGCTGGGGGCTGCGTAGGAGGGGCAAGCTCACCCGTGAGTCACGCCACTCGTGCCTCAAGCTGGCGTAGAGGATCAGCGACAGAATGCTTGATCTCCCTACGCACCACAGCCCTGACCATTCAGAGGGTGATAGGTGGCCCTCCTCCACCCACGCTTGCATGGGGGGGCAAGCCCCATCCCCTGCAGCACTTCCACCTGAAGGTGGCACAGGGCCAATGGAGGAGGAGGTCCCAGGCTGGGGCACTGGACCTGCTGGTGCCAGGTGCCATCGCCAGCTGAGGTCGGACAGGTGGGTCTGCTGGGACCGGCCTTCCCATACGTTCTATGTTTAGGAGGATTTAATGAAAATATGGGTTAGTAACAGTCAACAGCATTCCCAATTAGTTATAACAGCATGCAGAAGTATTCCCATTAACCCAACACACCAGAGTTCCAACAGTTGAACAGCAAGCATGACTCATGCATATATAGAACAACAGTGGACATTACAACAGCATGCAGGTTTAATTGATGGCAACAGGCCACCAATATTGTGGTATTTGAACAGGGCACATGCATCGAAATAAATGCAGATATTTATAAACCAATAGGAGATATGTCCCAACAAATGTTTTGAGATTAGACATACCATTGAGGTGTGGAATTGCATTTTTTATGCACATACAGTAGGGTGGAAAATGATAGCTCCATTAACAACTTATATATCCTTCTAGTTTACACTACATTCCTATTACCTGCATTTATATGTCCCCTACATGTATTATTACACTACCCAATTGCCCTTAAATTGTGAAATGGGTTTTGCTAGATCTTTATATACATGGGCTGTATCTGACATACAAACTGTCTGGGATGCAGATGTTACTGCTACATATTTTGTGAGTTGCTCAGACACACTACTGCTGACATGGTACACTGACAGCTCTACTTTCCTATACTTATCTAGATATGTTTAGGTGAAATTATCAGTTATATGTTAACAGCTCCCTACATTTCTGCCAGCACAATGACATTTCTGGGGAACACAATACCAAGCTACTCATGTGCCAGATTAACCTGTACATGCTGGGCATGAACCAACAGTTGAGGACTGTAAATATGCTTAAAAGCTACTGGCACTCCCTTTATCCACTTTATATGGGCCTACCCAACTATGTGTTAACAGCGCTTAATACAACAGTACTATTTCTATAATGCAAGAGTACAACAACATATCAAAGAAAATGACACAGACACACTCCAGGAATTATATCTTTATTAAAGACTTAAAACACTTTTCTAGAGGCTCTCTCATTTATTTTATATAATAGTACATGCAGAATAATTATTAGAGAATTATTATACCTTTATTTATTGTGTTAAAACACTTTTTTCAGGCTCTCTCATTTATTTTACATAACAGTACAAGCAGAATAATTACTAACCTGCCTGGTGGTGCAGCCTTAGCAGCCTATCTGCATAGGCTTGCTGAACGGACACCTGCAGCTGTGAAGTAAATGAAGTGATATTGAGACATACCTATCCATAGTATACACTAGAATAGCAACTCTTACATACTTAATTCCATGGCTACTTACTCAGTAGTGGGGCATTTTCAATCTCACGAGCCTCCTGGATCCACTAGAATAGCAACTCTTACATACTATGTATGTGTGTGTTGAAAGTGCATGCTTATGAAAAGCTGTCATGGCTTAGTGGTTCAGTACTGTGAATATGGTGCACAGTATCCCGGGTTCGAGGCCTGTCATTGCTTTTTAATTTACTGCTGGCCAGACCGGCTAGGAGGTGTGGCTGTATTTAGCCGACTTTGCACAACTTTGCCCGACGTTGCTCTACGTTGCTCGACATTGCCCGATGTTGCACTGGTTAGCGCGGTGTGCAGCTATGTGCAAACATGTTCTGTTTGCACTAGTTTGCGCGATGTGCAGCTCTGCACAAAGCTATTGCGCTAGTTAACACAGTGCTCAGCTATGAGCAATTACATTTAAATATGCTTAATATTGGTAAACTTGGCTTAGCAGTGCTTCACATTGCTTGAGATATGTTACTTATGCATCCATCAGTATGCATAACCATTTCACCTTCATATATATAAAATTCGTTCACTACTACATAGGCCATTTCGATGCTTTTTACTAAAATTTAAATGATAAATGTCAGGAATTATTTTTATATACCGATTTCCAACAGAAAATAGAAAGGGGAGTGGTGGGACTCGAACTGGGAATGCCTCCTCTTTGTGCGAAGGCTCTACCACTATGCTATCGCTATTTTGCTTAATTTGCATATAAGTTTCTTATTATCCTCTTCGATTTCTAAACTGCTAACTGTAGCTAAGCAATGGGCAAACCCGCGCAAATATGGACAGCTATATCGGGAGTAATAAAAAAAAAAAGTTTTACATTTTATAATTGTACAGGGGTTTAGAATGTGGGGGAGTGTAGTGTTGGGTATGTACACATTTGAGCGGACTCGCTCATGTCAGTTGACATTTCCCGATTGAGAGACTTGCAGGGGCATGAATTTTTGGACTGCTCGGCAGTCCGACACACCCCCTGCACTCGTGCATGTTCCGTGTTAGCCTTAGAGTTGAGGCAGCGCGCCCTCAATAATATGCATGGCGCGCTGCCATCTTACTCTTAGACTGGCGTTTCCGTGTAAGACTAATCTAGTCTTACATGGAGGATTAGTGAATCCTGGGGGTAGTCTATAGATCTGAAGTTGGACTAAGTCTTGTTTATTCATGTAATATTACATTTTTGATATGACAGAGTATAAGCATGTTATATAATCACTGAAAGAGTTAAGGATTAGCAGTGAGTACACGAAACTGATAAAATCCTTTCTAACAGAGAAGAACAGATTCTGTGTTTTTATCCAGTCTGACTAAGAAGAGAAGAACTTCACAATGTTGTCTAACGGGGCTTGTATTGGTCACAATTGCTATGAACTCTGAAAATATTAAGCTGCATTCTGATATAGTTATTTATGCAGATGATGTTTTTCTGCTTTCAGGAGAGAAGTTTATTGACTCTGCCTTTAATGGATTATAACCTGATTTTCATTTGTACAGGATTGTGCTTTTAAGTATTCATTGAAAATAAATGTTTGAAATCAAAGGGGTAATATTTCCAGTGATGTGCCCTTAAATTGTTCATTTGATAAGTAATATTTAGGAAACTTATAAAAATGCTTTATTTTAATCATCCAATTTATAACTTGTATAAAATGTTTTTAGTAAACCTAAGTATAGGCTTCATTCCAGCAGAGTGGAGAACTGCCATTGTCATCCCCTTGCACAAAGATGGTGCAACTACTGACCCTGGAAACTATTGCACCATTAGCTTGACAAGTCTGATCTGTAAAGCCATGAAGCATATTATTATGGATCTCATAAACAAGGACATAGGCAATCTCCAACCACTTGTCCCCACCCAGTTCATATTCATCAAGGGCAGATCTTGCCTGTTGAACCTGGTTGACTTCTTAAAGACTGTCACCAAGGCCCTGGATGAGGGAAAGTCAGTACATACAGCTTACGTTGACTTGGCCAAGGCCTTCGACACAATCCCCCACTCAGGCATTATTGAAAAGCTAACACATCTTGGCGTAAATCCCTGTCTTATCAGGTGAGAGGCCAACTGGCTCACTGACAGGATCCTCAAGGTCAAAAACAGGTGACTCCACATCCAATAGCAGACCTGTCACTAGTGGAGTTCCCCAGGTATCTGCCCTGGGACACCAACTGTTTGGCATCTACTTCTCAGAGTTCCAGGCAAAGACAAAAGACCTGTGGCTGACCAAGTTTGCAGATGACTGTAAGTTGGGTGATGTCATTGACTCCCCAAATGATGTTAACATACTGCAGGAGGGTCTCACAGCAACTAATGACTGATGCCAAAGTCATGGCTTCAATCTAAAATGCAAAACAAATGTGTCATCATACCATTTGGCAAAAACATGGCCCCTACTGGTTACCACATCAATGGCAAGCCCTAAGCACACAACCTGTGGTGAGAGACCTGGGTTCTCAGGATGATAACAATCTCACATTCAACCATCATGTAGCGGCAGTGGTTAGAAAAGCCTTTTACCTGGTTCATCTCATAAGTAAAGGGATTTCATCCAGAAAAAAGGAGGTTATTACCTCTCTATACTCCTCCCTCATTAGACCAATAATTGAGTATGTACCTCTCCAAACATTTGCACCAACTGGAAAGGCCACAGAAATACCTCACAACGAATACATGGCCTGTCCTATGTGGACATGCTCATATCACTATCACTCTACTCAGTATCATACAGATTGCTCAGAGGTGATCTGGCCTCTCCTACAAGGCCATATTTGACCCTGCCCTACTAGAGATGCTCCATATCCATAAGTTTAACTCCTCGTGTATTACCCGCTTGAAAGGACTGAATCTAATATGTGACATCAACAAAACCTGCTGGAGAGACAGGTTTGATACCCAGAGGCTGCACCATCTCTGGAATAGACTTCCCATACACATCAGAGTACCTCACTGACCCTCTACAAGTGCACCCTTGATGAGTGGATGAGAAACCACAAATTTGTCCCAGGGGGTTCCACCTGTGTCCCTCAATGACAAGGGCAACAGGTGCTGACTGAGGCTTCTTTTTAGGGATAAACTCATGGCTAGGCTTGTAAGGGCAGCAGGCCATTAGCCTAGTAACCTCCTATGATCCTATGATCCTAATAAACTTGCTACTGCTATTTGTGACTCATTTTGTAAATGCCTGTCTGCTGATATATAAAATATTTAGATTGGGGCATTTTATTAACCTGTTTAATTCATTGATGTCAGTTTGTTCAAAGAAACTGCTAGCTTTCTGTCATACTATATCGAGATTTATGGAGAATGCACCTGATGATACAGTTCACTGAATATGATGACTTGATAAATGGTTGATAGACTAAAATAATATTTTGTGCATATTTATGTATGACCAGCATCAGAAGCAGTTTCCTGATGCATTTTAGATTTCTAGTAAAGCAGTCAGAAGCACATCTGTTTCTCCATGAGTAGTACCTTTGATCACTAACTTATTTATGCTTTCTGTTAATGTGGCTAGACCTGATTTCAGATATATGTATTTTAATGTGAGTAAGTTTATGTTTAAAAATATATTGTGTCAGTATTTAGGAATTGGAACTGTTTGTTTTTAATGCTTTTTATATCTGACTTGCAATACTGAAAAGAGCCAATAATACCCATAAGTATTGAAATTATAAGAACAAATAAATAAAATGAAAGGTCACCTTCTGATTTGCTATAAAACCTAGGCATGAAAGTTAGGGCTAACTTCATTCTGTACACTGTTGCTTGTACTTTTGTGAAGCAGACACTATTTGTTCTCAGGAATCAAATGAACTTCCTCTTATGCTTGTGACCAATCCAAGCTTTGTTTATTTCTAGGGAAAAACTTTCTAGATCTGCATTGGCATCCTGCAACTAAAGTTATATTTTGACAAATGAGTGGTAACATCAAATAAGACATTTATCTGTATACTGTATGACAATGGCATTCATTTGTGGTTATCACAACTCAACAGAAGGAAGAGAAGGTGATCAAGGACAAAGCTTTCTGGTATTGTCTGCCATAACAGGACAAGCTCCAATACAGCAGGACCTAACATTATAGCATGAGATCTCCTGCTCATCTAGCTAGATAAGCGTTTGCAGTTTATTTTTTCATAGCTGTTAAGGTTTAATGTACTACATTTTTAAATCAGCTGCATGTTATTCTTTGGAGAAATCAAGGAAGTGTGCAGTTATGAATGTTTAATTGTTTTTTTTTTTTGGTAGTATTATAATTTATTGCCTCTTTGTTGTTACTATTAGACTTATATTGATGGTTCTTTATTGTCCTAGTTAATCATGTAATTGATGTTTGCCTATCACAGATAAATTTTATTGTGTATGCTATTTGCCATCTTCTTAACATTTACATGTTTCATTGTTGTTCTTAATCTATGTTAATCCACTGTTAATCCACCATTATTTTTCTATATTTTTATCAATGTTAAATACAAATTGTTAACATTTGTATGCCATGAATTTTTTCTCCCTGGGAAGTCACTGAAAATAGGTTTTGCACAACTCAACTCAACTTTCCCAGACAACAAAAGTAACTAATCAACCAGCCATGTTTTAAAGTGAACAATGTATTGCCATAAACATAAAATAAACAAGCAAATTAATACATAGTAATCATAAGACAGTGCCTATTGAAATCTGTAGCACATTGTCTTGAACATTTCTCCCTGGGATTTCACTGAAAATGGACTTTCCTCATTTGGACACTCATGGCCGACAAATGTAATAAATAAGGTACAATAATAATGTACAAGGAACAGGATATGGCACAGTCATGAGTATTACCCCATCACAGCACTTGGATCTCTGTTTTGGGTTGTGACTGTTGTGCTTTCTGTGTGGATTCTCCTTGTCCTCTCTGTATCAGTATAGGATTATGATTGCTGCTTCATTTTTCACTCACATCCCGGTGATGTGATACAGATGTAGTGGCAGTCCCACAAATTACTCTTAGGTGTGGGTGCTGGGTGGGAGTGAATTAGTCTGTGCATCTTGTGATAGACCTGCACCCTATCCAAGATGTGTCTCGGTGTTTTGTACCCCCTATGTACTGGAAAAGGCTTTGCCCTCACCAACAGAAATGGATTAAGTGTGTAATCAGAGAATGAATGAATAAAGCACAAGGTACTACCTTTTGAAATCAGTAGCACATTATTTACCAAGATGAATATTTTACAGAAATCAAGGCATGTGCTGTTGTGAATGTTCCATCATTCTGTTTAAATGTATAGCTAATACGCACACATTGGGCAGGGTCAGTACCATGACCCATCTTAACTCCATGATGAGTTTTAGTCAGAATTTCACATCAGTGATCTGAGTGTGTAATACCCTCTCAAGAACTTCAGATCTGTCAAGGCAGCCAGAAGCAAGGAATAAACAACAACAACAAATTTGTTAACCAGGTAGGCCCAGTGGATAGAAATGTTACTTTTCAATGACAACCCAGGAACACTTTTGGTCAAGTGACTTACTCAGAATCACACAGTAGGCAAGTGGAGTTTGAAGGAATCAAACCATGTACCCTTGACTACAGCTAGTAGCTCACTCCTTTATCATCTCTGCTAACTGATAGAGAAATAAATAACACTATAATCCTGTGTGTGAACTGCTAGAAGAACAACAACCATAATAATAATAATAATAATAATAATAATAATAATAATAATAATATAAAATAAAGCATCAGGTTTTGGTAATGAACATTCACAAACAAAAGAATGAGATGTAAGACCTGATTATGAAAGAAGTAAGGTTGAATACCAAGGCATGGCAGCGACTGCTCACCACCATTACTATCACATGATGAACCTGCCTTAGTAGGAATAAGTACATTTACCACTTTGGCTCAAACAGGTCTCTAAAATTTTGTGAATTCTGGTACAAATCAGTAGGAGCAGAAAACGGGTAGTTGCATTTACTTCCTTTGATCATTATCACATACTTATGAAGTAAAATGCTGGATTACTTCACAGAGGATAACTTGATGAAGCAATGGCCAGAGACTGTACTATAAAGCAGAGGTATGCTACAGTTTGACTTGTTTGTGCAGTTCAGTCCTGGAAATCATGGGTGTAGACAGGCATATGCTATGAAATGTCCTAGAATTTAAATAAAAGAAAAAAAAATGCAGAAGGCCTGCTTGGTTATTTTTTAAGTCTGTCATTTCATATCTAGAGTTAAATTATACTATTTTAAGGGAAGGGGCCATGATCTAAAAGTTGTTGCACGGTTCTAATAAAATTGATGTCACTCTTGCTGGAAGAAGTGCTAGGAGGTAATGGAGGTTGGGGGAATGAAAGACAAATTTGGGAACTTTCTTGGATGGAAGAGCACATTCCATTCACAGAGACATAACATTTATGATTGCACACAGGATCATGACCTTAAAGCTATCTGTGGTTCACTTGTAATGCAGTAGGAAGATGTCAGTTCTAAACTACCCATTTTATTGTCAGATGTGAAACCTGTTGGTGACTATTTGTTATTTGACTCATGTCTATTATGATTTTAGACCTTTTTATTTCCTGGTATTAAGCAGAAATGAAATCTGGTTACTTATAAGGAAACATACATTGCATTTTAGAAAATGAATTTAACTCAGCCATAGCCACTGATAAAATGTTTACAAGGCATCTTCCTCAGAATTACAACATATTGCTTATTAAAAATATGAATTGTTTTATACGTGTGTGTGTGTGTGTGTGTGTGTGTGTGTGTCTACATGTGTGTGCGTGTAAAATGAAAACAACCATTCTAATGTGGTCCAAATCCATATAAACAACACAGGCACACAAAATGACTTGAATATCATTCACAGGGCTTTCTGTGGGTCAAGGTAATGACATGTGGATAACAGATGTGTGTAAAGTCATTGTTTCCCTAATTATTAAAACATATCCATTAAATCTTAACTTTTGTGTCTCTGAGGGCATTAGTCTGAAACCCTTTGACATCTACTTAACCCAAGGTCATTTTACAGATGAAATTTATCAACAACTCAGCTAGCAAACTGGCTGTTTGTCATGTTGCTTATCATAAAAAGGCTTTCAGATTTAGTACTTTGTATTATTTGTGTGTGTGTGTGTGTGTGTGTGTGTGTGTGTGTGTGTGTGTGTGTGTGTGTGAGTCTTACTTACAAGGTGTCATAGGAACATCAAGATTTGTTGCAGAGATTTTTTTAGTTAATACACCTATTTTATACATCTTTGAGAGCAAATTATGCTTATCATGACAGATTAAATACATTGTACTTTATCCCTTTGTTACAGATATTTTCATATAACTGTAAGCATGTGTGAAAAAAGGAAAGTCATGTGATAAATTAAGTCATAGTGTTGTGCTAAGTAGCCAATTCTTGTACTTTGCAATACTCAGAGCTTGGAAAGTTGGAATTCCTCCATTATTTAAGACACAAGTCGGACTGCAACCTCTTCTGCTTGGATTCAGCATGTTTTCCATTAGCTGAAATTATGAATAAGTAGTTTAACTGGTAAGCATCCCATCAATTGTAACATCAATATCTACCAACCTACCATGTATTTGTAGGAAGGGACTTTAATGATCTCTAGTGGTAAAATGGTGCAATCAGATATCGAACATAAAATGCATAAAAGGCAAAAAAACCCCACTATTCTTGTTTATGCTTTGCTGTATATTACACTGTCTGAAATAATCTACAATCATTATATATAGAAATCATTGTAGTGGTTCACTAACATTCTAAATGTAAAATGTTTGAGTTACAATGAAAAATATTACCTTTTGAGTGCTGTGAATTTACACCCCAAGCTCCTGGGGTAGAGTATTTAAGGTGTTTAATAAGCTGTTTTGGAAATGGTACTAAAACAATGACTGGACTTACAAACCACTGCTTCCTCAGAATATATCAGCATTATGTCTAAAGAATATGAGCTTAAATTTCTTGCTTGCTCTATGCTGTTGTATACTCAAATTCACAAGTTAATAAATATATGGTGTCTGATGTGAGATCACACATATATTTCACAAACAAGGCATTGTCTGTGTTACTGAGTGTCAATGCAATACCTCTATACTGCAGAACGACCAATGCTGTTTTACAGCATTCATTTTATTAAATGTATTTTGTACTTTATGTGCATTTTCATCTGCTCTTTTCAACAAATAAAAGTACAAAAAAATTTATGAATGTTTCAAACAGTGACACCTTTCAGTTCTGTAAGTGGACTTTGTCTTGTTTGTTCAAATACAACAATGTAACCTGCTCAAGTGAAAATTAAGCCGAGTAAATAGAATAACCAGAAGACATTGGAAAATCCAACTACATGATTATGGAGATTGTCCAAATAAAAAAAAAAAACTGCTGAACCTGATCTCCACTTGGGAGACTTTACCATATCTCATCATGCACTTAAAACTTTCTGTACGCAGCACAATTTTAAGTACACAATAACCAAAGCAAAGCCCATATTTGGATTTTCCAGCTGTATCATACAACACTCCAAATTTACATGTACTGTCAAATTGTACCACCACTGGAACGAGAAGGGCTATATTTGGGACGTTATGTTACATCATAAAAGGGAAAAGAAAGGACCATATTTGGAACATAATGTTACATCATATCAAGTCATACCATACAATTCCACGTTCGGATGGCATCCAAAAACTGGGCAATAACCAGGCTGAGGAGTAAGAACTTTTTTGCATATATAATACCTCAAGTTAATAGTGTTTGTCAGTTAGTTTGATTGTTTAACTGGCTTACTCAACCCACATTATTCAGATATTGTTGTTGATACTTAAAAAATATTTTTTCACTGCTAATTGATCAAGTCTTGATATCTTTTTATACTTAAAGCTGCAAATCAGTTTTTTTACATTTTAACTTAGTTTATCCTTTTTTGTTATTGTAACAATAGTTTCATATTCAGTCATCTCAGTTTATCATTCTTTACTGTGACATCCGATCATACCAAATTCCAGTGTTAATAATTTGATGACTAAAATGATTTTGTTGTTGCAGAATGCCCAAAAAATGCATTTAAGAGGTAAAGCAGCATATATTTGTTTAGCTTGTGAGTACATTCATGATTTAGTATGTGCTTTACATTTAAAGAGGTTAAGATGATAATAGCTGCTGGTGAAAAGGAGGGGTGCGGGGCTTTTGCAGCTTCTCAGGCGGTATCTGTGGAGACTGTCTTGCTTGAATTCTGAAAACTTTGTAAGAAAATGTAAATTTTCATGGTCATGAAGGACATGCTTGATGTTAACTGTGATAACTTGTGTTACAATCAAGAAAATATAATTTTGTTACTGCAACAACAGAGTAAGGTATCGAAGAAACAAGTCAGTTATTATCAGGTAGAACTGACAATATTTAATGCTAAGTTGGTGGAATTAGAAGACAAGATAAGAAGAAAGAATGCGTGTGTGTGTGTGTGTGTGTGTGTGTGTGTGTGTGTGTGTGTGTGTGTGTGTGTGCGTGTGCATGCCCGCACGTGCGTGTGTCTGTGACTGAAGTCCTTGAATAATAGGAATGACTGAATTGTATAGCCTTTATGAAGGAGGGGTTAGTGGGATGGTCTGGTTTTCCAGTAAATTCCATTACTGTGTTGAGTACTCACAAGGTGCTATTACTGATTGCAGGGTTGATAGCCAAATTACCTCAATGTATGTTGATGCAATTTCTGTCCTGATGTGTTAAGGGTGAGGCTATATCTCAATTGAAGCAACTTGATAAGAATTGTTTGATGGCAAATTGCCAGATGTTTTTGATAATGATTATTCTGATCATGCAGCTTAAAGGCAACTACATTTTTGAAGTTATGCATGTATGTGGATTGAAAGTTCAAGCTGATGAACCCAGCTATTTTAAAGATTTCATTTGATACCGGATTGAATGTTTTTTTTTCTGATGCTGCATTAACAATGTGCAGAATATCCTTGCATTGAGCTTTCAAGCTCATAATGTGGCTTAGAATACTCAAAAAAGGGAGAAAAGCTTCAGCTGGTTAAATGTCAAGGACTCTGTGATGGAGGATGATTGGTTTGATGCTTTTCAAAACTATGGAGATAATCCTGTACTGCTCTTTTAAACTGTATATTGTTTACCTTCGCTGGGGAAATGGACTAATGTTATTTACTTTTATTAGTCTGGATGCTCAAAAAGTTAGTTCATCAAAATGCCTTCTATTATGATATTCAGTATGTAATTTACACTGTTGTAAAAACAGTTTGGTGTAAGAGATGGATAGTATGTTTAATGGCTAGCTGTTCTTTTTTTTGGCAAGATTCTGTTTTAAACTGTTACTGTGTGGAGTTTTATACAATGTTAATTTCTAAGATTTCAGTGCTTATATGTTATTGCTTGGTAGGGTTAGTCTTTTGTGT